>NC_135497.1:265105150-265423371 GCF_052857255.1 Amblyomma americanum
GCGGTTTGTCAAGTGTGCTTCTCGGAGCTCCACGAAGGTGTTGACCACCCCAGGCCCAGGAGGCGCTGGTTGGACGTGGTGACCGGGAGGTCGAGAGCACGCTTGTAAGTCTTACGGAGAACCACCTCAAGGGCTTTCTCGTCACATTTGCGAAGGTGGAGGTAAGGAGTCGAGTACAAGACCCGACTGTTTACGAATGCGTGCGCCAGCCGCAAGGCATCTTTGCACCGTAACCCCCCGCGGTTATTGGAAACCCGGCGGATAATGCGGCCTACCTGGTCCCCCCACCATGCGCAATTTGGCCAGTGTTGTGTCGACACGGCGGTGTTTGTTGATAAAGAGACCCAGTATTCTGATCTCAGCGTGTTCTGGGATGGGTCTGCTCGCTAGGGACAGTTCGATTTTGGTAGTGCACTTCGGCGAGGGTCGAATGTGCACAAATACCGATTTGGTCGGGGAACATTATAGAAAGGATGTGCTGCAGTACCCAACAGTGCCTCCCATTTGACTTTTCTTTACCGTGATAGTAATTTGGGCGGGGGAGGATTAGTCCGATAGCAAATGATGATGAGTCTGGTGGCGGAGTCAAGGCAGGAAAGGAAAGACGTCACACGTACTTTTGTCCGCGTGCCGTGGGGCATGGAATGTTCTTTGTTCGGGCTAGGGTTGTGGAAGAGTTAAGGGGGAAGTTGGAGAGCTGGACACAAAGGCCTATCTCCAGGGCCCATTCCTGCCTAGTGGCTGCGCACCCTCGCGCGCCTCGACGGAAAAGGTAGGCCTGACTGGCCGCCGAACTTTAAAGAAATGAGAAAAAGATGACTCAGAGGCGACGGAGGGCGCGTAACTTCGCCCACGCTATAGGTGTCGTCCTCTCCCCTTCGTTCTCGCGCTCGGCGTCGACGGGGCGAAAGAAAAATAGAGAACCTCCCAGAACAGAAATTGCTCCTAGCCAATAGGAAGACGAGACCGGAACGGGAGGAGTGAGTGTGTACGAAGAAGGAGGGAATTTGTACAAGGAACTCTATGCGTATGTGAACGCCTGCTTTTGGCGCTAGTAACAGACAGACGCGGCGCGCGTCTATGAAAGGAAGTTGATCGCGGGCTGCGATTCAGCCCCGAGCCGCCGGTTAAGCTTGCATAAGCCCGCCCGCTGAGGAGCACCCTGGGGACGCACCACTCTCGGTCAGCCACGGGCCATCCAGGCAGCGTGCTCCAGTTATCGGGACGGCCACCGTTGGACACCTGCGGTCGCGTCGTACTGACGAAGTGCCCGGTGCGGTGAACAATTAGCATCCATTCATGCGAAAATGCTCGGTCGGAAGCATCTAAGTGGGGCGTCTAAGCGAAAAGCGAAGTTAGAGAGAGAAGAGCGTGAAAAGAAGCTACCAAAGATGACAAAGTACCTACTGAATGCAGCTTCCGCGGAGCAGTATGATCGCTCTACCTCCCAAACTCCCAATAGTACCGACTGTGCTTCTGTGGAGGACTTGCCAAGTCCATCACCACGGTTTCCTGGCAAGAAGCAAGGTTTGACTCATCTTGGTTGTCTGGATCCTGTGAAAACGGTGCCAACCTCGGTCGTCCATATTTCTGAGCAATTAACCGACGCTAACCGAGCCCTGTCCTGTTCCTGAGTCAGCAACGTCTATGCTACTCGGCCGGGACCCTGCCACAGAGCTCTATAGGTGTCCGGTCCGCCACGCCCGACTTCTACTACTGCTGATTAACAGGTGCCAAACCTCCCCGATGAGCCCCTTCGACTGACGAGCGCCAGGAAACAACACTCCAAGCACCGACTCACTCGTTTCCTGATAGTTTGGCTTCAAATAATCATGTTCCCACCCACAAAGTGTGCCTCAAGAGGACGAATGCGGCGGCTTCTCGTTGCGGCAACAGAGAAGTACAGACACCCCAGCAGCGAGAGGTACGTTGCGAGATTCTCCGAAGTGACCCTGCTAAGTGGCCGGACGTTATTACTGACAGCTTTCGGAGTGTATGCCTTGAGAAAGGCCATTGCATTTTCAAAATCGGGCAGAAAATTTTCCGTCTTCCGAAAGGCAATACAAAATTCAGAAACACTATATGTCACCTCATCTTTTCGTGCGAAACGCTGTAAATGGGGAGAAGTACGAGCGACACTGGTTAATGTACTCGGAGTCCAAAGGTTCCGTTTTGCTGTTTCATGTGCAAACTATTTTCGATTTCAAGCAACCCGAGTGCTTTCACGACGCACGGCTTTTCTGACTGGAAAAGAGCAGAAGAAAAGGTTTGCGCACATGAAAATAGCGTCGAGCACCGGAACTGCGTGGTAGCACGGCTCGCCCGCTCTAACTCGAGCAGCACAATTGACAAGGAGCTGGTTAAGCATCTTGTCACCGAGGCCGCTTACTGGACAGAAGTGTTGGAGCGCGTAGTCGTTGTAGTTAAGCTTCTAGCTGAGCGCAACCTAGCGTTTAGGGGCAGTGAGGAGCTTTTTAGTTCACCGAGAAATGGCAATTATATGGGAGTGCTTGAAGCCATTGTCAAGTTTGATCCCTTTCTAGAGGAGCACATCAAATGCTACGGGAACAAAGGAAAAGGTCACCCATCGTATCTGTCAAAAAACCATTTGTGATGAATTTATCGAGCATATGGCAAAGGCTCTCAAGGAACGTCTCGTTGTCGAAGTGAAACGCGCAAAATACTTCTGTTTAATTGTTGATTCGACTCCAGACCTTACTCACGTTGATCAGCTGTCAGTTGTTTTACGATACTATTTAAATGGGAAAGTGTACGAACGCTTTCTTGGATTTGTTTCAATCGAATCGCATACCGGCTTGTATCTTTTCGATACCGTGATGTCCCTCTTGATGACCAATGGCATCTCAATTGATGATTGTAGGGGCCAAGCTTATGATAATGCGAGTAATATGTCACGAAAATACAAAGGACTTCAAGCTCAAATCAAACACCTGAACGAACTGGCAGTCTACGTCCTGTGTGCTGATCATTCACTGAACTTAGTTGGCGTGTGTAGCGTTGACAGTTGCCTTGAGGCAGTCAAATTTTTCACTGTAATTCAGAGACTGTATGTGTTCTTTGCTGCCTCACCTAAGCGGTGGAGGTATCTTTTGGACAGCATGGGCGGAACTGGCCAGCAGCTTGTTTTGAAAAGTCTCCCTGAGACCAGGTGGTCAAGACACGCTGAACCATGTAAGGCCAGTCTTGAAAATTTCAATGTAGTCTTGTGTTGCCTTGAAGCTATATCAAAGAACGAGGAAGAAAACGGTGACACTAGGAACGAAGCGCACTCTTCAAGAAAATGACAAAACTAGAGACTGCATTCATGGCGATTTTTTGGAGTGAAATCTTAGCGCGCTTTGACAAAACAAGCGTAGCATTTCAGAAACCAGGCCTAGAAATTTCAGCTGCTGTAGACCTGATGCGCACTCTAGAAGGCTTTGTTAATTCTTTGCGACCTCTCTTTGATACCTTCGAAGAGAGAGCATGCACGCTAAGTACCAATCAATGTTATCAGGATGAGGGCAAACGCATCGTTTTGAGTAAGCACCCGGACAGAAAAAGCGATAATGCGCTACAAGGTAGAAAAAAGTTTTCGTAGAGACCTACGATGCTATACTTGACAGTCTAGGCTCTGCTTTGCGAGTGCGAAAGGCTGCCTACACTGAACTCTGCCAAAGGTTCGGATTCTTAAAATTGCTGACAGAAGTTGGGAGTGAGGCCTCTCTGGCACAGCAGGCTGAGAAGTTGGTGAAAACCTACAAAAATGATATGGAGCCAGCATTTTCCGCTGAAATCGTTCAGTTTGCGAACTTTCTGCACAACTCTGTGTGCCAGGACACAAGTCCCCTCGGAATAATGAAATTGCTGCACGAAAGAAAGCTTATTGATGTGTTTCCGAACCTTTCTATTGCTTTGCGAATGTACTTAAGCATATCCGTGGCAAACTGTGAGACCCCAACGATCGTTTTCCAAGTTGTCACTGATAAAAATTCGCATTCGTTCGAGCCGCCTTGACGAAAAGGTGAGCTCGCTTGCTATCATGTCCATTGAGAGTGACCTCCTCCGCGATCTATCCTTCGAACAGACTATATCTGATTTCGCCAAAGTGAAGGCGCGAAAGATGCCATTTTAAAAGAGGTCTGTTGGCGCTATACATGAATAGTTCCAATAAGTTCGTTGTGTCGCCTCCCAGTCTCCACGTTGACAATGAAACGCTTTGCAGTGTAATTCAAGATATGCAAATCTTCGTTGTTCGTCACTTGTTTGTTCTTTTTGCGGTATTTAGCGTGCTTATAAAGAACTGTATTTTTTTTGTTTTTGATAGTGCCACGTTTATTTGGTGTCGTCCTTGCTTGTCTTACATTTAACGAAAAGATTTTCAAATAATGTTTTGTAATTACAGTTGGTAATTTTCATTTTATACTAGTGCATTTTTATGGTGTTTGTATTGCCTTAAGTATTGTATATATCTACTGCATATTTATTATAGAGTAACGAGTGTAACGATTACTGCAGTCTGATGCTTGAATTTTAATAAAGAATGTTTTGGATACAACCATGCGTCTCCTCACGAGACTAAACTTAGTGATGCGAACAAAGCCTAGCTTCAGAAGTATCGACATCCGAGCTACGTTGTCTTTTCTACGTTCTTGTTCGTCTTGAGTGCACTAAACTTTTCCTTAAAGGGGCTGTGAAAGGGGCTCCAATAAAGTTGCGGCATGCATGGGATATTGAAGGACGCCGCTTCACGAATATATCCAGCAAGGATTTTTTAAATGCGCTTTGTAGAAGCTGAGTTATCTGTAGTTAAAATTTGAATTTCAGCGTCTATGCGCCTTTCCCTCTCCTCTCGTTGCTTTTTGCACGCTGGAAGGTAGGCGCTCCTTCGCCGACCCCCCTCTGGGAGCGGAGCTTCCCGATCCGCCGGAGCTAAGCGGCTTATTGGCCGCGGCCACGGTAGCTGCCTGACGTCTGAAAGAATCTAACCAATGGCCACTTCTCACCTTGTCTACGCAGATGCGGAGGACGGAGGAGGGTGCGAGCATGAAAAAGTCGTCGGGAAGGGCTCGCCAACTTTGACGCGTGATTGTGGGTCGTCTGCTGCGTGTAGAAGAGTGTTATTTGGCTCTGGTTTTCATGGCCGGTGCAGTGATTAAGTGAGTTAATGTGCACTCCTCAGAAGGCGTTTCGAGCCCCTTTAAAGCCTAGCTTTTGCTGAAAACAGAATGCAGATTAATCACGAAGTGAACAATGTGTTGTTGTTTACAACAGCACGCGTTTCAAGCAAGTTTTGTTGTTTTCCTTATAATAATAACAATGATAATAATCCCGTTGATCGCACTTCGATCTTTTTAATTTGGTGGAATTAAATGAAACATGGCATATTTCCAGTAGCGTAGCAGGCGACGGAGGGGGGGGGGGTTACTATAGGGAAGGGGGGCCTGCATGCGCATTAGCCCAGGGCCCACATTTTTCTTAATCCGGCCTTGGCAATGTACAATGAAAGATAGCAGCATTAGGGAAAATAAAAACGCATTTCTACAGTGTCGCTTAGCGGAATCAAAAGCGGATCTGTCCAATGGCAAAAACGCAAAAGAAACGAAAAGAGGAAAAAAGCTAACAAAATACGGCTTATAGGTTTCTAATTTGCGCGTCACGGAAAGAAATGCTGCGTCACTATTAATATAATAAATCGGTATGCAGTGTATAATCTCGGCTGCCAGGTTAGTCACAAAAATCAAGTCCTACTATAATGCATACGCAGGCGCTACGCCTTCGCGCAAGACTCGTGGGATTGTTCTGAATAGCGCCACGGCGACCGTTTAGGAATTGGTTCGCAGCGTGAAGGCACGTTTTCGTTGTCTCGACATGGACGCCTCCAGTGATTCTCCGTTTACGGGTTAGGTTATTTGATCGTACGCAACTATGTTACTCGGCGATTTTGTATTATGCTATGCAGTTTCAAGTTTGTTTTTATCGAGAACTTAATTCCTCAAATAGCTACTTTTGCAAATACTGTTTGTCCGTTTATCTAGTAACGTATTGTGTTTATTCTGAAACAGATGCACTGGCTGTGGCGTGAGCAGTCTGACGTGATTTTACGGTGATCGCTTCAGGCTTAGCCTACTCAGATTAAAGTGGTTTAGGCTGTTCAAATTCGCAAGGAGGCCGAAAGCAATACGTGAGCTTGGAAAGCCGAAGGGCTAGTCCTGAAAATGAAAATTGATTTTTGGGGAAAGGAAACGGCGCAGTAACTGTCTCACATATCTCGTTGGACACTCGAACCGCGCTGTAAGGAAGAGATTAAGGAGGGAGTGAAAGAAGAGTCCTCTACCGTTATTTTTCTTGCAGGTTAAGCGAAGTCACGCTACAAAAAGTTTTTGGTCCTGTTTGGCCGGAAGTACCGTGATAACCTTCAAATCGCGTTATACTTGGACTGTACGCATATATGTATTCTGGGCTTCCCCTTGTATCACCGCTCCCTTGTAAGGGTCAGGTGCATATTCACCTTTAAGGCCATCTGACCCACCAGTACACTCGCTAGAAATACCGTATACACTCATTTAAGGGTTGCTTCCTCAACCTGACAACCGATAATATTGAGAAAAAAAAACGGTAACGATTACCGGTAATACAAATGGACAGCGCAGGCTGCGCAGCTGAGTGGGGATATTTTTGTCGATAGGTGCAGTATGTTGCCCTTGGTAAGCGACTGCAAGCACGACTCACGCAGGCAGAACTGGCTCGCCAGTCCTTACGGGAGACGAGGAAAGCGGCAGAGCCAGCAGAACCACAGATTCTAGGTGGCGCTGGCGGAGCCGTAGGGGAGGGGACCCTTTCTCTTCTCGTTGGCTTGCGCGGCGGACGAGCGGAGGGCTCTGCACACGCTGCGCTGGGTTTCGAAACCAGTTCTTTTTCTTGCAGTTCCAGCAGTTGCATACATAGGCTTCAGATGAGTCTTCGACAAGAACACGGTCCATCGACTCCGATTTTAAGAAAAGGAAAAAGCTAAAGCGAAACATGTTCTATATGCTAAATGTCGCGGCTTTACTGCCTTGCTGGTGTACTCGCTTGGTTCAGGCAGTGCCGCTTAGTCGCGTATTAAAGGAAAACACATCGGGCTTCATGTGAACGCTTTATGTATTAATTAATTATCACTGCACGTTTTAATTACAAAGGCATTAGGATATTTTCACGCCACCGCTATACAGTACATACAGGTGCACGTGCAGCTCGCTTGGTGTCGCTACGCCCATCGAAGCCGGAGTGGGAGCGCTTTGGAGCTAGCCGGTATAACCCGCATAAAACGTCTAATCGTGTTATCAGTTTTCCACCACCTCAATAATGTCACACTAAAATAAGGTCGTTCTGGGTTGCGCAACGTCTCTGGCAGTGAAGCAAGCCAGGCGAGATCCGCCTCGTAACCAACGGCCTCATGGTTGCTGCGGGTTACACGCGCGAAGCACTGTTTCGAACCGTCGGCCAAACCATCATTACTGTCGGTCGAGCGCAAAGTCGCATTCTTATACGCCTATGACTACGCCTTATTTCTTAACCTGAACAAATGGGATGGCCAGCCTGTTTTATTCCGGGCGGTTCTCGCCGTCCGTCGGGTCATTCACACTTTCACTGCGTTCTCTCTTCAAACGGTTCGCGGAGTGGTCCTAAAATTCGGGTCGTCAACCAAACGGGGGCTCTATAGTATGGGTCCCGCTTCGGTCTGAAAAACTGAGTGCAAAAATGCCGCCTTCGTGTAAGGGCCACACCCCGAGAAAACCTTGAAAAAAAAGTAACTGTAAATTGTCGAGTTTCATGTCCCGAAGCGACACCTATACTCTCGGCCACAAAAAATTACGGGATGCATGTTCTCGAAAAAAAAAATATTACTGTAGCGCTGCCTCGCTACCCAGCCTCCTGGTAATGTTACCAGCCGATGAAGCAGGCACGCTCCCATGCACCTTCAAACATTTCAGGCGTATACTGGCATGCGTAACTGTGTCCAAATAAAATTTATTCTGCCCACCCGCATCCCGTAAACTTTTGTGGCCGAGAGTACATAAGCTATGAGAGACAACATATAGTTGAGGGCTCCGTATTAATTTAAACCACCTGGGGTTCTTTAACGTGCGCTGACAGAGCACAGAGCGCGGGAGCCTTTTCGCGCTTCCCCTTCATCGAAATTACGGCTGCCGCTGGCGGCATCGAACCCGTGACCTCGTCACCAGCAGCCGAACGCCAAACCCACTGAGCCGCCTTGCCGGGTAAAATCTACACAAAACGTGTGACCCTTACATGGGTGTATACCATGAATTGATTCCGATTCTGAAGACGGATGCCCTTCGACTAAACAAGTTAACGACCGCATTTCCAGCCTATAGCTACACTAGAACGTGCATACATACGCAGAAAAAAATTGCCAAGTGTTTACGCTATTCTGTCGCACTGCTTCTAGCTCTATGTTTGTAATACAGCACCCTTTAGTTGAATGCGCAGTAGGTGTAGTATATCAAATTTCTTTAAGGTGCGGAAAAGTGTACGTTGGCCAAGCTGGTAAATGTGTTAACGATAGGTTAAGGGGAGCACATAAAACTAAAAAAATGTCCGTGAAGGAAAAGATTTCCAAGGTTTTCTCTGCAAGTCATTGTGTGACTTGCAAGGACTGTTCGCCTTATCTAGAAAACACTTCCGTTATTAAGAAGACCAAAACACGTGTCACACGGGAAATCTTAGAATGGTTATCTAGGCTTGGGGAGGGCTGCGTCAGCATGGCCTCGATCACCATCTCATACAAAGAGGTGGCATATTTGAGCATGCGCAGACAATATTCACTGGCTCGGACAGCATGTAGTGTATATTTGTGAATCGTTCACAATAAAGGCTGTCGGAAGTTCAGCGCACGTCATTGTCTACTCTCCGCCCGTTGTCCCCTTTCTGCGCAGCTGTCGTTATTTCTATGTATCCATCACACGCCCAATTAGCAGCTTTACACGCGCTCTAAACTAACAACACATTTGCGTCCCCGCCACACAATCGTTTCTGTGAGAAAACGCTGCACGTGAAAGACGGCGTTGCAGCTCGAGTGAGGCGTTCAGACCTACCAACGCAGCCGCTTCTGAATTTTGTAATCGAGCCCACGCTGCTAATCGAGTGTGTCACGTGCACCCGCTTCCGAATGCGCGCGCAAGCCGAGGCCTCCCAGGCTGCTGCAACCAAAAGCGGCCCGATGCATCGATTCGTGCAACAGGCTGATGCTTCCATTGTTTAGCATCCCGTCAGGCTTTCCACGCGAGCGGTCTGTGTACTTCCTCTGCCGTTTGGCGCACTGTAGTGTCTGGCAGAGCCATAACTGCCAGCACCCTCCGCGCCGGCACGGCCAGCATCGTGCCAGTGTTCTCGGCAAGCCGCGAGGCGAAGATGTGACGGCGCACGCACTGACTTGACTCCAGGTAGGTTCCGAGGGATGCTCTGTCCGCTCCGAGGGGTATCAGCGGCGCGCTGCTGCGTTACACGCTGAGATTTGGGTGGTAACGCTTGCTCTATCAGGGCGTTTGCGGGACAGAACTCTTCTTCCGCATTTCCGCAAACCAACTCGCTGTGTGTCTGTTATGTTTCGTCAGTGCCAACCGGCCCATTCTCACATAAAACTGGAAGGCCGCGTAAAGCCTAATTACCTCAGGGAAACAAAAGCGCTTTCTTCATTTTTTTTGTTATGCCAGCGTTGGCCATACTGGCGCCAACATAAACAAGGGAAGTAACGCTCACGAACTTTTTTTACGGCTGTCGAAACTGCTCGCCATCCAGTGAGCAGTGTAGATTTCATATCACCGCATGTTGTCGACGAGCGTATACGATGAACCAACCGCGCGAATCCTCTCGTAAAAGTTAGAATTCAGAGTGCTCGTCCTTAGCGCTCCGCCTCACTCCTTGATATCCCACGCGCCGCCATTTGATGGACATCGCCAGCAGCGAGGCTAGAGGTCGGAGAACCCTTTCTTTCCTCCAAGCGTCGCTGGCGGCGGTTGATCCCAACAAACACAAAGTCGCAGTTTTTTATCCAAATATGCTCGAAAAAAAATAAGGGACAACTAGATGGCTGCCACTTGGTAGACGAAAGGCTCAGGCAAGTGACTCTCTTGATTCGATCTTCGCTAGCCTTCTGCTCTTAGTACGTCCTTCTGCTCTTAGTACGCAGTACTACAGGCCGCACATGGCAGCGATTTTCTTTTCTCTTGAAGCTGCACGTCCGCCCTGCGCATGCACTGGACTGACTTGCAAATTCTGGGTATGTATGTATATATATGCACTGGACTGACTTGCAAATTCTGGGTATGTATGTATATATATATATATATATATATATATATATATATATATATATATATATATATATATATATATATATATATATATATATATATATATATATATATATATATATATATATATATATATATATATATATATACATACATACCCAGAATTTGCAAGTCAGTCCAGTGCATGCGCAGGGCGGACGTGCAGCTTCAAGAGAAAAGAAAATCGCTGCCATGTGCGGCCTGTAGTACTGCGTACTAAGAGCAGAAGGACGTACTAAGAGCAGAAGGCTAGCGAAGATCGAATATGGCAGCGATTTTCTTTTCTCTTGAAGCTGCACGTCCGCCCTGCGCATGCACTGGACTGACTTGCAAATTCTGGGTATATATATATATATATATATATATATATATATATATATATATATATATATATATATATATATATATATATATTGCTGGTGAGTGGAAAGAAATATTTTATGCTCGAAAATAGCGTATGCTTTCTTCACGATATGACAATTTTGTTTTATGCCTCCGTTTTTGCGCTGGACCTTTAACGAATGCCACTGTTTCTTACCACCTAACAACACATGTTTAAAATAACACCTCTTAACGTGAGGTGTACGTAGGTTTCCGTGAGTGATATTGTGGGCCATAGTTTTAAAAGGAAGGAAGGCTATCGAGTGTATCGCGGAAAAAAAATATGGAGGGGGGGATCAGGCTGCACCTGCCGCGGTGGCTCAGTGGTTAGGGCGCTCGACTACTGATCCGGAGTTCCCGGGTTCGAACCCGACCGCGGCGGCTGCGTTTTTATGGAGGAAAAACGCTAAGGCGCCCGTGTGCTGTGCGATGTCAGTGCACGTTAAAGATCCCCAGGTGGTCGAAATTATTCCGGAGCCCTCTACTACGGCACCTCCTTCTTCCTTCTTCTTTCACTCCCTCCCTTATCTCTTCCCTAACGGCGCGGTTCAGGTGTCCAACGATATGTGAGACAGATACTGCGCCATTTCCTTTCCCCCAAAAACCAATTATTATTATTATCAGGCTGCAGCCTCAAATGCAGCGAACTTTTGCCTTACTAGGTCATTTTAGGTGTTTTATCACTTATACCCGAGTCCATGCTCTATCGAAAGCGTAGAGGTCACTTCACGAGTTACCGGGCCAGTCTGAGAGCCACGAGGTGAAACTCCTGCGGCCTTCTTATTCCCGAAAGGCTGTAGTGACAATGCCCCCTTAAAGCGACGAGGGTGAGCGCGTGACAGGAACTACAAATAAGACCGTCTTCGCATCAATGGTAGAAACCGTAGCACTTTCTCAATTTTCTACGAACCCATTTGAGGCCGTTGCCATGAAGAACATTTGCACGACTGTTGCTGCCACGCGTCCAGAACCTCCCCGACTCTTCAACGTGTAAACTACCCTTAAACCCAATCCTTTCATGCAAAGTAACGTAGGTAGTGCTGTTTGTAACACTAAGGAAGACGCCCGGTGCTTCTGTTGCTGAAAGAGAGAAATAAGAGAACATGCTCTGCACTTCCAGAGCATGTTTGTTTTTCAACTCACTGTACGCCAGAAGCCCTCCGCGTAAGGGGGACATGAATAAACAAAAGACGCGACTGCTAGTTGTTGACAAATGCTCTCGCTGTGGTCTTTTAGAACTAGTTAAAAGTTTACTAAGGACGCGAACTGAAGACCGCGACACGACCCGTATGTCGCGCAAAAAGCATGGAACGGAAACCATTAGAAAGGCAGCCGAGCCACCGACACACCGTCTTTGGTTCCGATGTTTCCTTACAGAAATTTATCGCAAACTCAGCGATACGCACGCCGCCGCACTTTTTTTTTTGTTACTGAGCGTGGCTTCCCTTTTTGTCTTACGTTCACATGGCGCTGCGGGAAAAAATGAAAATGCCGCTTCGTCTCAATTTCCGCCGTTGCACCATTTCTCCCTGCAGCCACAGTTGCCTTTAGTCGGCTGTGCTCCAACCGAAGCGGTCCACCTCCGAGGCCACGATGCAGCGAGGCTGGTCTTTCGCACTCAGTGGAGCGGCAGCGTATGTCTTGCTTCAGGTGAGGACGCGCGAACATCGGCGTGCGCTTGAAGCGTTCCTTTCATGAACTGGTGCTACTGCTTGCTTGAAGCGCACGCAACGAATGATGCCGCAGTTTGCCTTCACGTGTTTATGCAACGAACGAATACTATGACCAAGAGAGAAAAATAAAAAAAAGACGATCCTGCTGACGATTGGGCCGTCGTACATGCGAGGCATCTTTGCTTAAACACAGCATCTGTTTATTTTGCAAAGACTAGCCCATATCCGCGCCGGTTGAATAGTGTCGACATTGACATTCACAAAGAAAAGTGGAGTCGGACACTCGGGCAGGGTAAACAGCGATGAAAGGAACATGGAAAGGTTGCGATAAAATGAGAGGCGTCCGTCATTGCCTGCATTAGCCAAGCGTTCAAATAAGGGTGGCAGTATACGTGACGCAAAGGTAAAAAAAAAACAAAAAACGAGTACTGTGCACTGAAAAAGCGATATTTGCGCGAAATAAGAAGTTATGAATTTAATAATAATCTTACTGGTAACGCTATTCAGGTGGTTACGCAAAGCATATACTGAAGTAATGATATTGTGACGCGCACGAAGAGGCGATGCGTAGTCTATTTGGTCGGCATCGCTGGGTAGAGAGAGGAAGAGGGGAACGAGCTGGTTGGTGATGTTATACAAGAGTCCCCGAGTCCTTGGGCTGCTCCAATATTCCTTATTCGAAAAAAAAGATGGATCATTGCGTTTCTGCATGGATTACCGTCGTCTAAATGCCGTCTCCAGAATAGACGTATACCCTCTCCCTCGAATCGACGATGCCATCGACTGCCTTTTTTCAGCGTACTACTTTTCTTCTATTGACCTCCGATCGGGGTATTGGCAAATCCCTATGCATCCCGCGGATAAGGAGAAAACAGCGTTTATTACACCTGACGGCCTTTATGAATTTAATGTAATGCCATTCGGTCATTGTAATGCGCCCGCCACTTTCGAGAGATTTATGGACACTATACTGCGTGGTTTGAAATGGGAGATATGCATGCGCTACCTTGACGATGTTATCATTTTCGGAAAGACGTTCAGTGAGCACAACGATCGTTTAGCTCTCGTCCTGGACTGCATGCGCAAAGCTGGTCTTGTGCTTAATTCTAAAAAGTGCCACTTTGGTGCGGGCCAAGCGTTAATGCTTGGACACCTCGTTGACAAAGACGGCGTCAACCTGATCCAGCCAAGACTGCAGCTGTTGAGTCCTTCAAGCCACCACAGTCTGTCAAAGAGCTGCGAAGTTTCTTGGGCTTGTGCTCATACTTTCACCGTTTCATCCATCGCTTTGCGGACATCGCATACCCGCTGACAGGCCTGCTTCGGAAAGATGTGGCTTTGGAGTGGACCCCTGAGTGCGGCTCCGCCTTCCGTCAACTGAAATTCCTTCTCACGTACCACCCTGTACTTCGCCACTTCGATCCCTCCGCCCCACAGAGATTCATACCGACGCCAGCGGGGTTGGTCTCGGGGCTGTGCTCATCCAGCGCTGCGACACCAAAGAGCACGTTGTTGCGTATGCAAGTCGTTCACTCAGCAAGCCGGAGCGCAATTACACGGTCACCGAGCTGGAATGCCCCGCCGTCGTCTTCGCCACGCAGCGTTTCCATTCGTATCTCTACGGACGCCCGTTCACCATCGTCACCAACCATCATGCACTCTGCTGGCTCGTTAACCTTCGGGACCCATGTGGGCGCCTTGCACGGTGGGCTCTCCGGCTACAAGAGTTTGACTACACAGTCGCCTACAAGAGCGGTCGCCGGCACGCTGACGTGGACTGTCTTTCGCGGTTGCCTCTTTCTGAGACAGAGTCTAACATCGATGATTTCGATCACTGCTTCGCGTCAGTCTCACCGTGTTTTCCCGACCTCGCCACATTCCAAGCCGAGCAACAGCGCGATTCGACCCTGCGGCCTCTTCTTGCGGAGGCTGAACACCCCTCCGGTGCAAACCACTTCTACTTGCGAGATGGTCTGCTATGGAAGAAAAATTATTGTTCTACGGGTCAGCGCTTCCTTCTGGTAGTTCCGCAGAACCTGTACACCTCCGTCTTGCAGGCCATGCACGACGACCCTACATATGGACATCTTAGGTCGGCACGAACACTCCACCGTGTCCAGGCCCGCTTCTATTGGCCGAAAATGCGCGCCACGACTGAGCGATACGTCGCCAGCTGCCCTCAGTGCCAACAATATAAGCGCCTTACTAGCGTTGCTGCTGGTCAGCTTCACCCTGTGACACCACCTTCCGCACCGTTGGAGCAAGTGGGCATAGACCTCCTTGGCCCATTTCTCAAATCCTATCATGGGAACCGATGGATAGTGGTTTGTGTTGATGACCTCACTCGGTATTGTGAAACGGCCGCCCTACCCTCGTCTACGGCGTCTCATGTGTCCTCGTTTATGCTGCTCTCCATAGTTCTCCGCCATGGACCCCCAAAAGTTGTCATCAGTGACCGTGGTCGGCAGTTCACCGCTGACGTTTTCGAACAGCTTCTCCGTTCTTGCGCATCGCATTTTCGCCATTCCTCGCCTTACCATCCCCAGATGAATGGGCTAACTGAGCGCACGAACCGAACAATTACCAACATGCTCTCAATGTACGTTGATTCGAAACATAAAAACAGGGACAGCGTCCTGCCGTTCATTACCTACGCGTTCAATACCGCGCGCCACGAGACTACTGGATTCAGCCCCTCCTTTCAACTATATGCTCGCCCTCCACGCTACACCCTGGACACCATACTACCATTTTCTGCCGAGTCTCATGAATACCCTTCCATCGCCGAGACACTTTGTCTCGCCGAAGAGGCCCGGCGTCTCGCCCGCCTTGGTGTCCTCGCCTCCCAAGATCGGGCCAAAGCGCGTTACGATGCCCACCGCCGTCACGTCACTTACAGACCTGGTGATTTGGTCTTGTTGTGGAAGCCTGTCCGAAAGCGGGGACTGTCCCAAAAGCTGCTGTGCCACTACGATGGACCATATGCCATTATTGAGAAAATTAGTGACCTCAACTACCGCATAGCGCGTCTCACGGCAAGCGGACGTTGTTCTACACGAACTGACGTGACTCACATTGCCCGGCTGAAGCCCTACTATTCCCGCGGTGCTTTTTGACTCGCCCAGCGGGCTTCGGCTGCGTAGGGGGAAGTGTGACGCTCACGAAGAGGCGATGCCTAGTCTATTTGGTCGGCATCGCTGGGTAGAGAGAGGAAGAGGAGAACGAGGTGGTTGGTGGCGTCTCGTGCTTGGAGATTGGACCCCATCTGGTTTGTCAGTCGCCCGTCGTGGTTTGAATAAACCCCGGACGTAACAATATAAATATTACACAGAAGGAAGGATTTCCCCTCCCTTGTTCACTTTGTGATTGTCAGGAACGATCTGCCCACCCTCTCTCTCTGCGGAAAAAATAGCACAGACCATATTTCGTTCATTTGCCATTACTGGTTATTGTGTGTTAAAAAGAGCAACGGTCGTGAATTCGACTTCAAACTGAGCGCATGTCGCAGTCTCAGAAAAAAAGTTCACAAACATAATTTTGCTTTTCAGCCCAGGTCTAATCACGTTCAGCATTAATATAAGTCATCTATTTATTGTAATCTCTCCATGTTCTGCTAATGCCAGCAAAGACAAATATTCCGTCATTCTGAAGTTGAATCTTCTAATGTTGTTTTATTATTTAGGTATCGTGACTTCTGCTAAGTCATTATATTTCTTTATTGGTTGTTTTCTAATGAATTTTATACGACCGCCGATTCCCCGTAGAAACTATTATTTGTGCGTTTTAAGCCGGGCACCATTTTCATACGTAAATACCACTACTTCCGTGTGAAAAGGATCCTTTAACTGGCTGGTTAATTTAGGCTGAGGTACAAGCCATAGCGGGTTCAATTACTCCATGGACTTTCTTTACGCGGGACATTGGCACTACGCATTGTACACCAATAACGCTTTCGTCTGTTGCGTATATAGCGTTTTAGGGTTATGATGGTCCTACATGCCAAATATTGTTGATAAAACGTATCCAGCACTGAATCGTTTAAATTTCAATGTCTTAGACAAAGCACGAACTTCTCCAAATAAGGTTTTTCAGGCGCATGACTCCGTTTCCGTAAACTGTATTGCCAAATAAAGGGGAACCGTTCATGCCGCTATCCCCAAAATGATTGGCCGCGCACAAGACGGTAAATTAGTACAGAACTGACTCCGCTCTTAAACAGGGGTGTAGGGCACCTAAGCATTGCCTAAGTTGGGTCCAACGTCTTTGCATTCAATACATGTGGTTGTCGTGCGCTTTCTCAGCCTTCTTCCATTCTGTCCAAAAAATACAGTAAGTTCACTATGCCGAAACGTCCTGAATGCCAATATCATTTAGCTTTCCTTTGAGTGCGCCTACGAAGCCACTTGCTCTTTCTAAACTTTTATTTACACTCTAGATCAAGGTGTGTAGCGTTTAACTAGCCCACTATCGCCGCTGCACACACTTATGCTGTGGACTGTGGCCGGAAACGTGAGCTTTGTGATCATATTCCTTGTGAGTGAGTTCATGGAGTTAATATTTTCTCTGACAGCAACTGGGAGTAATCTCATTAGCAAAAGTTGTTTTAGCATATAGATAGACACGCTGTGTTGATGCATGTTGCGCCTTGGTTTCGACGCAGGCAGCTATGCATGTGCCGACTCGTCAGACATTTTGTCGTAAATAATGGCGACTCTCCGCGTCTAGTTTTCTGAGACTGAAACTTGAAAGTTTTCTGAAACTAAGGCTACGACTTAAAGCGCAGAATGATTGCGACGTTTCCGTAACCCTATAGGTACGGCACTCTATGCTCAAGTTTTCTGAGTAGTATAACCTAAGGCCCAAAAGTAAATTAGGGTTCCCGATTATCCGTTACGAAGCGTTTTCATGCAGTGCATCTTGAAGGCAAAATCTACTTGAATGAGCTTGCAGCTTAGAATAAGACGGAAAAAAGTACTGCTATGGTAGGAGTGCTAGCTTTTGCGTTGCCGTATAAGAACAACGAATATTTTGAAGCTTTAGTGAATGGCTGTTATTTTAAATGCGATTTAGACTACACAGCAAAGCTTTACACTGCACACAGTGCTTGTTTCTTCGTCATGATTGACCGCCGCGTGATGTCAAAATACCGTTTAAAAATCTGCGTCCGATGATGCAAGTAATGGGTCTACGCTGTAGCATGCTTAGTTTGACGTGAATGCATCGCCAAGATTAATCCTTTGTATCAAAACTCTCACGTGTACGGCCAGAAAGTATGGCCAGATGATTGATCATATAGCGGAAGTAAATCTGGGAAATAAATTTAATATTGCTGGCCTATCAGCGTCAACATGGCAGCCATATTTGAATGCTATTTCACAGCTTCATTTCAACTAAATGATCAATAATCTGGCCATACTTCCCGGCAAAATATTTGGCCGTTGGGATGCGAACGTTTAAAACGTAGAGATATGGGAGCTGCTGCATTTTGGTTTGGTATCTTTACAATGTTTACGGTCCACGTTTAACTTGCCATGAAATGTGGCGCTCGCTGAAGATGCTACAAATTCATTTAAAAGCGTTTCTTTCAGAGCGTCTCGGAGGCTCTTGAAGCATTTGTAGCTAGTATAGGTTGGCAAAAAAAAAAAAAAGAAATTATGCTGCCGGAAGAGTGGAAGTGAGTGTGCAATATATTTTTTCTTCTTATCAGGGGCAGCTGACGTGTGAAAATAACGAAAAGAATGGCACTTGTTGCTGTTGTCATATGTTCACAGTTTCGTGCGCTGAAGCTGCGTATTTTGGAGCGTACTTTATTTCGGTGGTATACGCGCCTACCTGTGACTTAAAGGAACAGGCAGGAGCGCGCTTGGCTTGAAAGGGGGCCTCCAAGAAGATATGTTCTTATTGGTAGTTGTTCTGCGGCATGTAATTCTTTTTTTTTTACTCTGTCTTTCTCACTACCCAGCTCTCTCTCTCATCAGAAGCGAAGACAGGCAAGTGAAGACGCGTCTTCTCGATCAGTTTTTTCGATTGTTGTTTACCGTTCCATCCCCTAAGGCTACAAGGCTCCACGGAGCGGCCTTCGCATGCCTTGCCGCAGAGTTAGTGAGCTCCGCGCGCTGAGTTTACGGAAGTGTAAACGGTCTCAAAATGATACGTGCCAGGTCATGCAGTGCGATCAATCACCCGGAGATCGATCGACCGTGGCGCCGGTGTTACGTTGGCAAGACGTCGCACATTCGCGTAGGCGCAGGCCGCGTCAGGTACGGAGCACTGCACCGGCGCATTACCGGCTGCTCGCTGGAGCTTGCCTGAACTATGCTTTTGCAATGAAATCGCCGTGTTTTCCGCAGCCGTGACCGTGGTGCGAAGCCCTTCGAGTCGAGGTTCGCTTACGCATAGCTTGCGTTCCCAGAAGCGCTCAATTGTGTCGCAGTTAGCACCGTGATTGCTGGCTCTCTCTGACTCGAAATTCGGTACATCATTTTGTGCTCCACTGTTCGTCTGCGGAGAACAGTAGGCCAAGTTAGCACCGAGCTAAATGATTAGTTCTCACTGTTTTTCCTTTGCTACGGACATGAATATATGAGGAGTTGGTGCCGGGACATTCAGGCAGGGGAGTGAATTTATTTTCCACTCGGATGTTCAGTTCATTGTATCATCGTGGAAACTCAGTGTGACTTCCATAGCTATATATTTTTTTTTCATTTTGGTACTCGAAGTCACCTGCGACCACTGGTTACAAGAATCCGAACAAATGGCTTATTCAGAATAGTTTCACATCAATATAAGCCTGCACTGTACATCGCTGCGCGCGGTGAGTCGCTGTTTCTATCAGCAAGCTGGCCCTTGTTGCGGCATGATATCCAGCTGCTGTCGGCGGCTGCATAATAGATATCACTAAACACTGACTGAATTAATACACGATTCAGCTTAACCATGTGCATATAGCGCTTTTATAACGTGTGGCAAGCTTTCCTGAAAAAAACCCCTGTGATATCGATAACACTGTCAAAAATAAGACACAGTCGCTTTTTTAATCAGGCCTCGTGTTTCAGCTGTAAATCAAACGCAGAAAAGAAAGATCCAAACGGCGAACGCAGCCAAAAAATAAAAGCGAGGCTTCGATAAATCTGACCTCTGAATTTTTGTGACAGCTGAAGTGAGCGAAAATAAGCAGTTGAGTTTTTTTTTTGTAGTTGCAATGTCATTCTGCGCGAAAACACTTCCTCCTTTCTGTATATTAAGTGGAATGCAAGCGGGAGGAAGCGAGAGCCCGAAAATAATCGCTCGTTGCTCTGTTCGGCGCTCTTGCTTCTAGTCTCCTCTTGATGGTATCGACTATGCAATCAATCGCAATCTTTTTACATCTTTCAGATATTCCGACTGGCGGCGGCCGTAGGTAAGGCAAAGTCTCAGCCTGGCACTGAGCAGTTTTCTTTACCTTCGAATGGTGCACAAAGATAACAGCGACCTGTTTTTGCTTGAGAGACGCCACAGTGCTGCCCCCTATGGGCGTTTGCCGTATGTAAGACCAAAAGTAAGGGAAATGCGGCTTTGTGGTCTAAATTCCAAGACGTATACGAGCCAGTGGAAATCTCCATAAATGTGCGCATGCCCAATGCTATTACCTGTGCTCTCGCACGTTATTGTGGTGCACACCCACTCCCACGAGGTCGCGCATTAGTGCACCTAGTTACATGACCATGTTGTTTTTACTTATCACCTCAGGAAAACAGCGCGGAAATCCAGTACAGCTAAGGAAGGACAGGGCAAGCACTTCTGCTGTTCTGTCTTAGCTCTGCCTTTCTCTTTTGCGCTGTTTTGCTAAGATGCTACTATGCCAGCTTGCCCGACCATCGATGCCACGAAGCGTTCTTTTTAGTTTTAGTACCGCTTGAGCATACTCAACAAGTTGAATACACGCGTGTTGGATAAAAGTGAACTTGACCTTACGATAGGCAAACGCTTACTCCTGTGCGCTCTGCTAAGGTAAGCTCCACTGACACGGAAAACATAACACATGCTGTTGACAAATGGGCTGGGGCTTGGCTTGAAATCCGCTATGTCGGTAACGACTGCGCGCGAAAACGTTGCAAGCATAGATCTCTAAAAGGCACAATTAAACATGCCACAGTCCAGTGGGCCTACGTTATCCCCAATCCATATTAATAACCTGAAAGCTTTTTGTGTTGCACCACAGCAGTTTCAGTGCGGTCTTTTCGGGGACCAGTATGAAATACGGGCGCTCGTTGCGGCCACTCCTCAAATGGAGCAGTTCCGACAGCGTGGAAACGAATCCTTGCATCTCTCAGTAAAAAAAAAAAAGGTAGTAGAAAGGTAGCAAGTGCAGCAGTTACGGATTCTGATTGCGTTTTACTCCTTTTTTACTAACTATTTACTACCGTCATAAAGGTAATTAGTAGCGCCAGGTTAGTAACCGTTCCTTTAACCCTAAAACAAAGCCATAGAATAATTGACACATGCTGTTGTGTGAATAAAATAGTTTTTGTAATGAAACACTTCTGTAGCGGCGTGCGGCTAGCTAGACTAACCTGTGTCTACAATTGCAACTTCATAATTAAGGCTGGTTTTTTAGCTTCACGGGTAAGAGCTACTAGCTCGTAACTGAGAATCAAATTTACGTAGTATATAAGACAGAGAAAGATTTTCCTGTGTACGCGCACTGCGCGTGTCGCGCTTGTGTGACTCCTTCTGATTTGTGCTTTTCTTGCATTCTGAACCTTGGCGTGTGCCAGGTAAGGTTGTATACGATGCCATCACCTCGCATAATTTGCTCATGTAATGCGCAATGTGTCTAAGCTTAAGTGAGTGATTTACG
Source organism: Amblyomma americanum (assembly GCF_052857255.1). Taxonomy (NCBI): domain Eukaryota; kingdom Metazoa; phylum Arthropoda; class Arachnida; order Ixodida; family Ixodidae; genus Amblyomma; species Amblyomma americanum. Next base: position 265,126,402 of record NC_135497.1, read on the forward strand.
GCCAGCACATTCTGGTAGTCCTGACTGCATGGTGTTGGGAATTAGTGATACTGAACATATAGTTTTTTTTTATTTTTACAGTGTGCACAAATTTAACCAGCAACGCCACCACAACGTATGAAGAACTAACACTATACACGAAAACAGTTTCCATCCATTTTCTTAATAAATACTACTAGCTTTATGTTTGTGACTGTATTGCTCTTCACTAGCTTCTTGAGGTAGTAATTTTCACTAGTTTTAGTTTTACTACCTCCAGTTAGTAAGAAGGTAGTGATCTGTGCGTCAATTAACTGGTTAGTAGTTACTTGGTGAATTCTGACTTTTTCTTAAAGGTAAGGCCAATAAGTCTCATCATAGACCATGACGGGGGATGGTGCTTTAAATAAGGGCTAATATTTCGATGTCAGCGGCTACCGTTCTATGTGAATGGTACCAAGGAACAAAACCAAAAAAAAAGCAGGAAACAGGTGCCAGTTTCGGCAGACGCTCTAAAGGCGATTATACTGTCGTAAGCCAGCAGTTCTTACCGCCTCAACATTTACACTTGCGACTCGTAGCTCCTGGGGCAAATCTCATATTATCGGCTTTCCTGGCAAAATAAATACAGCTTCAGGATCATTCCATACAATCCGAAATCGCTCTGATCAGTTCATCTTCGCCCCCCGGTGGCGGTGGCGGTGGCCGTAACGACCGTTACGACGTTAAGCTGCATGCTTATGTGTCCTTCTCCAGTGATGACGTTCACAGGGACTTGAGGGGAAAAATGTTATTTTGGCTTCACAATGTGGTTTTATAGTTTACGCTGAAGAATTTTCGGGGTACAAAGAAGTGACCGCCTTTCGCGATCACCAGATCTTTGGCGGGCCCGAGATACTTACTTTCTTGGAAAAACGGGAGGGCTCTCAGATGCACCGGGGGAAGAGGGTGTCCTTGAGCACGCTTGCAGACCGCTGCGAGGTTGAGTGCCGTGGCTTGGCGCAGGGGACGGCAGTGTGGGAAGCCTGAGCGCCGGTCTCGTGGGTCCGGACACCGCCATGCTGTCCTGGGCGCAGCCGACGGGCGGCGCCGACGGCTACGAGCTGCGCGTGATGCGTGGATCGGCGCTGGTCTTCGCCCAGCGCTTTCCGCTCGACGCGGCGGAGAAGACTCAGCCTGTGCTCTATTACCGACTCACGGGCCTGCGGCCGGCCACAACCTACAACGTGTCCGTGTCCGCCATTTTCGGAGGCCAACAGGGTCCCGTTTCCAGCGTCGTGTTCACCACGGCTGCACTAGGTGAAGCGGCTGTTTCATTTTCTCTTTGAGCATTCTTTAGAGACGTGTACGTCCTGGAGGTATGGGGCACGAAGCGCGAGCACGTTTTTTGCTGAGCCGTCAATAATGAGCTTCTCAAAGGCGAAAGTGAGGCTCGGTAAAGCGACTCACTTTCTCGCCACGTTCATCAGGAGGGAACGGCTCAGTCGTTCTCTGGGACTGGCATGTTGTGAGTGAAGCCTCTAGTCCGGAACGTTCCAGCCCGGTCGTTAACGGCTTAGTAGCAAAGCCTTACTGGCGGCATCAACTATAATTGTGGTAGGGAGCAGCATATGTGAAAACCACGTATCCGATGACACGTGGCTTGAACATGGGCCATGGCACGGCCAGCAGCGCGAATGGACATCATTAACCCTTAGTGAGAATCCAAATCACGGTCCAGCTGCGTTCTTTCTATGGGTCCTCTGCGTTTACGCCAGTACTGTCAGTCATGTTCGATGCCAGCTGGCATGAATATATCGCCAGTGCCTCGTCTGAAAAATGCCAAATACATAGTGGGCCACTCCCAACTCCTGTCCTCCCTCTAGAGTTGTCCATAAACCTGCTCTTGGTTTCGTTAGTAACAAGCATCCGGGGACTTGACAGAGATTCGAAACCACTGCTCTGGAAGCCTGCGTGCCAAAATTTCGAGAACAATTACAGGAAGATGACAAGAAGATAGTTTCTAGCCAGTAATGCACTTTCTTTTTGACTAGAATGTATCGACAACTCTTGCCATCACGATGTGTTGAAAGCCCTTCTGCCTCGATAGCCACTCAAGACTACACATCCAGCGTATACGCGGCGCATGGTCCACTGTTTTAAGTGCGGGAGCAAAGCGGACGAAATTCATTTGAGCAGTGTTTCCCTTGCATGCAGTTCATACCATCTAAAGCCACGAAGACGGTTCCCACCGGTACGGCAGCGTTTTACAGAGCTGATTACACCGGCCCCACAGACCTTCAGTGTGAACCTTCTTTAATGCCCCATTAGTAGCCCGCAGTGGTATCTGGCAGACAAGATGGAACAAATGAAATGCGCGGTTTTGAACACTCGCCGAGTTCATTTCCTCTGCACACCATTGCTTGTATCACTTGTTTGAACTTTAAGGCTCCTGTACAGCGGAAAATGCGGTGCCCTGCCGGCGGCCTACGGCGTTGCTGTCGTGGAACTTCGGATTGGTCGGAAAGGTTTGACGTCACACGTGGAACGGCGGTACTGAAAAGTTATTAAAAGATTACATAAATTGTGATTACAAGGTAGCAACGTGACTCAAACGTCATTACGACATGCCAGTAGATAAAGTAAATGAATTGCGCTGAAAAGAAAATCGGGGTAACTAGCTGGGAATCGCACCCCTGACCCTTAGATTGTGAGTCACAGGCGATTTTTTTTCTTCAGCATGGTATTTATTATACTGAAGCAATGTTCTATGCACATGAACTATGTAGAAACCATTAGGAAAACAGTGTCAAATAACACGACACACCTAAGCAACCAAGCACTAGAAAAAAGGCAATGCAGAGCACATCACTAAGAGGAAGTGCCAGTCTGATTCGAAATTTGTCTGGGCATACACTTCCTTTAGATGAATAATCATTCTGCAGAAGTGGTAGTTTGCAGAAACAAGATTCGCAATGTCGGTCCGTCATGTGTGTTTTCCAGAGGCTGCGTACTGTGATTAAAAAGAACGCGTCTAAATGTTCATCAACTAAAGGCAGTGCGGTTAGATTGCACAAAATGCGGTGTCAGATTAAGTCTTTTTTTGTTTAATGTCCGTTGAGGGATATTTCAGAATAGTATTGCATCTTTGAAACTGACTAAACAATGTTCCATTGTTTCTGGAACATCACCAAGGCGGCAATTTACCGTAGACACAAAACTGTCCTTTTTCTCTACCCATAATTTAACCGGCAGATGTCATTGTACACGGCGAGAGGCGCGTTTTACGCACTCTTCTAAGTACATTATGTCCCGGCAAACCAAAATACTCAGAGCGGTACATGGTCGGAGGGAAGAGCATGCAAATTCATTGTACAACTGTTTCCTTGGCCACTAAGGCACATTCGTACGGCTTGGATAAACCGGAGTTTTAAAAATATATGTGGTATGGTGTTTAACATAATGTGTTAGCTTACGACTGCATGCTAATGAGTACATGTGTGGGATTAGAGAGGCACTAATTAAGGGAGCGGTGATTAATTGACTAGCAAAGTGCATTTCGATGAGGGGTGAGTGTACGCGAACGAGTGTACGCTAGTGTCAGTTGATACTGGAGTGTCACGTGATTTGGCAACATTAGATTACTTAATCTGGTAATATGCTAGTGAGATAACGTGGAATCGTTGATGGGACCCATTAACGCTATGCCATCATATACTCTCAAAGTCGGAGCTTAAGTGCCCCCCCCCCCCCCCCCAATTTTTTTAAAATTTGCTTGCGAGCCATGGGACAGTTTTTATTATACGCAGTGTTTTCGTGATCGCGTTAGCCATCTTTTTTAGCTCATGAGTGACTAAAGTAAGTTTCGAAAGGAACTTTATCCAGCAAGTATAAACCATTTTTGTTCCTAATTATTGAAGAAGGCTTTTTAAAAAAAAAACATTTTTTATATGTGAGATTAGATTCTTATTTCAAAATCTCAAAGAAATAACGCATAGCAAACTTCATAACAGGAACTTCACGGGCTTAAAAAAAAACTCGCGCATGTCGCATAGTGAGTATTCCGCATTGAATAGCAGCTCATGTCACTGCCATCGTGAAGAACGTGCGCACACTGTTATCTGAAAAGGCTACGATGTTGTATTCCTAAAGGAAAACAATTTATTAACTGAAAAGAAGCCTGCGAAGGTGCCACCGACGCCCTCTCTCGTAAAGGGCGTTAACGTTTGTTCTCTTTCACGAAGATGGGCCTATGCGAGGAGAGCACCTTGGGGCTAATTTGATCAGGCCGCCGTGCTCCCGCTAAATGCAGCGCGACCGCATACAAACTGCCTCACGAAGTGACGATCGTGTCAGTTGGCTCAGGCAGAAAAACCCGTGCCTCGCATTACCGCAGAACCGCTTGGGTTCGGGACTTCTGCGAGCAGACTCGACGGGCTCTCTGAAGCCTTGCGTTCTGGCGCTGTCTTCTTGCCCGAGAAGCAGAATGTTCTTTCGTAGATGTTTCATGAAAGCAGAAGGAAACGTTTGCCTCGTAATAGCAGTTTTTCGCACAGTACTGATCACGGAAGGGAAAATCATAATGTCCAGCTAATGATAACTGCACGCATATCCTCACTCGGACGCATATGCATTTGCGGCGTCCCCGCTTGTTTCAGCGGGCGCCAATGACACCTGTACAAACAGGGGACCGAACCAGCGGGCTCCCGGACCATCACTTAGGCCCGTGTCAACAACAGGAAGGACCACCAGTTTGGGAGGGGGGGGGGGTGCGCACCAGCCACGTTCAGCCCGGAGACCGTACGCACGAGCGGCCGCACGTGGAGGGGTTGCGACACGCGCTTCGCTTCATGTGTCTCGCTTGCTGGCGCACCTTGGCAAGCGCCGCGCACGCACGCACGCACAGGCTGGAAACGACGGCCGTGAAACAAGCGCCACGGTTGGCGTTGCGTCGTGCCTGGAGGGGGGAGGACGCCATCCGGATGTGCGCGCTGCGGTGGCCGCCCAAAGCTGATCGAGTGACACCGGTGGTGGGAGGTCGCCGTCACGCACGGTGAAGCGACGCGTGTCTGGCGGCGTGGAGGTCGAGTGGCGAAGCCTGTCACCAGAAGGGAGCGCAGCAGCTGAGCCAAGACGTTACCGCGGATATTGCACAAAGGAGGCGTCGTCTCGACGCGACGTTGGGATCACCACTTGCGTGATGGACGAATGATGGCGGGCAGCCAGTTGTGCTAAATGTTTACAATAGCGCTTGTCAAGATTACATATGGTAGTGGGATTAGAGTCACGATGTTTTTCGGACGTGAGGCCGGTTGGTTAATGACCGTCGCTACAGCCTTATTGCTTGCCAGCATAAAAGCCCGGGCCATTCGCGAACTAACGCAAGAACCAACTGCTTTGTGCATCCACCGCTTATTTCGCTGCCGGGCTTCATTGCATGGTACGCACCGTGAAGTCGAAGGCTGGATGATTTCCTAGTCAGCATCACTGTAACAATCCCATGGCAACAACAAATTGTTTTGTTTTTTTCAGAATGAGCGCCCAGACCCAGATTTAAACGCCAATGACACTGTATCCCGTACATCGGCATCTGGTACCTTTAGTATTAGTTTTGAATAGTCTTCTTTTGGAATTCCGTTTTCAACCCAACGTTTCTTGTCCCGTACGAACCGTTGGATCCAGCATCCACGTTACTGGCAACGTTGATTCACTAGGTATAATGCCTGCATGACCACAATCATGAATGGTGATGTGACGGCGCAATGGTTCGCATGTACCTACACACGTGAGCGCATACACGATGCAGCGAACGGCAGAGATGGCACTGCTTGGCTTTTCGGATGTGGCTTCGCAATGCAAGGGGCCGTGTCAATAGCATCCCTCACATTGCCATGACGTGTTGCTCACGCTGTTACGCCGCGAGAGACGTCAAAGGCTCCCTTTTAACAAGGCCTGCGAGTTACCGCGCCTGAGAACAGGGACCGTCTCCGGTAACATTATAACTTCAAAACACACTGCCAGTGGAAGAAATGCTAAGATATAAGGTATTTAGTACGTGTCGATTTTGCCATTAGGACAAATTGATGTGGCGTTTGTACAGACTGGATGGGAAGACGCGCTACATTGTACCTTACGGCGCGAAGAAAAACATCGCTTTATTTCGCGGTGTGCAGATTCATTCGGCCCAAACAAAACTGTATTTGAAGCATCTATGTAAAGAGCATCCGTGTACAAAAGCGTCCAGCTCTCGGTCGAGTGAGATAAATCGGTGATCTGCGCGCTCTGATTACTCCGGTTCCCTAAGCATTGCGAAGAAAAAGGAAATTGGAGAACATGCACTTGCACGTGACACATGCACGTGGAGTAGCCAGCATTGGCATACACGTCTTCTCTTAACAGATTTGCAACATGCATTCGTCACCCGAGGCTGCGTTCCGCGGTCCGCTGAAAACTCTCACTCCCTTTATTTCCGCATGTGCCTGACACAGTATTTTTGAACGCTCCGTATTTGTCGCGAACATAATGCCAGGTGCTGTGAGCGGGCTACGGGGCACGTGTAATCTTACCGAGCGCTTACTTCGACAGCAACGCGTCCCCTCTGTGCTCTCCCAGGAGAAAAACTGGATACCTTGCACCGGCATATCTCTACCATCTTTGCTACCACTTAGCGGATCGAGAGAAACATCTCGCATGTCCTGAAGAGGTCAGAGATGGCGCCACGTGCAGCGGGAGCGCAAGGAGGAGCGGCAGCGGCTAAGGTGCGCCTTTACCTCCCCAGCCGTGTAGCGGGCTGTCGTCATCGGAGGCAGCAGTGAGAGGTGACGCCCGAAGGGATGATTAAGGCTATGGCGGGGCAATCAGAGGATCCAACGCCACATGAATGAGCACTTTCGTTATTGACTGCAATCGGTCATCATTCTAGAAAACTAGCGACAAGTTGTACACGGAGCAGCGAAGAAAGAAATAAAAAGTAAAAGACGTATCAGGTCGCGCCGGGGAAGGCGATGGTCCACTTTGTCTTAATCTACGATCGCGAAGCGATATTGGAGCAGGCTGTGAAAGTCTCGATTTCTACACCACGTTCGTTTTAGGACCATTGACTACGGTGGGACAGCGGCTTATGGAGCTGCTCCTGCTGAGGGAGGAGGCTGCTGCAGCGGCCGCACATTTCTATGCAGGCGGTATTCAAACAGCATCAAACTACAAAGAACCGCCTTGACCTTTAGGAGCAGGATGAACGACCCAGATCAAGACTGAGTCCAAGTTCTTCACCGCTTCTTTCCGTTGTAGTGCAGTGTACTTTCAGCCATAAAATTTTTATTTGTCAAGACGAAAGGTAAGATTTTCAAAATTTCGCTCATTGGTTAACAACAACAAAAAAGTGAGCGCCAGGCGGACGACGGTGTTCTGGAGGCCCACTTCGCCGAACTCACCAGGCGTGGCAACACTCCTTCTGAGCTGTTGGCCGCACAGACGCACTGCGCATGAATCCGCGCTTTTAGACATACATCGTACGAAGAATATTCAACCATGACACCACATTTTTCCGAAAGCAACATGTTTTGGAACCGGTAATGCAGGCTAGCTGTCACTACCCATTTGCGTATTGCTGTTGATAAAGCTGAATGTTCGACCTTATGCAGTTTACACATAAGTTAGAAGTAAGGCAAGATAAGTGATTAGTATCATAAAGAGATTTTACTCGAGCATATTAATTAAATGGTGCGGCCATTAGTTCATGTTACGTCGCCCTGACATCGGGAAGCAATTGAACACGACGGGAACGTGCATGTGAGGATGTATGCATGAGAATGCACGGTGAAAGCAGTAGCAAACTCCAAGCTTTGAGGGTTTCCTACTAGCACTTCTCCCGAGACTCACAAGAACCCAAAAAGCGGGCGGTGTCGCGGAGTAAGCAGATATATAGTGTCATGCATAAGAAATACAGTTCATAACTATTCCTTCAGGCGCTGTGTCCACATCTGGGGACGCGACCTGAACAGTGTCAAATTCCTCGTACGCAAGGCGCAATATCCTCTAATGTAGGCGCAATAAAATGTGCTGAGATATGGAAAACCACGCGTAGCAACCTATCAAACCAGCTGTGCGAAATGAACGCAGGAAAGCGTTTTTAAAATGGACGTCTCCGTGTTTTGTGGTAGCACTGGCACGGCTCCACCGACCTTGTTTTTGTCTGCTTGTTTTGCAGCAATGGGCGCTTTAAAGTGCTTAAAATGGCGTACTTGTTTACATAATGACTCCGCCTTATTGGAATCTGTCAAAAGAAGCATAATTGACACCTTGAAAGGCGTTCCGGGTCGCAACGTGGATATTCCAGGCGATTTTTTTAACGTTTACAGATTTTTATTTTAAAAACAGATACGTCAGTGCGGTCTTTGCAGGTGGTTTGTACAGCGAGGCGGACATTATGGATTTGACAAAGCTCAATAATTAGACGACTAACCAACTAAATTTGACTAAAAAGCTTTCTTTACTTTCGATTTCATGGGGCAAGATTATATTATACTGCGCAATTGACGGCCGTGAACATCGAAGGTGAGCGCAGTTTTTAAATCTCTTTTATCGGCGATGTGGTTCGAAAAATATGGATAAAAATACGGAATTGAAAGCTTGTTGAGTCGGCTTTCCTGCAATGCACAATTGTAAAAAGGTGTCGTTTGCATTTATAATGCCGCAAATACAGACGCCGTTTGTGTTTTTATGAAGCACTTGCCGCCGAAACCGCGATGATATTAAGGCGTAGCAACGACATTTATAAATCTGCAACGCGAGAAAGCCAACTGAACGAGCTTGGAAATGCGTAATTTTGTTCGATGTTTCAAGCCATATTGCCGATGAAGAAAATATAAACACTGCGCTCCACTTCAGTGCTGCCGGCCTCTTCAATTTCGTAATATCCTGGCCCCTAACTTCAAAAATAAAGAAAGCTGATTTGATTACTGTAGTTAATTCAGTCCATTTATTGAGGTCTGTCACGTCCATAACGACCGCCTTGCTGCACAATCTACTTTCAGAGACCACATCGACGCATATCAGTTTTTAAATTAAGTATCTGTAAGCGTTAAAAAAAATCTGCCTATATAACGGCCCGACGGAGATTGCTTACATAACCATCGGAGGAAGTGGAATTTTTTTTCGTGGATTTTTGGCACGCTCCTTAAAATAATCTGAAATTTACCCCCCCCCCCCCCCCCTTCCCGCAGTAAATCATAATTATTGCCTGAAGGGTTTATCTAACAACTGGCATAAAAAGTTTTTGTTTTTCCGAATCTAATGTTTTTCACGCTTCCAGCGGTTTATCAATTAGGGCTCGCTCTCTCGCGTTGAAGCATTTCTGGTTGGCTCAGTTGTTAGAGCTACAGTCCCAAAATGGTGACAGTACAGTGTTGCGAGCCCGTAATTGGGATGGCTTTTTTTTCAACTACGAAGATATGAGAAAGCTGCGTAGCTTACTTCTGGAGCGTACCTGAATGTTGCCTATCATTTCTCTTGTTTGAAAGCTGATAATCCTCGAACATACGTACACTCAGCATGCAACGTTGCAGACCGCGCCTTATATAAGACAGCACGAAATTATGGCTGCTTAAACTACTACCTTCTAAAGGACAAGAAATTGCCTAAGTTCTGGAGTTATGCAGTTTTCGGGTTTGAACCATGTGGGATTATATCATGTAGCCCAGCTAACGTATACTAGCAAACGCAAGCTTGCATCCTAGGAATAGTGATATATTGCATCGCCCAACGTTGACGACCCATGCTCTAGCTGAAGCTATAGGGGATCGACCGTCAATTGAAACTATCCAAATTCAGAAAAGCTGGCATAATTTTCTCTGATTATCCTTTCAATACGTCGACCATTCGGGGCAAGGTGGGTTAAGCAACTTCGAATAAAAAAAATGGACACGTAAGAACCGCCAAGACGTGGCGTTTCCAGATGTTACTTCACACTTGCAAAATACACCGTAACACAGTAACACAAATGAACAAGTGAATAAAATAGCAATGAAAAGCATTAAAAATAAAGCATCGATTAAGCGCAGGCGCGTGGCGTGTTTCAAGATTTAAAGATTCTTAAACATGTCAAAAACCGAAGAAAATAGGACAGGATTTTTCGGAATGAGATTTTAATGCTCCTGTTGAGCGGCTTCACACCGCGTCTTCGAGCCATAGGCTTGCTTTTCTCTCGCGTGTGGGGATCTTGTGTCAAGTGCGTTCTCCCTGCGCGCTAGTTGTCGACAGCTCACGTACGCGCTGCAGAGGAAACATGATTGATCACTTCTCCTTACTGGCATGCGAAAGCACGCTGAGGTATCGGCGCGAATTGTGCTTCCTGAAGAAACGCTATTTTCCGGTCGTGAAGAAGCGCATCTCGCGTGTGGGTGCTTTGAGTGAGAGGCCGATGCGTCTTACTTTCGCCTCGGCTGCAGGGATGGTTGATCGAGTTCCGTCTCGGTTCGGCGGAAAAAAGAGAACGGTACGCCTGTCTGCGGTGTTTTGGTGCGTTTCGCCAGGCCACCACTGGAGACAAGCACAGGCAGACCGGAACGCTGTTGCAGATATACGCGTTATGGAGCGTCTGTTCATGCGCTGTCGTCGTTGCGTAACACGTGAGCCATGTGCGCTACATACGTGCGGTCTGCGCCAAAAATACACGGACCAAGGGATTTGCTATTAGGCCGTGTAGTAAGGCTCTCAGCACCCCTGGACGTTCTCGGCTGCAGGGGGGCGATGACGAGGGCTCCTATCAACTTTGAGAGTTTTTTTTTTTTACTCCTGTCGATGCGAAACGAGGCACAGTGCCCGTCTCAAGAGCAAATCACTTCGGCCGTATATTCTTGACGTAGCCTGTACGTGGCCGCCGCGGTGGCTCAGTGGTAATGGCACTCGTCTGCTGACCCGAAAGACGCGGGTTCGGTCCCGGTCGCGGCGGTCGAATTTCGATGGAGGCGAAATTGTGTACTGTGTGATGTCAGTGCACGTTAAAGAACCCCAGGTGGTCGAAATTTCCGGAGCCCTTCACTATATACGGCGTCCCTCGTAGCCTTAGTCGCTTTGGGACGTTAAACCCCCTTAAACCATAAACCGTAGCCGGTACATACATGCGTACTGTCTTTGCCAAAATTAACTAGACAACAGGGATTGTTTTTTAGACATGTATAATGAGCCACTTATGGCACCTTTTAACCTTTATATCAGTGTTAAGCAAAGGTTACCCATTGCCCCACTTTTCGAAACATTTTTGCCTTTATGGTTGACGTATAGGCGTTCACTACACGGACGAGAAGCAACCCTGTTGCCTGGTTACCTTTAGCAAAGACGCTATGTGCCATACATACACTGTTACAGTCCCGGCCACAATACTGCGAATATTAAGAAAAATTGGCGAAAATTAGGAAGTACTTTATACGTATGTTAGTACATGGTGCTGGTGCGCTCGCTTATAAACCTTAGAAACCATCCTGTCCTTTCTACGGAACGAGTGACAAAATTTTAAACGCCTAAGCGTACTTTGTAATATTTTGGCCGCACCTGTACATACGTACCGCCTTTTCCAAAAGTAATCAGGCAACGGGGTTCGCTTCTCAGCCGTACAATGAAGCCCTTACGGCCTCCCTAAACACCAAAAGATCTCGTACAGTCAGGGCAACGGTTCTCCTTACCTTACACAGATTTAGTGCTCGAAGGGGGGGTGGGGGGTGGCCTGTGTGCTCCATTACGCGGCTAAGAAACTAACCCCGCTGTCTGGTTACTTTCAATAATAATAATTGGTTTTTGGGGAAAGGAAATGGCGCAGTATCTGTGGGGAAAGGAAATGGCGCAGTATCTGTCTCATATATCGTTGGACACCTGAACCGCGCCGTAAGGGAAGGGATAAAGGAGGGAGTGAAAGAAGAAAGGAAGAAGAGGTGCCGTAGTGGAGGGCTCCGGAATAATTTCGACCACCTGGGGATCTTTAACGTGCCCTGACATCGCACAGCACACGGGCGCCTTAGCGTTTCGCCTCCATAAAAACGCAGCCGCCGCGGTCGGGTTCGAACCCGGGAACTCCGGATCAGTAGCCGAGCGCCCTAACCACTGAGCCACCGCGGCGGGGGTTACTTTTGGCAAAGACGACTTACGTACCACCGGCCGAAAAACTTTACGGACGCTAGTGCGCGGGAAAAAAATTATTTTCACGGAATACAGTCAATTGGAATGTGTCAAGGTGTAATGAGACGTGCATGCTTCATCCGCTGGTAGCAATACCTCGGGACAGGGCCACGAGGCAGAGCTACAATACATTTTGCCGAGGAAACGCGTCCCGTAGACATCTGATCGCGATAGTGCGCAGAGTACATACTGTCAAGAGTAAAAGCGGTGTATAACAATAGCGCTTCGTCTAGACTTGATTACCGCGCCACTTGCCAGCAGCGCCTACTGTCCACACAGACGCCGTAAGGCGCCGCACCAGCAGCGAGCCATGCAACAGCGAGTGGTGTACATCGCTTGCACCCGATGGTGCATAACACACATAGCGCGCGGCAGGAAGCATAATACTAATTTAGTAATTTCGTCACAAACTTCGCCCTTAAAATTCCGCCTGCTCGTATTGTCCGCCTCATTGTGATAAAGGAACCTGTACGGGTCCTGAAACCTCTTTCATCATTGTTTACTTGACCAGTGACAGTGAATCTTGTTTTACTTCTATGCCTGACCAGGTGTATGTATTTATGTGTAATCAAGGATTCGACGAAAATTCTATTCCGGGTAACAGCATGGAAGTTACGCAAGTACGAACCCGCACGAACTTTTAAGCACATTTGGACGTTATGCGTGTAAGCCTAGACATAAGAACGCACGAGGAGTGTCCACTCTCTCGAAATTTTGACACAGAGGAAGCGGGCTTCTAAACTAGCACGTCGTTCAATTCATCCACCATCTGTTCGTTATGTGATGTAAAGGTATAGCCTCGTGTCCTCCTTTTTCTCCAGCCCTCGTACAAGCTCAGCTGACTTTTGTCAAGTTCTGGTCATGGAATTTGCATCGTCCTATACTCTTGAGTGCGCCGCACACTCTCGCCCTTATTTCTCTGGCTTCTCGAAGGAGTGGGCTAGGGAACGCGACGACGTGTTGAGGAGAATGAATATACAAAAAAAATCACTAGACGCGATGCGGCAGAGTATGCGTTAGCATTAGTGTTCTCCCCGTGAGTAGCAGTCGCTGGCTCTGGCGGGTTCAGATCGCGTCAGCAGGTGGCGTGATCCAGTGACACGCCATACTCGTCGCTCCACTCTCCCGGTCCAATCCAACGATCAGTGCGACACAGCGTACCTCCTCTCCACTCTCTCCATACCTGGGTTCTGATTCGCGGCCGCGGTGGTGCCCCTCTCGCCACCCGTCTCCTCCCACCCTCTCTTCCCTCTCCCTCTCTCCTTCTTCTCCTCTGAACGAGAGAGAGATTTCTCTCTCTCTCTCTTCCTCTCTCAATTTCGCCTCCTTCCAGCCGAGGTATCACACGCTAACACCGGACACCTTTTGCAGAAATGGGCTTCTTAATGCTTACACATTAAAGAAGTTAGTGCTTTCTGAACGCATTTCACTGCCTCTCAGTGCTTTGCGATATTTCGTTTTGCCTATTAAAAAAATTGTGCGTTGCCATTCGTACGTACGTATGCGTGCGCATCGCTATTACGCGCTAGCGCCAGCGGTACGGAGAAGAGAACAACAAAGGAGGAAAGAAAACGAAGGAGTAGAACCTGAGGGGAGAGAGATCTGTAGCTGCGCAAGCGGCACAGGCTATACACATGCAAAGACGCTCTACTCTGGCGCTAGCGGAATAAGCTACTCACTTAATAAGCGGCGCCCTCCGGAGAACGTGCGCAGACTTTGACAGCTTACAGAACCTTGAAAATTCACTGCAGTAACGGAGGGGTCTTCGAAACCCAGTCGCGTACAGTGGAGCGCTATCATAGCCCGACTGCTTACAGCTTTCGCCGTCTCCGCATAAAATCTCGGCCGGAAAAGCGGCTCACCACAGTTGAGGTTGCAGAGGGACGACATTTGAGGGACTGAATACCACCAGCGGCTCCCGCTTTGCCAAATCCTTTGATTGCGGACGGTTTGGACGAGGCAGAGCGGCTTTCGCGAGACGGCATTGGCAAGCTTCCGCTTTGAGACACCCACTCGCCAGACGGCAGCCGCCGTGGCTTCTCGAGTCTCTAAAGAATAACGGCACACCGCAGAAAGGCGGAGCAGCTGCATTTGTTGATGATGCTGCAGTCATGCCTTGGTCACTGTACACAGACGGATACTCAATTCGTCTCTTGATCTGATTTTGTTCCTTGGAAAATTTCTTTCGAGATGTGGTTTTTACGCGCACTTTCAATTCATCGGTAAAATATGGAAGTCATGCTCAATTGAGATTGATTTCTGTTTAATTTGCATTTTTGCGTACACGGGTCATTAGAATGAGATGTGCGCTTTTAATTTATACTGGGTGTTTCAGCCAATTGTTTCAAAAATTCCCAAGATAGTTTGGCCCGAAAAAGAAAATCTTTTAGGGAAGAAACTGTCAGCCGAGGCGGGCGTCAGCATTTTTTAAAACCGCTATAATTGAGTAGCTGTGTAACTAAAAAAATTACTGATGTTCTTTTTTTAATTACCACAATCTGTTGGTTAGGTTCATGGCGAACTCATAGCCGTGGAGCAGAAGATGTCATATCAGTTCTTAAAACGAAGAAAAAGTCGTCCTTTAAAGCACTGACATTTCAACAAGTCGCTCTCTGGCGTAGCGTTTTCACTGAACTACCTGCGCACAGCTTGTGTTTCTGTTTGAAGCGAGCAAGTCTGGTGCTTCTCTCTGCATCTAACCGTAACGCAGCGCCATGTGCGCAGGAGGTTTAGTGAAAATTCGACGCCCGCTGGCGACGCGTTGATGCAGTGACCAGTTCGAACTGTGTGCGCTATTCTGGCTCGACAGGCTCTTCTGCTTCGTAGTTCGGAGCAAGAAAAACGATAGTCATCGCCGACTAAGTGACCGTCGTTTATAAGAGGGACGAAACGAAAGGAAGCGCATGCCGCGGCAAATAAAAGCGTTGAAGGCATGAATGCACTCCCCTGCATTGGCGCCCTCCGCAGACACGTATTAGCCGGATGCCTGCTGTTACCGCTGTTTCCATGCTGCTGTTGAATGTTCTGCGCGAGATAGAAACTTCGAGGTTGAGCAGCAGATGGCGCAACGGGACCGCCTTGCTCACGTCT
Organism: Amblyomma americanum; assembly: GCF_052857255.1. Lineage (NCBI taxonomy): Eukaryota > Metazoa > Arthropoda > Arachnida > Ixodida > Ixodidae > Amblyomma > Amblyomma americanum. The sequence continues at coordinate 265,141,621 of NC_135497.1, forward strand.
ACGTGCGCAGCTGTTAGGGCTTATGAGCTACTCGGCAAATAACAACTAGTAGCCTATATATAAGCTTAAAAAAGTTTTAGGTGTTCGGGACATTACAGCCGCAAGTATATTTGTCGGAGTCACTACAATAATACCTGCTTAAGTTTCAAAGTAGGTTGCCGCGGTGGCTCACGGGGATTATGGTTCTCGGCTGCTGGCCCGAAAGACGCGGGTTCGATCCCGGCCGCGGCGGTCGAATTTCGATGGAGGCGAAATGCTGGAGGCCCGTGTGCTGTCCCATGTCAGTGCACGCTAAAGAACCCCAGGTGGTCGAAATTTCCGCAGCCCTTCACTACGGCGTCCCTCATAGCCAAGTCTCTTTTGGAACGTCAAACCCCGTAAAACCACCAAGTTTCAAATCTACGCATATGGCACGCTTTTGGTTGGGCAGGCGCTATACAGCACGGCATTTGGATCATTTCCGACGATTAGAATTATCGACTCCGTTACAATAAGTGCTGTAATCGATAACGCGCGATGAATTTGGCCTGCTCCTTATCGCAGATTCCCTTGTGCAGCAAGGACATTCAAAGATTTCTACGAATTTGGCCCGACCGATATTGAACGCCCGCTCGGGCAGCTTTATCGACTGACCATTACCAGCCAGCTGGCGCCGGCTCTGCGTACACGGGCTACTTAATTGATAATACACGCTCAAGAAAAAAAAGTGTGTGTTCGTTATATACAAGTCTTCGCCTGCAGTGTTTGTGCTAAGACTCTTGGGGCCGTCATATAGGGCACCGTAGCCTTTTCTCTAACTGGTAGCCCAAAACTATTGGAGCTTTTACGTGTTTAGGGCGTGCGCTGAGTGCAAAAAGAAATTTGGCTGAGATGCCTATTAAGTGAGCAAGAAACAACTGCTAGGAAAACTAGCCTACTTGTAAATAATTTGTTTATATGACGCAATTGATATGTCGAGCTGCTGCTTTCTTCACTAGTTTTATAGAAGTCGCTAATGTTTAGCTGGTTTAACGAGACCATGAACTAAGCAGGCTGACAAGCTTAAAAAGCGCTTTTGTTGTCAGCAACAATTTTAGTCTGCACCCCCCCCCCCCTCCCGCCCCCATTTATGTAATGCCTCAATAGAGGATTTTAAGGGTAAAATAAATTATGATTATGATGTTGATGATGATACCTTGACGGCATTGCATGCCCAGAGTGCACTACAGAGTTCGAGTGTGCCGGCTTCAATCACTCTAGTCGCTGCCTAAGTTGAGACGTAGGCAAATCGAAAGCGCATTGTGTTCTGATAGTGGTGATATTTTGGAACCCCTGGCCTGTCACACCCATTCTTCTCTTGTATTGAACTTTGATTTTGACCCTTCAATGTTGTCAACCTCAGAAGTTCGTCATAAATCCTCAGAGTTGCTGTCCCGACTGCGTTGCTTTATTCAATGCACGCTGTTTCCCCGTTAATGTGTTAGGCATTAGTGGTGTCTCCTTCTTTTAACAGAGCAGGGAAGCACCAACACATGATTGCCTTGCGGATCACTAAAGTCTCGATAATAGAAATGCTTAGTTCTGCTGCGTCTGTAAGGTGGTGGTGGTGGTAATGTTAATGCACAGGCGGGATAAGCTCCGTCTGATACATTGATTTCAATGATTGTGTCTCCACTGCCACTTTTCTATTAATAAGGCCAGTAAGAATAATGCATGTATGTGAGCAATGAGAATGTGACGTTTTTCTTTAAAGAAAGGTTTGCTAATAAGAGTTGCATTTCCAGCATCGTTAACGTACGATGGACAATAAAAAGCTTCATAATGTCTTCTGAGTTTCCGGAGAATGAAGTCGGAGCTGGAGAGATCATTTGTACCCCTCCTCCCCAATTCCACCCGCCCCCTAGAGTAGAAACGTTATCCATTCATGGTTATAGATGCCATATAGACTGAAAAAAAAACAAATACAAGTGTAAATTTTTTTCTCAAACTCAAGCTTTCACTTGGAAGAGGAAATGTGGCGCAGTAGTCGCGCGGTGTGCCGCTGGCTCTATGCAAGCGTCCGAGAGCATCAAATGTTTTCAGTGCCTATTCTCGCTAACCTCATTTGGACTTCCTCCCAAACTCGCGGCAAAATTGATGCCGAAACTGAAATGAGGGAGTTTTCATCCCAAATGCAGTCATATTCGAGAAAACGAAGAGAGCACCGAGCTGCGTTCTTAGCCCGGCCGGTGCAGAGGCAATATCATCGCCTGACGGCTTTGACCACTCGGCCGTAGCCAAAAAGCGTTTGCAATCGCTGTCTTTGTGCATGAACTGCACTTGCTTGAAACTGCACGGCGGCCACACTGAGAACCGATAAAGCTACAAAGACCATGCCACTCCCTAGCGTGTACAGATGAACGATGTTCGAAAACTATTCGACGAACCACATATACGGGAGAAACACAAGGACTGGCGCAACACTAACAACTATTTTATTCTTCTCACACCAACGCATAGATATAGATTTATCCACACTTGCGCAAGCTAACAAAATTCCAGTCATGCAAGATTACTGGCAATGATGCGAGCACAAAAACTTCAATTCGCATCATTTCCAGTAATCTTGCATGACTGGAATTTTGTTAGCTTGCGCAAGTGTGGATAAATGTATATCTATGCGTTGGTGTGAGAAGAATAAAATAGTTGTTAGTGTTGCGCCAGTCCCTGTGTTTCTCCCGTATATGGGGTTCGTCGAATAGTTTGCGCACATCGTTCATCTGTGTCACCATGCACCAACTAGGCTCAACAGAAGTGTTATTGAAGTCCCTAGCGTGTAGTTCGCCGCAGTGAGAACACTTGGCAGTGCTTCGAGAGCCATATGGTAGTGAATACATGAAATTGCAGGTGGTGGCGCTTACCACGATTGCACAAAAGAAGGGGACAAATAATTATCGTCATGGATCGCCATTCACGTCGAGCACGGTCATCCTACGCGTCCACGCTTTCGGCGGGAGTAATGGAGCAACCGCTAGATGATGCAAAATGTATCGAAAGCCAGCAGGCGTTCTTAGCAGCGTCGTCGGCGCCAACACTGGCCGTTGGCCAGGTCCGAGCTCGCGCCCTAACATCGACCACAATGGAGACAAAACGTCATGGCCGTTTAGCGCGCGCTGTGCCGTAGCTGAGAGCTGTCACTTGGCGCCGGGCCGCTTTGTCGTTTTTCCTCCGTCACCAGTGGTGGTGCACCGTGCGGTTACACGTCTTCAGAATCTTAAACACTACGCGTGACAGACGTCAGAGCAGAGAAGCATGCTGACTAGAGAAGGCGGCCCAACATGTCGCCAAAGCCGAAGAAAGGCTAGGGAACGGCCACCCTGAATAAGTATATGGCCTGGCCCAGACCAGTTCGAAGAGTACGGCTAACAGCGTCTATGACCCGTCCTAGAATGTGATCCCTCGATCCGGAAACGCACTTGATGCTGACACTTTCGGCGACGAGGCAGACCAATGTCCGTTTTTAATGAAGGCTACAAGCGAGAAGAAAATGCGTGTAGCGTGTATTATATGCTTCGCAGAGGTAAGTTACGTGGCGGTGAATCTCGACAGATTCGTCATCACTGCATGCTTGCGGCTCGCGCCTTGTTAATTTACTGCTCGTGTCAGTTTTTACTGCACTTGACGAATGGATTTAAATTTGACATGACCTACACACTGAGTTTATTCTGTTACCTTTTTTCTTCGCAGAAAAACAAACTGCTTGAAAGGAACACATTAACTAGAGAAAATATACAAATGGTGCTGGACGAGCGTAGACAGTGTGTCTTCTTTCGTAAACGTGCTCCAAGTTTTTTTTTTCTGTAAAGTATGCACCAACTTGCCCAACAAGCCATGCACCTTTTTTTCTATGCTGTAAGAGCCTTCATATCAGTTCTTGATGTTTGAAGTCTAGGGCAATTTAACCCGGACAGAAAACAGTGCAGTGCTCTCGCCAGTCAGTCCTACGGCTGTGGTCTGTGGGCAATATAGTCGTATTTCCGTTGATTGGACATTTTGCTGTTTTCAAAAATACGAGGGCATGAGGCTCAACCTTGAGTTAGGTCAATGGCGGGTAAAGTAGCAATTAATCTAAATATAGTGTTATCACTAGGCCAAGCTTCCGATTCTACAATTTGAGCGAATAAGTTAGTCGAGGTGGCGTCTAAGACAACTGTTTCCCCAAGATAATTTCCTCCCCTTTGGTAACATGGAATAGCGGTTGGTAGCTCTTCGGCGGGCCTCTTTCATTTCCAGAATAATTAAGATAACGTTGCGAACGATATAAAGATATGAAATGAAATAAAAAAAGTCGTATATATGGGGCTTACGGTGTGCAGTTGCATTGTATTATTGCTTGCCGCTCCTATCAGTACGAGATCGCCTTACGACATTTGCTGAATGAAAGAATTCGCGAGGGGCGCATAAACAACAGAGTTGGAAATACGGCTTGACTCTTGCTCCCCCGAGAGTTCAATGCTGTTCGTGACTGCATTATGCGCAGTTACATGCGTAATTATGCGCGCACCTGAAGAGTCGGTGCGATTATAAAACGGTGATGTGAGTATAAGTTCAGCACCGGTTGCACTCTGGCGACTTCAGAAGCTGTTGCCGATTTTTGTAGCCGCAGTGACGACATGCATAACCTCATAAATAGCTGCTGAGAGACTTGGGTAGGGTTTTCTGTTAAAAAGACTGTTCATATCTGCGTCGTTGTTGCGCCCTGGCAGGCATATAGGCTAGTGAGTATGCCTATAGTCGTTTTTACGGCTATTTTTTATCCGCACTGTGACTGCGAAAGCTGTGTTCTAAGACAATTAAAAAGTAAAAAGCCAAGAAAAGGAGAGCACGCGAGCCGAAGCTGGATCATTTGGAGACAAAAAATTGGCGCTGGTTTAGCACTGGTTAAACCTGGAGTGACACGATAGCTACAGCTGGCTGAGTGGAACTTGGTCACGTGACCAGCCAATTGACGAACCACGTGATCAGCCACGGCGCCGCGCCGCCAGCAGCTGCTCCGCACCACGTGACAGCGTGGCGGCGCCGCCACGCTGAAGGCGCGAAATGCTACCGTAATGTAGCTATCGCTACAAAAGTTCTTTAATTACCAAAGTGCTTAAGCTTGCAGTCGGTTCAGTGGTAACCAAGATGCCTCTAACTTTACCGCTGGTGAAATGCACGGAAACAGTGAATGTTGTTTTGAAAGATACTAGACACCAGGAAGGCTTCAGCCTTGCATACAAACGGTGCGAAGGGCTGGCAGTGGATATTCAGTTCCTCGTCATGCTGCGGCTGCAGTGCACAGCGCAACGGTTCTACTCTTGACGTCACTTACAGTGAAGGCAAGAGTGGCGATGTCCGCTGCAACCGCATAAAGTAACCATTTTTCCTAACTGCCAGCAAGCGGAAATCCTGTGTGCGGTTACACAAGAGGGTTACGAAACGACCGGTCTCCTTTACACACGAAGCATGCGCGCCTATTGTCAGCGGTGAAAGCGTATGCGGATGATGACTGTTCCGATCTACGGCGAGCAACGCACGGCGAACAGAGTACCGTGTTCAGTTGTAAAGGGTGACTGTCTTCGCGCCTCCTCTGCTCCCAGAAACGAGGTTCGCGCAGCAACGCAAGTTGGTTCGCGAATTTGCGCTGTCCAACCGTTTCCATCGGCCTATATCGTTGATCGAAACAGGCACAGAAGGAAATCAGGTGCCTTCGATATCTATCAGCTTTTTTTTTTCGTCACCTATACCTCGTGGTTTGCTAAGTGGTATGCCACTGCCAAAGTAAACGGACGTCCGTATCCCTTGAACAGCCACCACACGTGTGGCGATGCGTTTAAATGTACCTTCGAACCTTTTGTACTCTTGAAGCATGTTTTCTGTACTTATCGTTTTTTTTTTGATCAGGAACGCTTTGTTACTGTCGCTGTCACATGCGTAGAGTTAACGGACGTTTTTAGCATACCGGAGACGTACTACCGGAGACGTATGCCGGTTTACCGGACCCCTCTCGCGCATGCGCAGTGGCATTGTTGGGGTGAGGAGGAGCCAGTGCGCGTGCGCAGCCGGCGTCCGGTAAACCGGTATACGTCTCCGGTAGGACGTCTCTGGTATGTTAAAAATTTCTAATATAAGATGTCTGACACGCTGGTTAATATCAACAAGTTGATTTAGGCACGTTAACCTCGGAGATGAACTGTTTCGAGTTAGTGGAGCGCAGCGATGTGCAAGCCATTTACGTTGTATTAGTTATTTCGGTGAATCTATACGGAAGCGAGATCCGTGCCTATGCGGCGGAAAGGTCATGCGGCCGCCCATGCGAAAGCAGGTTGCGTTGCTCATGGCACGGGAAGTTGCGTCAGGTAGAGGGGATGTCCTGTCTGCCTAATGGATCATCTAATTAATATACCAGAGCTATACATGTTGCCAGGCGCTGCGATCGTTCTGATGGGTAGACGCCGCGTCTGCAATAATTACCGGGGGCAGAAAGTGATGGTTACCCCCGAGGGATCGAGTAAACTAAATTTTCATGTAAAAAAAACAATTAATAAAATGCAAACGCAGCATCGTGCATTTCCTTCGCTTTTTCACCTCCGGGCATCAAGCCGATTTGTTTCGCTCGCTTATCATGTTAGTAAGTGTGAAAATTCAATAATCGAATTGTGAGGTGTATGACCTGAATGGGGACATGAAAAATGAGAACTTAATAAATGCAATGCCTTGCTTATTTTAGCAGTTGTAGCGGCATCGTCATTGTCTACAGGTGAATAGACGCTCAGCAGAGCTAAGGGTATACCATTGTTTTCTTCCTTTTTTTCACGCATCATTTTTTGTTAAATTTTTTTCATTTTTATAGGCGCAGAAAATGACTGCATGTGGGGCTTCGTTCTGACATCTTGCTCTTCTCATGCTCGGAGCCCAGTACAGGGCTTTGAGTGAGAGGCGAAAAAAAAGGTCTAGTGCGCCTCTTATTAATATATATATATATATATATATATATATATATATATATATATATATATATATATATATATATATATATATATATATATATATATATTTGAAGTATTTTTCTCCCACGAATCCGCACTATAAAAAAAAGATAACATTCCGCAATGCACCTTGGTTTCGGTGACTGTTGGCTTCCTTCATATATATATATATATATATATATATATATATATATATATATATATATATATATATATATATATGTTACGAACGTAGGTTGCGTTGGCTCCGCAGAATAAAGATTTAAGAGAAGTGGGCACTTCTACAAAGACACTTTTATTTATCAACGTTTCGACCGCGGTGCGGTCTTCTTCAGGACTGTCAAGTCCTGAAGAAGACCGCACCGCGGTCGAAACGTTGATAAATAAAAGTGTCTTTGTAGAAGTGCCCACTTCTCTTAAATATATATATATATATATATATATATATATATATATATATATATATATATATATATATATATATTAATAAGAGGCGCACTAGACCTTTTTTCTCGGTAACTAAAGTTCGAAAAAAACATCATGTGCATATATCATCCGCCTTCTCTTCAAGACGGCAAGGGTCGCTGAGAAAGTATTTGGGGGCCATATCGATTTTAACCGATTTCATAGTTTGTATAATCAAGGCCCAGTAAGGAACCAATCACGCCCTTTTCTTCGTTACGATTCTCAGATATTTCAGTAAACCACAATGAAATCTTCAGTACATTTGCGACATACGCGGTATAGATAGTTGTAAAGCGCAGCTCCGCAGAGGTGGCTGTACTTGCTTGTTGCGAGTATATGCAAAGCTATCACGAGAAGACTGAACCGCAAAGGACCGCATTTGATGCTGGTAATGTGCGTAATGAATTACGTGAAATAAACAATTTTGAGGCTATAACGCACCCGTAGTAACAAACAAGCGCGCCTTCAGGCCGCCAAAGCCAAAAAATAAATTCAGTTCTTGCTTTTTTTTTAATTAGTCATCTCCGAGAGAGAAAAGGTTCGTTACCGTTTAACGTATGTACCACTTAGCTTCGCTACCTCGGCCAGAAACAATGCGCGAACATTTCAAGTTCGTGCTGTGGACAGGCGGCTTTGCCACCAAACAGGCCACGAGCGCTTCATTAGGGCCTTTCCACTCATTACGAGGCTTCTGGCGCCGCTAGCAAGTGGCAACAAAGAGGCGCGCAATTTTTTCTCCTCTCGCTCTTCGTGTTTCGCGATCAATGAATTCTAGAGGGCACGGAGCAAGACTATACAGGAGGTGAAACTCCCGTCAGCGCGAACGAGCGCACGCGACCAGATAAAGTCACAATTGTATGCGCTGACGGGGCGCATGCAGTGGCGGCGCCTTGCGGCGCCTCGTAGAAGCAGAAGGAAAACAAAATTCAGCGCCCGGGCAAGTGGCGCGCGCTCAAAGCAGACGACAAGCAGACGACACGGGTGTTTGTTTCAGCGGGCACGCCGTGACGTTATATTTCAGTAGTTTCTTTCCAGGCCGCCAGGCGCCGCCAGCAGGATAGTGGCGTCGCGGGCTTGTGACCTTATCTGGTCGCCGCAGACGGCGGAGTTTCCACTCCTTTCTCCGTGTTTCCACTCCTTTTTCCAGTCTTTCTCCGTGCTAGAGGGTTAGCGAGCTGGGAACGAGTCAATCTCGACGCGTTTCCTCAGGGAGCAGACGCAGGAAAGTGTACGACGATTGGGTGGACACGTGAGCTTACCCAAGAATGGCGCGCCAGACGCGCAACCGCTATTCACTGCAGGCCGAGTTGTAAGCTCGATTGCGCAGCCCAGTTGATGAACCGAGGAGTCGGCGCGGTGCGTGCCGAACGTGCGCCGCCTCAGCGACGCGAACGATAATTAAGCCTGCTCTCTAATTATCGGCTCTGCTCCCAACGGACCTGAGGTCTTCGCGGTTCGCTCGCGCCTCTTCGATTTGTCAGCACACCCTTCGTTCGGCCCTTGGCGTCACTCGGCTGACCTAGCCGCTCCTGGTGCCGCACCCTCGGTGTTCCTTTATTAACCCTGCGGCCACGGTGGCATCGGTTCCTCGTGGGTCAGGAAGCAAAGAACTAGAAATGCGAGAGGGCTGCATTTGCAAACGCCAGCTTCCGTTAGCCTCCGAGAGGCCGTAACGAGTGCAACGGTGTAACGTGAATGTTGCATACCTGCAAACTCGCCCTGATAATAGTATTTGTTTACTGCATTATTGTTTTCGCTATAAGCTCACTTTATTTCACAAAACGTAATAATCTCAGCGTGCATTTATTTGTAGCATTTTAGGCTTTGCACTCGCGCTACGTTTTGCGAGAGCAAGAGTTCCGTTCCACTCCTATGACTCGTGTTAGCGTTAACAGGCGTGTATAGCTCATGTTACAGCTGGTACTTTTTTTTCAGGCAGGTTTGCAAAAGTAATGCTCATGGGAACCATGCAATCAACCGCAGTGCTTGTAGTTGAAAAAAGTGACATCCAACGAGTCCAATAAAAGCTACCGACCTGCTTACTTAACACAACTCAACCGAACTGCGTAATTCTCGGCGTTACTGTTAAAACCAAAGTTACAATGATTGCTTTCTAACTTTCAGTGAGCCCCACGACTCCTGCTACTGCAAGCACCACACAGAACACTCTTAATGGTAAGTAATGCAGAAGAGCTTTGCTCAAAACTTGTGTAACCATAGCGACAAGCGACAATACGCAAGGAATAAAATCATATGCAACCTATCTTTTAAATATTTTACGAAAACTTGTAGCTTGGAGGAACCCACCTTACGGTGCTGAAATGATCATAAGCCAAAACTGACATCACTGAGGGACATACTTTATGTCATATATTTTCAAAGGATTTCAATGCCTTATTGCGGAACCATCAGTGGAAATACGATTATTGAATTTTTTATATTTAACCAATTCAATATTTTTTTTTTTTAGTGCGTAAGTGGCTATGTGCATTCACTGCAGCAGCTCTGCAATGGCCGAGCCCGAAAAAAAGCGGGAGAAAATAGTCATGAAATAGTATGTTCATGCAAGCAGAACACAGCTTCTGTGCTGTAAAAGGATATGTATTTTTTCGCGAAAAATTTTGAGCCCTGTCTCGTTCGTTATTTTATTCAGGTATAACCGATGTAAGCGCTAGGTTTTATGTATAAAGAGGCCAAAGCATCGGGCACACTAGTGTTGTGTAACCCGTTTTCTCGTTGATCACCCGCTATCAAAGAGCAAAGTTTCCTTTGTTCACATCGTATGGCTCGCACTTACGGCGCGACTTTTTGAAGCCAACTACCGAGAAGCCAGTGTCCCGCATTTCTTCCGATCAGGCCTTTACCGGGACGCGCTGCGCAGGTTCGGCTACTCCCATAGTGGTCCACTGACCATTTGACCCGTGTTGCAGGCCCCACGAGCATCCAGGCGATCCCGTTGTCCAGCACGTCGGTGCTGCTGTCGTGGGGGCCGTTGGCGCCCTACGTCGTGGGAGGCCAGTACCGTGTCCGTGTGCTCGACGACGAGAACTCGACTCGCTTTCTGGACGTCGGCTACGTCCTCTCTGCGATCGTCCAGGGCCTGGACGCCACTGAGGACTACACGCTTTCGGTGCAGTGGTGCCCCTCGCAGAACGTCTGCAGCGCCTTCGTGTCCACCGTGCGGGTTGCCAACGCGCCGAGTGAGTGACGCGGCGTTGCATGCCGCCGCCACTACCAGTGGGCTGCCAGAATGGCGCCGTCAGAGTAGGCCGCTGAGCGAGCGGGTATGGTGTCATAATGAAGAAGCAAACAGCGCGAGAGACAACAAGAAACAAGCCAGGAGTTGAGGTAACCGCCTGTCCTGGCGTTTAGTGTCCCTGTCTTTCACGCTCTTTGCTTCTTCAATATGGACTGCCAGTGGTCCTCATAAATTTCACTGAAAACGATTAAAAAAAACTATAGGCAGTGGGGACTTCTGGCGGCTCTCCTTAAACTAACTTCAGCTAAAGAGCCGAAGCTAGTTTAAAACTGCATTCACTCGAGGTTTGGTGCGAGCGACGATAATTGCACGAAACCATCAATCTATGGCATTTTCAAACGTCTTCAAGAAATGCCACTTCTGAGGGACTCTAATGTACCATGGTACAGAGAAGCATGTACTGTAACAGACGTTATAACTGCCCAACAAATAGGAATAGGTACGTGTAGATGCCGGCTTTAAGTGTAGTTTGCGGAAATAGCCCTTTATATTTTTCTTCTTCCAAGGTCCTGTACTGTGTTTTGCTGTATTCCATTAATATTATCTAATTTCCAGTCAAATAATGTTAGCTAGCTGACTCGTTGACTTCGGAGAAGACGAAAATTATTTAGTTTTACCGGAACTGACGTCAATTCATTTCATCTACAGTGCACCATACGAAACGCACACGTTTTTTTCTCGGGACCTGGCGTTGAATATCCCGAGTTGTATGCTAAAGCGCTTCTTTTCTTTTGCTTAGGACATGAGTTCGAAGTTGAAGATTTTATAGCAGCAGCCACGCTTAACAAACATTTGAGATAAAAAATGTCATGTCGTGCCACGTAGAGCTTTCGAGGGACGCGTTTCGCAAGTGTAGACTGTTTTTGGTAATTATATCACAACGGCCAAGTAGCAATTAATAAAATTTTCACCTCCGAACATTCTTGAAAAAAATTCAGTTGCAGGGTGACGAACAGGGCAAGAAATAGTACGGCTTTCGACGTTATACTTTAGTGCAGAAGTTTCTCGTTATGCGAACGAAGTACTCAATGTTTTCTGGAAAGTCCAACGATTGCCACCTATCGCGAGCACCACCTTGGCTTCCCGAACGTGAGAGCTGCGTGGCAGAAGAAATAGATGCCTAGTGTTGCCGAGCATGCAGTGTTCATGTGCAGGGGCTCGCAACTCTCAGTGTTGAATTCCACATGTTTTTTTTCCTGTTGCTTCGAGAAAAGAAAAAAAAAATCTAGCCGGCTGTTTTTATTTTCTTATTTGCCGGAACCTGCCCACACAGCTTATTGTCCGGCAGAAGTACGTTTAATATGTGTGCTCCACGCTTCGCACTAAGGGCAACAAACGCCATGACGCACTTCCCGTGGAAAGCACTTGAGTACTTAGGCGAGCGAACAAGTGGCCACGGCTTCCCCTTTATACCTATTACATTCTGCTTTCCGTCGCTGGGACCGAGAGTGTGCTTCCCAAACCAAAACAAATCAACACAATTCTGCTTAGATTAACCTTACCCCTTGAAAAAGTATTTCAGTGACTGCGTCATGTATTGTTTTATTTCACGCTGTACACCGATCATTCGATGTAACTAAGCGCTCACTAGTTACACTTTCTTGTTGCCTAGCTGCCAAAAAAGCTCCTGCTTGCACCCCCCCCCCCCCCCTAACTGTTTGTTCAGTGTTCTCAGAACATGTCTTGTTATGACTTACCTAAGCTAAATATTTTTTTTTTTGGTAGGACGTCTCGTGCATTGTCCCCTGCTGGTGACGGCGAACGCAGGAAATTTGGCTCAAGAGAATATTTTTCCTGGGCAGGCGGCTTGTGCACATAAACGAAGCCATAACCCGGTGGTAGTGAAACTAACGCTGCTAGTCAGCGGACGCCCAGTCGAGCGAATCCGCGTGAGACTGTGGGTGGAAATACTTTCCTATAGAAATGGGCAGTCCGAGAATCGCCCTTTTGTACAAATTTTCCGCCATACTTTAAAATGAGGCGCGAGAAACTTCGATCGGAGACTGACCAGCTAGTGATTAGAGGCGCAGAGAATTTCTGAATGATAATGATAGGTTTTTATCAGGTAAACAAACACTGCGGACTGCGAGGAAGGCCGCGTAGTCGTGGGCGACCGGTTTAATTTTGATTACCCGAGTTTCCTAAAGCGCCCCGAAGTTTCAGTATACGGGTATGTCCGCATTTCGCCTCCATCCAGATGCGGGCACGATAGCCGGCATCAAGCCCGTGAGCGAAATCTGAAGCCGAGCGCACACAGCCACTGAGTCACCACCGCGAGTGCGGAGACTTGCTTGGTGATATTAAGAGTTTGTGACAAAGAAAAAAAACGCGAAAAGAAGCACAACTTGTGGACAGCACGACTTGAATATTTTGTATTACTAATGACGTCACAAAAAAAAGAAGGAAAACACTTTGTCGATTGCATGAAAAGCCCTAGAGACAGTTTGCGCTCGAAATAAGATTATCAACTGTCTTAAGCAACCAGTGGTTGCTCCACACTTCACGGTGGCCCGAGTCGTTAGTGCATGGCTTATAACAGACTATTCATTTATTGATTTAATATGAGCAGCTGCTCGTGTCCAGACGTTGTGTCGCCCCATCAGAGGCGGAATTCCAACATCAAAGAGCCCTAAGAAGCACGTAAATTAATTGCCGTGCCTTAATTCATTTATTACTTATTATGCCGACGGAGAACTGCGTTTAGCAACTTCTTCGCAACGTACGTCTCCCGGGACTAGGACTATAAATGACTTATTACTTGGGGAAAAGCCTTGTTTCAGCTCTGAGCCGGCTTCATGCAGTCTATGTCAGTAATTAGCTGCTCATGGACCGAAGCGAGCACGGAAGGCGTGTCCACCGCTGGCGAGCAGAAAAGTTCTGCGTATGCACACCGTGCTTATGGAGTCAAACGTCATCGTGCTTTCAAACGTCGTCAGGTTTCCCGCGGTAATGACACTACGATGTTTACATCCGGTCATTGTTACCGGTTTCATTCTTGCTCATCCCGCCGCTGTTAACGGAATAGCTGTCCTAATGAGAAAGTTGTGACGCAACGAGATGTATAAAGAAAACGTCCCCCACCAGCTGTCGCTGCAGTGGCGGCGTAGCGCCCTAGCGTTGTAGAACAGCGTTACGCCAGCACTTCATCGGAATTGTGTAAGACTCTTCAGCACTGGCAGGCTGTATGCGGGCGATGCCAACATCTTTCTGCGAGCACAAGAAATAAGGGATTGCAAAAGAGCCGAGCACTTTTTGGATGGATGCGAGGAGCTTTGCTTTCGCTATCTGAAGGGGAGATAAGAAAAAAATCAACGCGGTTTTGCGAACATCCGTGGGCGACAAAGGTGAAAGGAAAGAACCCACGCTCGTGTGGTCGGTATTGTCCGCGGTTCTGTTTGTGCAGCAGAAACGCGGCTGCAGGCCGGTTTATGGAAGACAAATTACCCCCGGAAACGGTGAAACGAGCTCCGGCTCGTTTATATGGTGGTTCGCTCGGCAAGTTCCGGGAGATTTTTTTTTTTACCCATATACTCTTGGTACTATCGTTGCGCTGCGGTATTATTGCTGTGCATACGTTCTGAGATCTGTTCGGCGAGGTATTTCGTCTTGTAGCTGTTGCTACCATACTCACGATTCGAGTCACTGGAGAGATGGCTCTGCACAGCATGCATACGTTCGCGTTACTTTTTTATTACGAGCGTGCTCATGCGTCTTTCTGCCAGAAGCGAGGGTCGATGCCGAGTGGAATTTGCCTTAAATGTTGCGCTCGCGCCGTAAAACTGTTGATGTGAATGACGCGTAGCGAGGAGAGTGAAAACTCTTCCACGCGTAATAAAGAACGACGTCAGTGCCAGTGCCTGTAGAAGAGACAGAAGTAGAAATAAAAAAAAGCAGGTTAGGTAAACCTGTTATAGATTCTGCTGTGCCATAGTGAAGAAAAAAATAACACAAGAAATGATATACAACCTGTATTAAGACGAAAAATAATGAAAAGACGAGCTGAGAGATGCTTTCAATTTAGTCACTGTTGCGTTATTTTAAGGCAGCTGGTCTTCAGACCAGACTGACTCGTTAGATTGCAAAATATGCAGGAGCAATCGTTGAGCTCTGCATGCATAGCGAGTAACTCTTCAGCATCTCCAGCTTTACTGCTACGTTCAGTTATCTTTGAATTCGTGTTAGCGATCCTTAGCCCGCCGCCAGTTTACGTACTCCTCGTAGCTTTTCCCAAATTACACGGGAGACATTGAGAAAGCGCGGTTGATTTTTCTCGCCAGTGCACGAATGTGCCCTTCTTGTGGGTAATTTGTGCCACGAAAGCTCGTATGGTATTCCTTTATGGTGGTCCGTGGAGGTTTGCGAAGGTGTATTTTTTGTTTTATTTTTTTTATGCCATGAACCTAACTTTATGGTGACGACTTACTGCAATACAATTTTTTACAGAATTTCTTTTTATTCCTGCAAGTTGGATAAATCATTAGGTTCATTTAGAATGACATTTGACTCGGTGGCCAGACATTATCCACTCTAATGTTGTTATTCGTTGATTTAAAGCTTTGTATATAGATTTGTAGCTTTGTATGCATATGTAAATAGTTTAAGATTATAGCGAACGCTTTTCATTTTTCAAGGACGGAATGGCAGCCACTAGGACAAAATACGCAAAAATAACCCCCTTCACTCTCCGCGACGAAAAACGTAGCATGATAAAAAGAAACCGTGTTCGAGCACGATTATGCATGCTCTCGAGCCGTCAACGCAAAGTCGACAGCGGTCTGAAGCCGTAATTTTGTAGCCACTTCTTGATTCTTGCAACGCGTGTAGCCAGGTGTAAAAAAGACGGCCAGCAAAGCAGAGCTGGGCAGTCCTGAACACCGCCAGCCCATTACAGCTAGCAAGCAAATGGCTTACACGCTTTCGCAATTTGTTCTCCTAGCTCCTAGTGTGTAGCGCCGCCATTATGCGTGCGACGTGACAACCCCTTCTCGTGTTTCGATGACGACTTGCAGAGCTTCCTGTGCCGACGAACCTGACGGTAGTGGACGTCGGAGCGTCGTCCATCAATGTCACTTGGCAGCTTCCTGCGAACAGCGCCAACAACATCACGGGTTATCAGGTGTCCTGGTGCATTAGCGACATGTGCGTCGGAAAGCTCAACGACTTGACGGGCAGCACTTCGTACTCGGTTCAGCGGCTGCAGGATTTTAAGAACTACACCGTCTTTGTGTGCGCCTACTTGGACCGAGGCCTGACCACGTTCGTTGGCCAGTGCGTCAACGTGAGCGCCAAGACACAACCTGCAGGTGAGCACGCTTTTGTTTGCGGTGCCGTAGGTGGGCTTTAAAAGTCCGGTTAGCGTTACGGCTCTAAGAGTATGTCTGTTGCTATCGATGACAACTGCGCTCCTGAATCGTTGGCGTCTCCTTGACCAGCGATTTTAAAACAGTGCTCACCTCTTTCCTGTTTCGCTTGGCCACTTCCGCCGACAGAGGTAATCTGAATACATTGCGTGAAAACTGAAAGCATATTTCCACTTAGGTGGCATGCTTAGGGTTCAGTTTACATCATGTCTCCACTTACTAGACAAGAAAATTGAGGAAGAACTTACGGGCCGGGGTGGGGTTAAGAAAATGTTCTTTTTAGGGCGGTTTATCATTATTGCACTTCTGAGAAAGACATGGATGTATCAAATATCTTAATTTTGCGAAATATGCCCTCATTCACGTGCTAAGCAACCGGCTACATGGACAGCGAGTGTATATTTGTTCCAGTTAGAAAACGTAATCAGAGATCGAAGACTTGATAGAGTGAAGAATGCAGCATTACACTGTGTCTCGCTTAAAAGATGGCAGTGTTTGTGGACACTCCGGCTAATGCTTGCAAATTAAGGGCCATATTCTCAAAGCTGTTCGCAAGAATGGACGGGTTGTGACTCTCTCGCGCCCGTGTCCTCGGCACTGGTGGCAATTTTGCGCATGATGATTGAGGCGCTATATAATCATGGGACTATACGACTTAGAGTTGGTGTGTAATGCAGGTAAAGCAGTGCAAAATTGGCACACAGGGCAGAATGGTTTATAAGAGTTCGTATTCATTCGTGGGCACAAAAGTTTGTGATCTCGCCGGGTCGAGATGAGTGGTAGCCACCGAAGGGTGAGTGTGGTGACAATCACCGGTGTATGAAAATGTCAGTGAAGTCCTTGAGACAACTAACGAACCCAGGTTTTTGTACTGTTTTATATGTGTTATTGGTAGAGACCGCACAGAATTCTCCTAAGTTGCTTTTTAGCGCACATATGCTGCTTGGACACACCCATGTGACACTGTGCACTGTTCTTAAGGCCGCTTTTCGCAAACTGCAGGCCATTTGCGGCAATTTTTAGTTAAGTTCTCACTTGAATTTTTTCGCTACAGTACAACCATACACGCGCAACTAAAATAAAGTAGTTGGCAGCTCCATGCCCCGGTTGGTTTTCCTACATGTCCAGTCTGGTGACTGCGCTCTTTTTTGTCAGTCAGATATTGTTATAGCGTGCCATCAGCTTTGATAATTCTACCCTTTATCTGATCACTTCATCTAAAGCTTCTACATCACTACGAAAACTTGTTGAGACAGACTGTGTGTGGGATAGCAGTTGAAACGTTGTGAACTTCTTGTGAAGGTTCTTTTTTGAAACGATCAATTTCTCTGTAGTAATAGTATTAGAGCGCGCTCAAACATCCGTCTTCATCCCATTCGTGTCCTTTTATCCAAGTGTAACCATTCCTCGTGGCATATCTTGGCATAGAAGATAAATTGCCGTCAAGAAAGCACATTTACGAACGCATTCTAAAAAAATGAGAAAAAAAGAGACGCAGAATGTAGGAAGTGGCTGGCCAGCGATCGCGTGCGTCGGTCGTGCTCCGCTGGGCCAGCCTTTATAACTTCCAGCGCACTAGGCGCTAGACGGAGAGGAAGGAGAAACCGCCGAGACATAAACACCGTATTTTCAACAGGGGTCGATTTAGGACATCTATGAGCTTCAGTGCGTCTGAATACCTAAGCGAGCAGTTATATTCGTTGCTCGTTACTTGCGCAAATGTACCGAGAACAGCTTGTCGCTGCAACAAAGACCCGTTTCGCGTCATGCAGAAGAAAGTGACATGGGCCTCATATAAAACAGGTGGCGTGCATGACAGGCATAAAAGGGACGCAAAACGGATGGCCCTCCTGAATACAATCAGCAGGAAGCTTGAGTTTTCGGACGAATGCGCAAACAACAAAAGGCGCGCAGGTTGTGCTGGGTATGCGTGCAAGTTTCGCCTCACGCGTGGACCTGTGCGTGAGGGAAAACGTGATCATCCGGCGCCACGAAAAACACGCCCAAACAGAGTGGAGCCGGGCAGAAGCGCGCGCTCCAACGATGTGTATGCAAACAAAGCGAGTCCGCCCGTAGGCAGCGAGCCCGGGGCAATGGCAGTAGATTCGATTAGTCTCCGTGACACGGAATGGATTGACCTGGCGCCGAATGGGATGGGGCACAAAGGCACTTCCGCGGAAGTCTCCTGCGGCCATTGTCGATGGTACACCGCGCTCTATGCGCGGAATGTGCGCCAAGACGAATGAACGCCGCGGGATGCATTTGCGCCGTGCGGCGCGCGGACGTGACCTACATCTTTCCGCCTTTCTCGCAGCTCCCACCGGCGGCGTGGCCATACCGCTGAGCCAATCATCCATCCTGGTCATCTGGGCGCCCAAACCGGGATGCCCTTCGATATCTGCTTACCAGCTGAGGGTCGCCAGCCCAACGCCCACCGTAAACTGGGTCTCCACGGAAATGACTCAATACACCTTCGCGAACCTGCAGTCGAAAACAAGCTACACCTTCCAGCTTCGGTGGTGTCCGCTGCCCGGAACGTGCAGCATGTCTGTGAACATAACGGGAAGCACGGTCTGAAGCCTGCCGACCGTGAACTTCGCTATAAAGCGGCTACGACCTCCCTTACGCCCGGCCAGGCCGATGTGCTCGAGGGCTGTGTGTGTTTGCACCTGTTATCCTGAAATGTGTTGCGATGCACGCACGGTTCTCTGCCAGCTGCGGAACCAAAGCACGGACGTAACTGCGGCTTGCGTGCCATTCTAACAAGCGCTGCTTTGCGAGCACGGTGTGCTTACGCAGTGTGTTGATCTTTCTTTAGCTCGCATTACGTGTAACTGCCATTACGTAGTCGCCTTCTCACTAGTCACCACGAAAAGCGAATTGACTGAGCGCATGCCCTTCTAGTCAAACGTTGCATGTAGCGAAACTTTGCCAGGAGTGTGCATTTTCTGCATGATTGCTTTCAATATGCTTTGCATTCATTTTGTACATAGACAACATTCTCTTTCTCCTTGCTGAATGCATTATAAAGTTATAATAAACCTCAGTAATCTATATTTTCATATGAATGATGTTTTAAATAAGCACAAAGTATTGTGCACTATTCGTTTTTGTAGCGATAGCTGCATTACGGTAGCATTTCGAGCCTTCAGCGTGGCTGCGCCGCCACGCTGTCACGTGCTTGGTCATGTGGTTGGTCACGTGACCAAGTTACACTCGGCCAGCTGTAGCTATCGCGTCACTCCAGGTTCAACCAGAGCTAAACCACCGCCAATTTTCTCCAAATCTCACTCTTTACACTCTTTATGAAGCGTTGATACAGAAACAGACCTACTTGTGCCATTTTGGAGGTGCATGGTTGCCGCCGTCGAATATTGTAGTGCCGAGTTTAGAAGTACACCAAGAGAAGGCAAGTCTGCAGTTTTCTCAAACGACTGATGGGATGGAGGTCCATCATGTAGAAAATTATCACTTGTTACATTATGATTCCAATAATTCAGTTCAATTCACTTTATTTTCCCATGTACACACGGTGAGGGTTGAGGGGAAAAAAGCCAGAAATTGTGGCCTGGCATGCTCCTCAGTCCATACACTGCAGGGCAGTAGGCAATATGCGAGTGAAGTGTGCAATCAACGTCGCGAGATGCATACAAACAATTGGTTGCCAAAAACGGCTGGCGCATCATTAGAAGAAATCCATGAATGATATATATACATACGCACACAAAACAGGAAAAGCAAAAAAAGCAACAGAAAAAACGTATCCCATAGAAAAAGAGGTCTGTGGTTGTTGAAATGTCAACATTTCATAGAAGAAAATAAATGAAAGAAGCAATGAAAGCATAGTTAGATCTAAAAAGTAACACATACATCCTGTACATCTTTACGGCATGCTCGTAGTATGTCAACATTTGCAGCCTGAAACTTATTTAGAAGACACTATAAAACACTATAAACTGAACAATATAGCTTTAAAAGGTACGCGCCGATAGTTTCTCTCTCATTTGTACACCTTCCTACAAAAGTGAGCGAAAGACAGACTGCGAACAGGACGAGAGCTCGATCCACAGCCTTGGTCTTTCGTCCATTTTTGCCAAAGTTATAGCACTGTCCGAATCGACATTGCGCACCAGCTAGCGACAATCGTAAGTCTTTTGTCGCTCTGAGGGATTTTTGGCCTGCTGTGGATTCAGCTGGGATGGTGATGGCAATTATAAGCTGAAGGAACATAGATGAACATGTTGGCTTCACAGCACGAAACAGGAAAGGACGAAACACGCGAAACGACAGGGACGGGCGCCTACTACCAACGTCCCTGTGTATTTCGGCCTTGTCTGCTTCGCGCAGTGAGGTGAACAGGAACGGTCACCAACGTGCCGAAACGAGAATTCAGGTGGATGAACAATCGGTGCTACACCACGGTTGAGCAAAACCGAACGAACCCAAATGTGTGTGAATATCGCGTACAGTGCTGTGTATGCCGGTGTCGTTCCCCTACTTTTTCTTCAGCATGCAAATATGTAACCTAGTCTTCGATAGAGCAAACCAGTGTTATTATGCAGCGTTTGCTAACATGCAACATGCGCACGACACGAGCTCCAGCCGCTCTTTGGTGTAGTGTTGTTTGTTTTACCTGTGAACTATTTGCTGTGTAAAATTGTTTCTCGTTCCCTTTGAACCTACAAATGTAGTCTATTTTCCTTGATGTCAGTGACTGTTGGCCTCTCATTCGTTCCAGACCGTGTACAGGAGACCAAAAAAAAAAGACTACTTTGAAAGCCCGGGTTTTTGAGTGCCCGTGCGTACGCTCTTGCAAACAGTGAGATAGGTTATCGAACCTTCTCAACTCCATCAGAGCTTAGAATAGACGCGAAAAGCCCATGAAGAATGACGCGTGTGATATTAAATCTAATTGGTTGTGTATTTAGCTGTAAAAAAAAACGTGGAACTAAATGTCGTTCGAAGCAGCTTTTGAAAGTGCACAACATCTGGAAACCAAGTCAAGAAGCCACAGTTTGATATGCGTTTTATTCCCGGAAACAAACAAATCCTATATCCGCAACATTTGAATGGGAGCTGTATTCACGATTTCATGCTCGACCATGTACTTTCAGAAACCGGAGTTCATGGCCTGTGCAGACATCACTCTCGACGTTTTATGCGAGTTTTTCTTTTTGCGGAGAAAAGCTGGTTCGGCTTCAATGAAGCCATTCGTATTTCCGTGGCCATGTCATTGACGCCGTCAATATAAACTTTTGAGTAGTTTTTATTGACTACAAAGCAGTCTTCTTGACTCAAATTTGCCATGCCTGCCTAGCTAACCAATGGACTGAACCAGTGCCGACCATCGGTTACGCGAACGTACTAGAGGCAGTGGGACTACAATGGCATGCAAGGTATTGCGCGAGTCGAGTAGTTCGCGCAAGCGCTGTTAGGACGGGTAGGGGTCTTCTCCATTTTCGTAT
Organism: Amblyomma americanum; assembly: GCF_052857255.1. Taxonomy (NCBI): domain Eukaryota; kingdom Metazoa; phylum Arthropoda; class Arachnida; order Ixodida; family Ixodidae; genus Amblyomma; species Amblyomma americanum. Next base: position 265,163,156 of record NC_135497.1, read on the forward strand.
TTCATAAATAGTGGAAGCCCTGAGGCCTGCCTGAATGGTCTAATAATGTCTTTGTATTTCGAAGTGGCTTGTCCAGAAAAAATACCGTCGCAATCGAAATTATGTATACATTAAATGCACCCGATCCTTTAATTCCGCGCACTGTCGTTTCAAAGAGCTTCCCGGCCGCCATTTTGGCGGCTGAATGGAGGAGCGGCGCTAGACTAGCGCTCCCGGCATTGCGAAGCTCTGAACAGGTGAACGATATAGCCCGCCTCACTCTACGAAGTTTAGACGGGTGCTATGCAGAAAAAGTCCGGTCACTTGGGAATTTTTCAAAACGAATGCTACAGGAAACAACAGCGTTACTTTGCGGCTAGCTCGCTTTGCCGACTGTACATGCTCCATGCTGAGTCGAAAAATGGTTGGCCGCTGCCTGCCACATCGGCGTATTTAATGTGATGTCACGCTTGCCAGCCAGAGCTGCGGCTTAGATCTGATTGTTGCTACGATCACGTCGCCTTCGTACTTCTTACGAATTTACGTTGATCACTTACTAAGCGCTTAATTTCACCTAAGGCGTATTTCTGTATGTTGTGTGTTCTATGTGCTTTTATATTTTTACGTTTAAAACATTCCGCAAACACGTTCTCCTTGCTTTCAACTCCCCTGATTATAAAAACTCGATTTATAGCAGTAATTGTGCTTGTAGTTTTATTTGCCTGAAATAAAAAATAGTTCAACAGTTCAAAGCGAATTTCTCTCGTCACTTTTTGCTCCCGGAAAGCGTCTCCATGATCACACGCAAATGTCTCAGAGTCGCACAACGATTGTCCTTGTGTCACTGTAAAATACGCTAAAAAAATGCAAGCTTTCTTAATAACGTATACATTTCATCAATAATAGGAAATGTGTTTGAGCAGTATTGGAAAGCAGGAACCGACAATTCCGCTCAAGCCCTTCTGAACCTCTACAAGCTTTCATAACTTTTTGCTTCTTTATATTAACGCCTGATAACCTGCACTTGCGTGTTTCCAGTGTTGAGTAAAGGTACTGCGCAAAATAATACAAAACACGGACGAGAAGGGCACTCTTGTGTTTGCAGTGCTTTTTCCTTGGACACAAGTATGAGAGTTATTTAGGCAAGGTGTACTGCTCGGCGAATTGTTGGCGAATATATAGTTGGGGAAAAAGGGAGTTGAGCGCTTCATCAGACGAGCACGCGAAGGAAACAAACAGAACGAATCCCCGTCCTGCTTGTCGCCTTCTTCACGTCCTCGTCTTGTGTAGCGTTCAACTTCTTTCCTTCTAACGGCACGAGGGAATACACACAAAAACAAACTCTGCACCTCATATCTTCCACTTATGTGCTCCCCGTTTGCAGGTGATCCATCATTTCCGATCGCAAATTGTCAAACAGTACCCCTAAAATTAATGAGGTGCAAGGATCCGCTGCAGGTTTGGCATTAGTTCTTTTATTCTTGTATTTCATACATGAGTGTACCACTAAGCATAGGAACACGAAGTGGGCTGGAGATATAGGAAGATGCTAAGAGTGTAGACGATGGCTTATGGTTTATGGGGGCTTAACGTCCCAAAGCGACTCAGTCTATGAGAGACGCCGTAGTGAAGGGCTCCGGGAATTTCGACCACCTGGGGTTCTTTAACGTGCACTGACATCGCACAGTACACGGGCCTCTAGAATTTCGCCTCCATCGAAATTCGACCGCCGCGGCCGGGATCGAACAAGCGTCTTTCGGGGCCGGCAGCCGAGCGCCGTAACCACTCAGCCACCGCGGCGGCTAAGAGTGCAGACGAGTTCTGTGAGGATGTCCACAAGCGATCATAACCTAACGTAACTGACTCCCTTGAGCGATACTCGCCTGCGGCTATTCTGCTGTATAAAATCGAGCCCGCCGATACCTAAGGCAAGACATCAGGATGCTTGTCTTGCTCGCCTGTTTAATTGCATTTTTTTCTTCATGGGATAATTATGTGCAAGAATTGAACAACTTGCTGACCGCAGCGGTGAGACCAATTAGTTTGGCCATCCGTATCGCATGAGAAAGGGGCGGGGTGCGATCCCTAGTGCCGCCGGCTACCCACCGGTGATACAATGGGTACAAGCTTCCCTTGGCCTGGCGCTCGGCTTATTCCGGGTGAAATGCTTGGGAAATGGGTCTTTGAGCCCACCTTGAGTAAAGGACAAATGCCTTGCGCAATGGCACTCTTTGGCCGCAGATGCCTTATCGCCATAAAAATTCATCATCATCATCATCATGAACAACTTGCCATCCGGAAAACGAAGGTCTTCTAGGAGGAAAAGAACAGGGTAACAAATATGACGAGCCTCCTGTGTCCATGTATTTAGTTTTCTTGCTGGCACTGCACAAAGCTGCTTCAACGCGGTTTGTATATATAGGGAGTCATGGCTCACGCTGTTTGCGATAAACCTTCTTTATCTGCTGCCCTGAAGCTACAATCATAGTGCTGCGACTTTGTTCTCACGAAACTGTCATAAAGCATCCAAGATTTGGCTGTGACAGCCATGTAGAGAGTTTTGTAGAAAGCTTTCGAATCATCGTGCTCAGTAAGCAGAAGCATGGGAACTTCAAGCGACTCCAAGTCTTGCATGCCTGGGGTTATCGCGCAGAGAGAACAAATACGACGGTACACACGCCGCGTGCATGATTCCTAGCCCGTGCTGAGAACCGTATTGACGAGAACTCTTTGATAGGTTAATTTGCGCATGTTTGAGCAAGAGGTGATTTCGCTTTCAAAAAACCACGAGTTTGGCAAACATGAACAGTGCGCTACATATCCTGGAGGTCTCTCACATGATTGCCAAATGAAAGGCATCGATCAGCAATACTTCCGTGTCTGTTTATGATGCAAAAAATTGTTCCTTAAAGGGGCTCTGAAACGCCTTCCGAGGAGAGCACATAAACTCACTTAATCACTGCACTGTGTTGCCATGAAAACATGAGCAAAATAATACTCTTCTACACGCAGCAGATGACCCACAATCACGCGTCAAAGTTGGCGAGCCCTTCCTGGCGACTTTTTCATGCTCGCACCCTCCTTTGTCCCCCGCATCTGCGTAGACAAGGTGAGAGGTGGCCATTGGCTAGATTCTTGCAGACGTCAGGCAGCTACCGTGGCCGCGGCCAATAAGCCACTTATCTCCGACGGGTCGGGAATCTCCGCTCCCGGAGGGGGGTCGGCGAAGGAACACCTACCTTCCAGCGTGCAAAAGGTGACGAGAGGAGAGGGAAAGGCGCGAACATGCTGAAATTCAAATTTTAACTACAGATAACTCAGCTTCTACAAAGCGCAGTTAAAAAATCCTTGCTGGATACTAATCGTGAAGTGCCGTGCTTCAATATCCCAGGCATGCCGCAACTTTATTAGAGCCCCCTTCACAGCCCCTTTAACTCTATGCTGCCAGGCTGTTCATCATTCATTTCATGCTCTCATCGCTGCTTCTCGCGAGAGGAACTCCCATACTCTACATATTTATACCCTCTTCCTCCACATAAACAGATGGCAGTGGTGCCAGTTCTGCGTTCAATGTTTTGACTGTCTCTGTGCCTTTGCACCAGTGGGACCCCGCCACCGCGATGGCTCATTGGGTTTGGCGTTCTACTGCTGATCTCATGGTCGCGCAATCGAATTCTGGCCGCGGCAGCCACTACGGCGTCCCTTACAGCCCATGTGTCGCTTCGGGACGTACACTTCGCATATTACTATTTGCACCAATGGCTTTTTTGTCAGCCGGACGGGGGGCTGATGAGCAACCTATTAGTGGCCAAGTCCACTACCATACACTCCAAACATTAATACGTCTATATGGGAACAAAAGGGAATAAGCTCTCCTATAGCGCACTCCCTCTTATAAAAGGGAGCGCGCTAGAGGACAGCTCACTCCCTTTTTACTCCTTTCTGTTCAGAGTGCCTTGGTTGGTTCGCTCTAGCATTTGTGTTCTTTGTATTTGAAGCGTATAACTGAGTTCCAATGCTTCGCTCTTAGTCTCTTCCTCGACTGAGGACCTGCGCTGCACATTTCACACAGCAACGGCAGAAGTTGCCGCCTTGTGGTTACTTTTTTAACTGCGTAACAAGCCGACATAACCTGAAAGGGTGCTTCAGTCTTTTATTTCGAGGTGTATATGGTCGCTTCTGTAGGACTGCGAACTCTGCCGCTCTCCGTGCCGAAGTCATCGATCAACGGCACGCATGACGCGCACCGGAGTGCAGTTGGCCGCGTGCTCAAAACTGAGAGACGGTGTTCAGTGGACAGGCGAAATATGTCATTGAAGGCCACGTAATTTTTTGTTACTGCGATACGGCATAAAATTCGCATGAAGCGGCATCAATAAATTCAACCGTCAGGAAAGCAGTACGATGAAGTGGTGCCCGATGGCTGTCCAAGCGGGATAGTTTTATATTTCTACGGCGATGATTCCTCATAAAAAAAAAGAATTGAGAGGATACTTTAAATGTGACCCGATAGCTTTAACAGGTACCGCCAGTGACTCCATTTGATGTCGTTAGCATATTAACTTATCACGGGCTCTACAAATGTCACCAGATCACATGACACACCAATGTCACTTGACACAAGCATGCATTCATTTCCGTATTTTCACCCCTCACCCACATGCACTTAGCTGCTCGCTGAATCCCTACTTTCTTAATTAGTGCCTCCCTAATCACACATATACTCGTTAGCACACTGTCGTAAGCTACCACATTATGTGAAAGACCACATGAAGCACAGTCGGGAGAAAACGTAGTATACAACACGCAGCCGGTGGCAGAGCTCGGCAAAGCTGGCAAAACTAAAGTCACTGGAGCGGGAAAAGTACCGCAACCATCACCGGAGCCGCCATATTTGGTCCAGCGCCGCTGAAGCGACGGCCGCGCGCAGTCTCTACGCAGGCATGAACTGCACAAGCGTCACTACGCGACTGGCAATGCTGTGCACGCTTATCTCGATCCATAAGAGCAAGTGCTACGTAATTCTCCGGGCGATCTGTGTGCCGGCGGCCGCGAGAAAGAAGCGTGAGGACCATTTATGGCGGTGACGTGGTCATTCCCCGCCATAAATGGTCCGCGCGCGCTGGCCCGCCGGCGCGGCGGCGAGAGAAAACGAATGCGGTACTTTTCCCGTTCCAGTGACTTTAGGCAAAACTGTATTGCAACGCCATCTAGCGACATCTATCTGGTATCGAGACAATCGTGGCGGTGCCCCATTTTATCAACAAGCATGCCGGTTAGCTCGGCTCGATGCGTCGCGTCCCTTCTCGCCTAAATGCTCCGACCCGATAAAAGTGGCGTCGGTGGCGTTTTTTTTTTCACATTTTTTTTTCACTGCACGGTCGGCATACGGTAAGGCAACCGTCGCATGACCGGCGCTCGCCGCGCTGCAATATCACTAGCGTAATGATTGTTCGTGTGAAGCTAAGTCGACGTAAAAAAGCCATGTCTGTGGTGTTAAGTTGCGTGATGTGTAGGCATTTCACCGAATAGTAGCCCGACACACCCAATGGAGCCAACTGATATGTCTGCAGATAAGATGGGTCCCCCTTGAGCTGTCTCGACCCCTGTCGCTGTCGCCGATGGCGTTTCGATGCAGTTTTCGCTATAATTAGTATATAGGCTTTGCCAGAGTTTCGAGAAGGTGCCGTCAAATGCAACCAAGTTGTGCAGTGAAGCCTTGCGCCGTTTTTGCAGGAATCAAGCAGCGATAGTGGAAGGGGAGTCGTAAAGGTTATAAAACCGCGGTGCGAAACGCGGTTATCTCCTTTGAATTGAAAAATAAAAAATAGTCTCAAGCAACCTGTGTCATTTTTTTTGTTAGGCCGCCGCGGTGGCTCAGTGGTTATGGCACTCGACTGCTGGCCCGAATGACGTGGGTTGGATCCCGGCCGCGGCCGTCGAATTACGATGGAGGCGAAATTCTAGAGCCCCGTGTATTGTGCGTTGTCAGTGCACGTTAAAAAACCCCAGGTGGTCGAAATTTCCGGAGTCCTTCACTACGGCGTCCCTTATAGCCTGAGTCGCTTTTGGACGTTAAACCCCCCTAAACCAAACAATTTTTTTTTTGTTGTGGTTCTCGCTTCGGTTGTCTTCTCGAAACCTGCAGTGGTATATCTTTTTATTTCATACACATAAAATTGGTGCATGCCTCATCTAAGCAACTAAGTTACCTCGCATATTCTTGCGCCTCTTGAAATTGGCTTTTCGCGGTCCATGCGCAGCAACCATTTAAGACGGCGGCGAATCACGGATCTTCCGCAGCGGATTGAATGAAACGGTTTGCCACTCTCCGAATGGTTGCTGCAGTTCGGAGCAGAACACCAAGCTCTCATAGTGGCTGCGAAGACATTCGCGGGAAGCAAGAAATGCATGAAAACTCACTGCTCCAAACGGACACAGCGTATCAGAACCGAAATGTGAGCGACTCACCCTCAGCGCGGCACGCTGTCGCCGCGAGAGGTGATGCAATGCGGCCGGATTGCCGTGTAGGATTGGCTTCACGGTGGTAGACGGTTGCCTGGCAGTCACGTGATTACGCAGCAGCGAGAGAAAACAAACGCGAAACTCTGGCAAAGCCTATATAGTGACTCAAGTTTTCGCAAGCTCCGCCACCGGCTGCGTGTTGTATACCTTTTTGCTCACGACTGTACATACCGTATAAAACCCCGCTTTCACCAAGCCGCACGAACGTGTCTGCGTGGCCCAGGGTTGTCCTGCATGACTCGCAATCCAAGGGTGAGGGGTTTGATTCCGCACTCATTCGAATCGTTCGAATCATGCATGTGTTGTCTTTGGTTTGTTTGTATTTTATTTTTTTGTGCTAAATGCTACCTTGCCTTCTATCTCGTTGTGTTGCCCCTCCTTCCCGGGCCTATACCAAGGCTAGCAGTATTGAATAAATAAATAAAATAAAATAAAATTGGCCTAAATTTCTTTCCAGCGCAATTATTTTGCTTTATATACTTGCGCGTCGTAATGATGTTTCAGTCATGTTGCGACATTGCAAGCACAATTTATTTAACGTTTTAACCAGTTTTCAATTCCACCGCTCCACGTGTGACGTCAAGCCGTTTCGACCAATCCGGAGTTTCGCGACACAACGCCAGACGTCGCGTACGTGACAATGCATATACTGCTGAGCGAGTGCCTTGAAAGCTACTGCTTTAAAAAAAATCAGTATTGCCTTGCTTACGACATTACCAAAATTTACTGCTGGTCCTTAGTGAAATGAAGCTGGATGTTCCTTCTGCAGCAGACGAGAGTAAGTTTTTTGCCTTCGCATGCATTGAAATGGGCAACAGCCCTGGACACTGCTCGTTCACTTTTTTGAGACTTAAGTCGCCATTTCGTTGTTGAAGTGGCTCTACACCACTGGCGAGAAGCTGCGGCAAAATGTTTTAGCAGGAAACTTTGAAGCGCTGCCCTTCAAGTCTCTTCCCAATGGCCTTTACAAATGCTTTTAAATACAACATTCAGCCATTGCCTGCGCGGCACTTTTCCTTTGAAGTTTTATTTTCCACCGCACCATTTATATTTGCATATTATACAAGGCTATTTCTTTAACATTTGCATATTTTTATTGTAAAAACTGTGAGAGATATGTCGGTGCGGTCTGCTGAGCTGAATTGTAGAGCAAGGCGGGCTTGTGTACCTTATCCGGATCCATAATTAGACGACAAATGATCTTAAGTGAACAAATATTTTTTTTATTTTAGGGGCTAAGGTTATATTGCGAAATTGACCGTCAACTTCGAAGGTGAGCGCTGTTTTTATATTTTCTTAATCGGCAATGTGGTTCGATACCTTGTGCAGGTTGGAGACAACTTCTGGTCGCAAGGTCCTTTCACTTCCCCTCTCCTTCAGGCGCGTTCTGCGTCTCTTCACTTTTTTTTTCGGGAGGGTTTCAGCAACAGCATTCACGACAGACAAAGGGTGACCCGAAGCCAAAATTCTTGCCACTTGGTTATCAAAGCTCACCTTCATTTCATGGACGCACGATTTCTCGAGCGCCGATTCCAGACACAAGTTAACTATGCTTCTTTTTATTAATTTTGAATGTGCTGAATCATAAGGCAAGAGTTTTTAATGCCCATAATTGGTGTACGCCCAACACTCACACTCCCCTCAATACTTGACAAGTAAATATAAAAACTGAAGTTTATTCCGATTCGGTGTTTCAAAAGAGGTCATTTCCTTTTCACGCTCTTTAAAAACGTCTAAAATGCTGTGAACAATAGCGCAGTAGTGTAAAGGGCTCTGCTTGTCCAAAATCTCTTCGTCCGGGTGAAAAAAAGAGGCTAAAGTTTGCGCAGTGGTGGCTACAAAAACAAAAATTCAGCGCTCAAAATGTGTGCGAGGCAGGACCTTATGCATATTCCTTTAGTTCGTGAATCGTGCGGGTTGTTAAAAGCGACAAAAATGTCTTGGAAGTAAAATTATAAAAGCCTTTGGAAGTTGCATGCTAGTCAGGTCTTAGAAAGATCTTTAAAACAACTGACTATCAGTGACCCTTTTTTGATAAAGATTTCTAAGGAAGTAAAAAATTTTCTTAAGACCAACCACAACATTGGCTTCGCATTCAATGTAGATGTAGAAGGTCTGATTTATCCCATGCCTCTCCAGGAGATGTTCGTGTCACTGGAACTGTGCATTGACAAAAGCGGCGTCTTCTCTTTCCAGAATGAAGCTGATATATCTGTTGACAAGTTTTTAGTATTTATAGAATTTTACCTCAAACCCATTATTGTCGCTTTTAACAACCAGCACTATTTACAAACTAAAGGAATATGCACAAGGTTCTGTCTCGCACCTATTTTAAGCGATTTTTTTTTTTTGGCCAGGACTGAGCACGCTTTAGCCTCTGTTTTTAATCCGGTCTAAGTGGTTTTGGACAAGCAATAAACTTTACACTGCTGTGCTATTGTTAGCCGAATTTTAGACATTTTTAAAGAGCGTGAAAACGGACTGACATTCTCTCTTGAAACACCGAATCGGAATTCACTTCAGTGTTTCGATTTACGGATCAAATCTTGAGGAGAGTGTGACGGTTTGGCGTACATCAATCGCGTCCATTAAAAACGCATGCCTTATGATTCGGTACAGTGAAACTTGTGAAAAGAAGCATAGTTAACTTGTGTCTGGAATCGGCGCTCGAGAAATTGTGCGTTCATGAAATGCAGGCCAGCTTTGATAACCAAGTGGCAAGAATTTTGGCTTCGGTCAACCCTTGGCACGTTGGCGCATGATGACCTTAGTTGTCCATGTACCATAAAACCCAACATAAAACAGAAAAACAGGTCTTGCAATAACTGTGCGCCGCGTTTCAGCAGTGCAAAGACTCTAGGTAAGAGCAAACATCAAGCCACACAGGAACTGCTGGCAGCGTATCATATAAAAAGGGGGCAATAGCTGCTTAAGCGATTTTTGAATCTTGTACAAATAGAAATTTGAGCTTTTCTCAGTCAAAATATAAGATGTTCCTTACACTGTGTGTTAGCTCTAGATTTGCCTTTGGCACGTGTCTTTTTTAGTTTATTCTGTGCATGCATGCGCGACGCAGCCTTTATATTCAGCAAGCCTGGTTTCAGTTGTGAGTGCAGCATTCGTCCGTGTGTGTGAGTGTTCTTCCTAATGTGAACGTGTTTCTTTCGATGCAGCTATGTCTCAACAAAACTTGAACTAAATTTGAACGCTTAGGTATGACTACACGGGTCTTCGACCATGTTTCTTCAGTAAAAAAAAAGGATAAGGCAAATGAAACGCAGCGCTCTCAACAGCGTGGGAAGAAAGCGCTTCTAGAGAAAGGAATAAGTGGACGTATTCCTGTACTTGGAGTGGGGAAGAAACTCAATACTTCACCGAATAAGAGAGAGAAGCGCGTTTGCTCCGTGCTCCTACTCATGACGTGCGCACTCACGCACGCACGCACGCGCGCATATACACAACACAAAAGGCGGGCCCGAGTTTCGCCTTAACAACTGACACGAGCGAAACCGAATTGCACGGACAAAAGCCGGAACATTCGGATGTGGGCGCGCACTAGCAGTTTCTACCCTGCCATCATTTATTCTTTTTCTGAGGCGCTGTCACTTTCCACCTTTATCTAGCTTTTCGTAAGTGCCACCCTGCGGCTCGATCAAAGCGGAGCAGCCCACAATGCGAAATAAGAGTTGCTCGTACGTGTACGGTGAGTTTGCTGAGAGGCGACCCGCAAGTGAAAGCCTCAACCGCTGCAGGCGAGCTGCATCTTTTTCTTACCAGAAACAATAGGGTTACTTAAACAGAAATGAGAGTGAAACGCCAGCCTGGCTGGCGATGCCCTTTTTTAAGAAGTGCAAAAAAAAATTCAAGCACGTGATGCATTTGGAGCGTTGGTCATTGGCAGAAAAAAAACTCAGACATTAGTTTGTGTCAGTGCTCAGACATGTCTGGAGAAGGCTGTCTGGGTGCTTTAGAGGTGGCAGTATGTATAGAATTCACAGTGCTCCGACGAACGTTTGAGTGAAGCCAATGATAAACTCACGAGAAGTAGTGAGTGAAGATGGTCGCACTCATGCAAATAGCCCGAAGAAAAAACGCCTCATCAACGCCGTTTAAAGAGTTCACCCTCAGATGTCCCAACACGCTGACGACCTAAAGATATTCCATATAATCTCCTCCCCTCGTGACTGCAGCTTAATCCATGAGGACGTGAACTCTGCACAAGTGGTTTTGATCAAACAAGTTGAACTTGTACGCAACTAAGAATGTTATGTATTGTTTACGAGCAGGATCTATCCCACTGCGTTTTCATACGCTCTCAACAATCAGACCATTACAAGGATGCCTGTTGTTCGCGTCCTATGTGCCCACTCATATGCTAAGTTGCGTTTTTAGCCTCACAGTGTGGTGGTCAAGAGCTGAAGTCTGCACGTGCTTGGCATGTTGACACGCGTATGCAGGGTCCTGCGTAGTAGAGCCACTGGATTGGATTGGAAAACATTCTATTTCGTCAAAAAGTGCTTGGCGATCGGAGGGCCGTGTTAGGTAGCCGCTAGTACATGACTGCTGGCGACCTGGTTGGCCCACTCGATGGCCCGAACTTGCGTCTTCGTGTCTGAGCTGGTCAGCACAGCCTCCCACCGCTCGAAATAAGGGATTTGTACTAGCGCCGCCGGAGGCAGTTCTTTCTTACAATCCCATAAGATGTGGTCGGCGCGTTCGCCACAGCAGAAACATTGGGGTTCGTACTGTGAGGGGTACATGAGTGACAGTTGCGCGAGGTTCGTTAGGGAGCGCGTTTGAAGCCGCCTCCACGTGGTTTTTTGTGCCGTGGACAGCGTTTTAGCCGGAGGGGGATAAACTCGCCTGCCCAAAGTGTGATGGTGGGTAACGCCATGAAAAGAGGTCATGCCGTAAACCCCGGATGGATAGGCGAGTGCCGCGATTCTCGTCTCCCTCCAACAGATTTGGAAGCTTCATGGCGGCCCCTGCGTGACGTAGCCAGCACTGCAGTTTAATCCATTGTTCCCTGTGCATGCGCCTTCAGAACGTCGTTATTAAACGTGACAAATTAAGCTTCCGCGCAGCTGGGACAGCTAACTTCGCAGATGTCCGGAACGTACACTCAGAAAAAACTGGAAACAATAATTTTCGCAACTCGCTGACGCAGCATGTTGCACATGTATGCGGGTTCTAGAGGAAAGCCCAAAGGCCTTGAAAGCCCGCCGCGGCTACGGGAAGTTCCTACACATGCTGGAGTTTGCTAGTTCGTCCACGCTGAGCCGCGGCAGCCTTGTTTCTTCCAAGCCTGGAGGCGCAGCTAAATGGGACGCGGTACTCCAAAACTTATCCAGAGAGTACTGCGTGCCATGTTGCCCTGTACCGGAGCCTACAGTACAATACATGCATCTATCGCCTGCTAAACTGTGCGAGTTCCAGCGCTTCAGTGCCTTCGTGGTGCGCCGAAAAATAACCGACGCGTTAAACTAGTTCAAACGCACATGAAACCGACTTCCATGCATACGCAAAACAGCCAGCGCACGCTGGCATGTTATAACCACGGCAAAACACTCTTACCTTTCGTTGTGCGCTCAGGACGTGTTCCTACGCAGATCGCGCTGATCTTACGGTGATGCTGTACAATAAGCGATGCCGCGGCACAAATAAATGAGTGAATAAAAGATGCATGCATGCGCAGCAATTGCTATGCAAAAGGCAGTGTGTGGGAGAAATTTGGAAGCGGAAGTAGCTGGTAGACGATTTTCCCACGGTTCTTTGCGTTCACTTCGGAAACGCACCTCACCTATTATGCTGCTGCGCGTTTCGCTGCGGCAACTGGAACGCAATCCCGGAACATCCGCTTCTAGCGTTTCGACCAATCAGGTGTGGCCGAAAATGAAGGTTTCGAAAATGACGGAAACTGGGAATACGGGCTAAGCTTGTCTTCATCTTCAAGTGTTTACATGGACAAATTGAGTGTGTGCACTTATCAACTTTGATCAAGCTTCGGGCTCATGACGGTTCGTGCATCAAAGCCGCATGTTTGACGTGTCACTGTTCAAGCCAAGCCCCATTGTGCGAATAATTTGTACGTATAACGCCATGACACCATGTGGTCCTGATATAGTTCATCAGGATTTGAACCCTTTCAGCAGAAACCTGAGCACATTTTGACTGTTAACTGTTTCTATCATTCACATTCATTGCCATCGTTTTCATTTCTCTTTCGTTATTGTTTTCTTATCTTTTTCATTGTTACTTCCTATTTCATTGCTTGGGCCACCCCTCTGTAATAAGCCTATTGCTCTTAGTGGGCACCTCGAAATAAATAAATATGCTTTATATTGCAGAAAAGAATCAGACACGAAATGCACGAAACGTGCTTGTGCAAGTTCACAACTCGGTACAACCATTTTTTTTTTTGCAGTCAATAAATGGTAGCTGCCCAGTGGCGTCAGTGTCACTTGCGTGCTGTTATACAGACACTAAATGTCACAGGTATAGCTTCCATTCTTTCACTGCCTCTTTCTGCCGATATCTATGTGTTAGCTTTCCCTAATTTCCTTAATTTCGCTTTTCTTAATTTGACAGGAAATTACTAACCCTGGTTAAATTAAGCTCCTTAGCCCAATCTTCAAGCTACAAGACACAAAGACTGAACTTCGTATCGGCACCTTTAGCTCAATGAATCCTTTCTAAGACAGATAAGAGCAGAATTTTGTTGCCTAAAACGCACAGTACAGCCTGCTCTACAGAATGGCGACAATCCAGCATCATACTTCACCTCTGCAATGACAGTGTACCGGAAGCACTGCTGGTGCTGCGAGTGTACCTTCGTGTTGGAGGACAGTGCAGCCACTTTAGCCAAGAACGCACCCGGGAGATGTCGGCGTTTGTACATGATCGTTTCAATAGAAATTTTCTGCACTGAATAACGTTTACAGTGTGGAGCGCTCACTCGTCCTGCTTCAAGCTTTCAAAGAACCTCTCGAAAAATTTGATCTAGTTGTATGACTAAAGTCGTATTAGTAAACGAGCGCCACATATGTTCTTTCTTCGTGTTTTCTTCTTTTTCTGCCAAAATGCTCTGTTTTACATGTGACCTGAACGGATGCTACTGAAAGATGTGACACTGTCACAAAGTTTTCCACCAAGCAGACTTATAATAATCAAGGAATCTTCGAGCAGTCACTTTATAACTTAGTGCAAAACATTACTGCAGACATATATTCGCTTGCAGGAACTGCAGCAACAGGCTGATTACGCAAATTCGTATTAGGAAGGACGCCCTTGCCGCGCCGGTCTTCTAGAACGCATACTTGAAGCCTCCGCTCCTCTTTCAAAGTAGAAAGAAAAAAGTCGGCTGAAAATCCTATCTTTTAATGTCCTATCTAGAGTTGGTGCAGAGAGAAAAAAAAGATGGACGATTTGCATAGCTGGGCCAAATGCGAATTAGGTGCGTGAACAGTTCGGCTTCGCTTCTGCTCCGGTGTTCGGACCGAGTGTTCGCGGATGGCAGATGTTTGGATAGCGATAACGGGTTAATCTATGCGGAGTTGGTCATTCCCTCCATTTGTACGTAGATCCCTTGGAGCGGTGGCTGAGTGGTTACGGCGCTCGGCTGCTGGCCCGAAAGATGCGGGTTCGATCCCGGCCGTGGCGGTCGAATTTCGATGGAACCGAAATTCTAGAGGCCCGTGTACTGAGCGATGTCAGTGCACGTAAAAGAACCCCAGGTGGTCGAAATCTCCGAAGCCCTTCACTACGGCGTCTCTCATAGCCTGAGTCGCTTTGGGACGTTAAACCACCCTAAACCAAACCAACCTTCCAACCACTCCTGGTGCAGCAGTGCAGCTGCCAAGCGATGCGCCACGGCCCTTCTATGGCTGGTGCTGGCATCAGTGGCACTTGGGTTGTCTGGGTTGGGTTGCGACCCAGGTTGCTCTTCCCGAGCAGCCTCTCGCGATTAAATGAGCTATATATATATATATATATATATATATATATATATATATATATATATATATATATATATATATATATATATATATATAGCAGACAGGTTAAAGGAAATGAGGGGCCCGTTTGACAAATTTATGAAGGGAGCCAACAGTCACCGAAACCAAGGTGCATAGGGGAACGTTAATTTTATTATTATTTTTTTTAATGTGTTATGCTTATCAGGGGGAGAATAATACTTAGATTAATAAATTGCTTAAAGAAAATTACTTATAAAGCAGCAGAAAAAACAACCATGCCGCCGGTGGGATCCGAACCCACGACCTCCGAATATCGCGTCCGGTGCTCTTACCAACTGAGCTACGGCGACGGCTGTCCACGAGAGCAGCAGATTGGACAGCCGTCGCCGTAGCTCAGTTGGTAAGAGCACCGGACGCGATATTCGGAGGTCGTGGGTTCGGATCCCACCGGCGGCATGATTGTTTTTTCTGCTGCTTTATAAGTAATTTTCTTTAAGCAATTTATTAATCTAAGTATTATTCTCCCCCTGATAAGCATAACACATTAAAAAAATAATAATAAAATTAACGTTCCCCTATGCACCTTGGTTTCGGTGACTGTTGGCTCCCTTCATAAATTTGTCAAACGGGCCCCTCATTTCCTTTAACCTGTCTGCTAATAGCTTAACGAGGGTCTCGGTTCTGGCAGTCTTGATGCCATACGTAGCATAAGAGGGCTCTCGCACAGTTTCCGCCCTCTCCGTTAGATGACGTTCTACGTCACGCTCGCGGTATTACAGGACGTGCTACGTCCGCCGCTATGGTCGAGGGTGGCGCTGGTGAACACTCTCAAGGCTCGCTCACACGCAGTAAACATAAATACCCACGAGAGCAGCAGATTGGACAGCCGTCGCCATAGCTCAGTTGGTAAGAGCACCGGACGCGATATTCGGAGGTCGTGGGTTCGGATCCCACCGGCGGCATGGTTGTTTTTTCTGCTGCTTTATAAGTAATTTTCTTTAAGCAATTTATTAATCTAAGTATTATTCTCCCCCTGATAAGCATAACACATTAAAAAAAATAATAATAAAATTAACGTTCCCCTATGCACCTTGGTTTCGGTGACTGTTGGCTCCCTTCATAAATTTGTCAAACGGGCCCCTCATTTCCTTTAACCTGTCTGCTAATAGCTTAACGAGGGTCTCGGTTCTGGCAGTCTTGATGCCATAGGTAGCATAAGAGGGCTCTCGCACAGTTTCCGCCCTCTCCGTTAGATGACGTTCTACGTCACGCTCGCGGTATTACAGGACGTGCTACGTCCGCCGCTATGGTCGAGGGTGGCGCTGGTGAACACTCTCAAGGCTCGCTCACACGCAGTAAACATAAATACCCACGAGAGCAGCAGATTGGACAGCCGTCGCCGTAGCTCAGTTGGTAAGAGCACCGGACGCGATATTCGGAGGTCGTGGGTTCGGATCCCACCGGCGGCATGGTTGTTTTTTCTGCTGCTTTATAAGTAATTTTCTTTAAGCAATTTATTAATCTAAGTATTATTCTCCCCCTGATAAGCATAACACATTAAAAAAAATAATAATAAAATTAACGTTCCCCTATGCACCTTGGTTTCGGTGACTGTTGGCTCCCTTCATAAATTTGTCAAACGGGCCCCTCATTTCCTTTAACCTGTCTGCTAATAGCTTAACGAGGGTCTCGGTTCTGGCAGTCTTGATGCCATACGTAGCATAAGAGGGCTCTCGCACAGTTTCCGCCCTCTCCGTTAGATGACGTTCTACGTCACGCTCGCGGTATTACAGGACGTGCTACGTCCGCCGCTATGGTCGAGGGTGGCGCTGGTGAACACTCTCAAGGCTCGCTCACACGCAGTAAACATAAATACCCACGAGAGCAGCAGATTGGACAGCCGTCGCCGTAGCTCAGTTGGTAAGAGCACCGGACGCGATATTCGGAGGTCGTGGGTTCGGATCCCACCGGCGGCATGGTTGTTTTTTCTGCTGCTTTATAAGTAATTTTCTTTAAGCAATTTATTAATCTAAGTATTATTCTCCCCCTGATAAGCATAACACATTAAAAAAAAAAATTAACGTTCCCCTATGCACCTTGGTTTCGGTGACTGTTGGCTCCCTTCATAAATATATATATATATATATATATATATATATATATATATATATATATATATAGATATATATATATAGATATATATATATATAGATATATATGTATATATATATATATATATATATATATATATATATATATATATATATATATATATATATATATATATATATATATATATATATATATATATATATATATATATATATATATATATATATATATATATATATATATATATAACAGGGCTCTCGCACAGTTTCCGCCCTCGCCGTTAGATGACGTTCTACGTCACATTCGCGGTAATACAGGACGTGCGACGTTCGCCGCTATGGACGAGGGTGGCGCTGGTGAACACTCTCAAGGTTCGCTTACACCCAATAAACATAAATACCCACGAGAGCAGCATACTGGACAGCCGCCGCCGTAGCTGAGAAGAGGAAGAAGCCGTTCTGAGCGGCTGTGCTTCAACATGCTCCATGCTGGAAACAGCGCATCGGCCGTTGGCCGAGGTCTACCGACGTCTCAGGACACTACGGACTCGTACAAAGTTGTCCTTCCCCGATTGCCAACCGGTAATGTTGTCCTTAATACCGTTTTCCTGCATGCTGACCT
Source organism: Amblyomma americanum (assembly GCF_052857255.1). Lineage (NCBI taxonomy): Eukaryota > Metazoa > Arthropoda > Arachnida > Ixodida > Ixodidae > Amblyomma > Amblyomma americanum. Next base: position 265,180,369 of record NC_135497.1, read on the forward strand.
TAAGGGTCGCCCGTACCGAGCACCTGACTTCCGTGACGCACTCGCACAGATATTGGATCTCCGGGAAATTTTGTGCATTGGTCAATACCAAATGAGCCACGTGTGGATGGTTACCTGCGAGAGTAGTTCTTCCAAACAGAAGCTTGTTAACAAAGTGGAGTTTCCTGTCAAAGGACTGCGGTGCATGGTGTTTGACCCGGATACTAAGAACGTCAAGGTTAAGCTCCTTTGGCTTCCCCGCTATATGGAACACCGGAGGATTGTGGAAGCATTAGAGCCTTATGGCACGGTCCAGTCTGTGGAGCGTGAAAAGTGGCGGTGCCCAGGGATGGAGCATATGGAAACGGCGAACCGTGAACTCTCCCTCACACTCAAGGATGGAGTGTCAGCTAGCACCATTCCACACACACTTAATGTTTATGGAGTGCAGGCATTAGTCCTTATCCCAGGGAGACCTCCACTGTGCCTCCGATGTAGCCGGGTTGGACATGTCCGGCGCCAGTGTCGCACGCCTCGATGCACTCAGTGCCGACGCTTTGGCCATACTGCGGAGAACTGTGTCTTGAGTTACGCTGACAGGCTGCGTCAAGGCCAGTGGTCGCGGGAAGATGACGTGGCATCAGAACACATTATGGATGTGTCTGAGGTTGTGGACGCGACCGGAGAACTAAGTCATGAGCATCGAATAGATGGGGAACAGAAGACTTCAACACCTCAAAACAACACGGAATATGAAGCGACTGGCCATCTAGCATCCACGCCTCCAGGACGAAAACCGCCGGACCCGGGCCCCCCCGTGAGTGTTACAGAGACTACTGTGCTTGCTGCACAGGAACACCTCGTTGCCACAGGTCAACGTCCGGATATGCCTCCTGTGGAGTCAGTCGAGGCGATACAGCCAGTGAATGCTCGCCGATCCTCCTCTGATGCTGATTCTGCTTCGTCGTTGGAGGGTAACGGTGAGACGTGTGTGGCGTCGATCTCTGGCGTGTCAGGTTCTCTGTCGGCTGTCAGTGTGGCAGCGAGTGATGTGCTCCCCTCGGGTTCGTGGGCCGAGGCCTTGGCTGTCTCAGAGGAAGACATGGACAGCACCGCACCTTTGAAACGTCCTGCAGATGCTGACGAGGTGTGTATCGATGGCGCTGACCAGAAGGCACAATGTGTAGAGGCCACGGGAAGGGTGGTGTTAAAGAGGAGGGCGATGTCTGCCCGAGAGGCCGCCAATTTGGCGGCGGGTCACCACATTCCAGGGGATGGCGTTTGTTAAGACTGGCACCAAAATGGCGAGCGTCGCAGCATATCAAGTCGCTACCCTTAACGTTAGGGGTATGCGTAATCGTAGGAGGCAACAGCAGGTACGGCATCTCTTAAAGAAATGGAGTGTGTGTGTAGCCGCTATCCAGGAAACAAAGTTGTCCTCTGATGAAGAGACAGCAGCTGCTCTTGAGCCTTTTTTGTCGGAATACAGCATTATTGTTAGCCACGCGAGAGGCTTATCCGGAGGTTGTATGCTATTCCTGGCGAACACGCTAGAGATGACAGCCATGTCTTATTGCATAGATGACGAGGGGCGACTTATATGCTGTGATCTCACAATTTCAGGTGTACAGTGGCGGAATATTTGTGTTTATGCCCCCACAAAGCAGCGCGATAGAAGGCTTTTTTTTCTGTCATTAGTTGAACATTTGTGCACGGACCGCAAAATTATATTGTTGGGAGATTTTAATTGCGTTTGTAGGGATGAGGACCGTTCAGTGGTATGTAAGAGATACGACCATAGTGCTGCATTACTTACCGATTTGGTTTCTGAATATAGTCTTGTGGATGTGGGGCAGGAAAAAGGCGACAGTATACATTTCACTCATTTTCAGTTTTCCTCTAATGCTCGCCTTGACAGAATTTACGTTTCTGTTGACGCATTAGCAAGTGTGTTTGGCTACTGGGTGCGGCCCATTTTCTTCAGTGACCACTGTATGGTGTCTCTTCAAATAGGAAAGTACACTCGGCATGTACTTCACCCTCGATGGGAGTTGTGGAAGATGAATAACTGTCTGCTCTCAGACGAAATCTTTCAGCGTGCTGTACCTACTTGTTTGAAGGACGTATGGTCACGCCGTGATCTTTCCATTTTTCAAAAGTGGGACTTGTTTAAACAGGAGATCAAAAACTTGGCAATTGAGGCCTCAGCAAGAATTGCTTTCCTGAAGAGACACCACCTTCGTGAGCTTGGGCGCACCCTAACGGAGCTACATGAGCTAGAGAGGGTAAGCCCGGGTGCCTATCTCGAAGAGATTAATAACGTAAAAGCACAGCTTCAACAATTTGCGACAGACAGATATAAGGGGGCCTTGATACGATCTAGGTCCCGAAGGTTTCTTGATGAGCAACCTTCTCGTCGGGCCCTGAGTGATGAAAGAGAGAATGCTCTTGCGAAGGAAATATTGAAAATTCAGTATGGTGATTGCACATACAGTGATGCGCCTGGTATTCTTGCTGCTTTCTTCGACTATTATCGGAAGCTGTTTGGCAGTTGCGAAGATCCAAGTCAGGGTTTCGATTACAGTTCCTTGCTCGGAAACTTCCCTCGACTTGATGATGAGAAGTGTGCTATAGTGAAGGGACCTATCACTTTGGATGAAATTCAATCAGCCATTTCTGCCCTGCAGAGCCAGAAATCGCCTGGGCCAGATGGTATTACTAGCGAATTCTATAAAACATTCTCGCCTTGCCTAGTGCCTGTTTTGATGGAAGTTTTCAAAGCATCTTATGATGTGGGTGTCCTGCCTCCCACTTTTTATTCTGGGCACACAATATTAATTCCCAAAAGCAAAGATACTAATCGGTTGAAAACTGTTGAGGGATATCGTCCAATTTCCCTTTGCAATGTTGATTACAAAATTTTTGCCAAGGTTCTTAGCAGTCGTATGCAGCTCGTCATTATGGACTTGATAGGTCCGCATCAGGTCTGTGGTATTAGAGGCCGCAGTATTCAAACACATATCCATATTGCACGTTCAGTATTAGAGACAGTATCAGATGAGATAGGCCAAGTAGCTCTGATTCAAATTGACTTGGCTAAGGCGTTTGATAAAGTTCGGCATGATTTCTTGTTCGCGGTCTTGGAGTATGCAAATATTGGTGACGTCTTGCTCAAAGGCATAAGGCTGTGCTATAAGAACTCCTATACAAGGGTTATTGTTAATCAGGAGCTAACGAAACCAGTACCACTAGAAGCATCTGTTCGTCAAGGATGTCCACTGTCTCCATTGTTGTTTGCCCTATATATGGAACCCCTCTGTCTCAGTATAATTAACAGCGCAGCTATCCGCGGTTTCTCTCTGGCTCAATGTGAAGTTAAAGTTTTAGCTTACGCTGATGATGTCGCCCTCTTTTGTTCTGACAAAAAGAGTGTACTCGAGGCTCTAAACTTGACTAAACAGTTCTGCGATGTATCAGGCGCGGCTCTTAATTTAGAGAAATCCAAAGGCTTTTGGTTGGGTCATTGGGGAACTAGGCCAAGCCAGTTCGGTGGTATATGCTGGAACTGTAGCCCTCTTGAGTACCTAGGCGTTCCGCTGCACCAAGTTCGCAACAGTACAGCCTACTGGGATTCACAAACTGTAACTCTACGGCGGCAAACACAGGCTTGGATGGGTAGGGAACTCTCAGTGTTTGCGAGGGCACAGGTCTGTAACATTTTTTTGTTTGCAAAGCTCGCGTATGTCCTTCAAGTCCTGCATTGTGCGAGGAGGAAGGTGCAAGCAATACATAGAATATTTGCAGCATTCGTTTGGCGCTCTCAATGGGAGCCGATGAGGCGTGACAACTTGTTCCTTCCGTTAGAGGGTGGTGGAGTGGGCCTCGTTCACCTGTTCGTGCATCAACTCGTTTCCCGTTTTTTCTTTTTCAAATCGGCAAACGACCCGTTTCTGGTAGCTGTGCTCATTAGGCGGCTTAGTTTTCATTTGCCTTACTTATTCGCACCGACTGTGCAGGCTCGTGAGGGGACTTTATGGGGATTTCTTAAGGAGGTTGCTGACACTTTCAATTTTCTCACTGTGCGCTTCTCTTTAGATTACCTGTATAGCCTCTCGAGAAAGCAGATGACCCAGGCTCTCACTGAGTCTTTGTTCCCTACACCATTGTATCGGCAGCCTTATTTGGGGTCTTTGGACATCAGTGTTCTAAAGCGTGTTAGGCGGATGTGCATTCAGGCAGCCGCTAAAACGTTCTTTTTCAAACTACACACAGCGACACTGCCTGTCAAGACATTTCTTAATGACAAGGGGATGTTTGTACCCTGGAATGTGAATTGTCGTCTGTGTAACGTGCCTGAGACAATTGATCATTGCTTCATCCTGTGCCGTGATGCCATGTTCTTTTGGGACATACTACAACGAACTCTTAAGAAGGACATTGAAATTACACCATACACTATTAGATTTCTGCCTGTTGACAAAAACTCTGTTGTGCCTTATGACGTGTTTGTGTTGATGGGACTATTCAGTCTTAGGAAAAGCCGTATGATGGACAGACATGCCGAGCCACCAAGATCGTTCAAATCTGTGTTTCGGGAACAGTGTGCGTTGGTGAGGAGTGTATATGCTGCTCGCGACGAACCTCCAAGCTGGCTGCCGTGCCTAGATGCTTGTGTGTGCCTCCCTGAATTTTGATGTTTTGATGGGGATGCAGTGGTGAGTTAGGGCTATGGGGGGCTCATATTAAGCAGCCCGGTAACTTGAGACGCGAACTAGTCTGATTGAAGTTTCCTCCTTTCTACAGAAGTTCTTCCATGCAATAAAGAAAAAAAAAACCGCCGCCGTAGCTCAGTTGATAGAGCACCGGACGTGATATTGGGAGGTCAAAGGTTCGGATCCCACCGGCGGCACGGTTGTTTTTTCTGCTGCTTTATAAATTAATTTTCTTAAAGCAACAGATTTATCGAAACATTAAAGTGCGATGTCAGTGCACGTTAAAGATCCCCAGGTGGTCGAAATTATTCCGGAGCCCTCCACTACGGCACCTATTCTTTCTTTCACTCCCTCCTTTATCCCTTCCCTTACGGCGCGGTTCAGGTGTCCAAAGATATATGAGACAGATACTGCGCCATTTCCTTTCCCTAAAAATCAAATATTATTATTATTAAAAAAATAAAGAGAACAATAGAACCATTCCCCTGTGCACCATGGTTTCGGCGACTGTTGGCTTCCTTCATATGTTTGTTAAACGAGCTCCGCATTTCGTTTATATATATATATATATATATATATATATATATATATATATATATATATATATATATATATATATATATATATATATATATATATATATATATATATATATATATATATATATATATATATATATATATATATATATATATATATATATATATAAACAAGGACGCAACAGCTAAATGCAGAGAATGACAACTATAAGTGCTAGTGATCTAAAAACACGGGGCCGCTTCGCTGCAGCGTGTTCCGCGGTGCGCCTTTACGTACCTAATTAAGGCATGTTGCTGGGCAAGTTGGTTAAGCATCTTTGAAACTTGGAAAGAATCCACCATGGCGCAAGTAAAACCACACACACAAAGGAAAGACAAGGAGACATGGCGCCTGTCCGTTGTCTCCTTGTCTTTCCTTTTTGTGTGTGGTTTTACTTGCGCCAAGGTGGATTCTTTCCAAGTTTCAAAAAAAATTTACGTACCTGGCTCTCTGAACAGAAGCTCTGCCAATACATCCTTGTATGCTAAGTATGCAGGGTGCGTTGCACGCTTAGCATGAAGGCTTCAGGCTTGTAAGACGCCTCGGATGCATTTCGACATCATCATCATCGTCATCATCGGATACCTCTAATCTGTTAACAAAAAAAACGCCCAAATGTGAGTATATAACTTGTCCTCTAGCGCACATCCAAACAGAGGTTTTATTTTCTCTATATAAATGGAGTATTTTGTTTAGTCCCCTGTACAAGGGAGTAAAATTTTTACTAGCCACAGAAATAGAACCCAAAACTGGAGTCGTTTATTTATCCTCATTCAAGCTCATTCTTACATCAGTGCCAGCGGCGGAAACAGTGAGATAGCTGCGGGGGCCGCCTGCAATCCAGCTTCGCAAACTGCGCTGCCCTAAAGTCACCCTGCCGTCCCGCGTTCTTTTCTCCGTCTTCAAGCCCAGCGACGGCGTAGGCGGAGGCGGCAGGAGTCGTCTGCTTGTCGTCTCCTTTTGTTTTACGAACTCGTTTGGCTACCTGTGATCATTGATGAAGCGATGTAACATTGCAATCAATAGTTCAAAGCTGAAAAGGAGTTTCGGAGTAGTTTTCATGCTCATGCATCACGCTATAGTTGACTAAAAATCGAAGCAGATTAAGTTGACAATGCGAACACCACCGAAGGTATTCTGGTATGGAAGTGTTTGCTTTCATTTTGCACTTCTTTGAGGCATAGTTTTTTTTATATGACTGAGAAAAAATGTTCCCTCTTCAGCTCGATCGAGAGCTCGGCGTTGAGACTATATTCTTTCACCGTTTCACGCTTATACAACACTCTATAGTCGGCTGCAAAGCACCGCGATAGCCACACCGAAAAAAGCTCTGAAAAGGAAAGCGGGGGCTCTGACCGGGCGGAGACACTAACAAAGAAAGGTCAGGTATGGTTAGAGCGCTGAAGGCTGCGCAGGAGCAGATAAATTATGTAGCTTACTGTAGCGGAGAGCGGCGACAAACCGATATCTTGTAGCGCGGCAGGGGCCCGTGAAGGAGCAGAAGAGCATGAGCAGAGATCCAGCGACGATAGTAATCAAGGGTTTGTCACTCACCGCCAGTATCACGCGGCTGACCAGAAGCAGACGAGACGCTAGGTGGCGGTGCGGATGGCGCAAAGTGGTGTTTTTTTAAACTCCACTGGAGACTTGGGCCGCACTGAGACTAAGGAAATCGATTTCAAAGTGGGTGTCATACGGAGGAGAATCCTCCGTCATGTCCCATTATTCAGTGTAGGTGGTAAAATAGATCATTTAACGCATTTTACTCCATACTGATGGAGTAAATGTTTCCACATTTGGAGTTTAAAGGGAGACGTCAACCATTTAAACTCCCAATTGTGTTGATTTTTGATTACAGTGCACTTACCTTCAATGACTCCCACGATCCGCAGCTAGCGGCGCACATCGCTTGCATCCTGAAACCCCAAGCCATAAAAAAATCCTAAGCCACCCATGTTTCCCCCGACAAGCAGACGGTATATGTCTTTTGCCCCATCTCTAGAGAGCGCTTTTCTGCTCGAATAAAAAATTGAATTGAAAAAATTGGAGGGGACACTAGAGCTCCGCCTTAAGGGTATGACGTGATAGCGTAGTGAGTTAATACCCATATGTGCAGAAAGTCATTATCTACTTTATATTCATAGATCCTTGGCGGTCCCCCTACCCCTCCTGGCACAGTGGTGCAGCGGTCAAGCGATGCGCCACTGCCCTGCGATGACAGGTGCTCTCAGAGGTGGGCCTTGTGCGGCCCAGGTTGATCTTCCCGAGCGACCAATGATTGAGTTAACTGCCACCTACCACGGCGGCCAATTTGCTTACTATCTGGTGGGCAGGGCAGGTTGTGGTGACGCCACAAGGTCACGTGACATAGGAAGCCCACCTGCCTCCTAGGTTGCTTTCGGGGCACCATCTGCCAGAGTCATGCTCGTGATTTTTCACTCACAACGCCGACGCCGGACTGTCTGGGCAACGAGACCTTTAACGCTATCGTGTTAAAATGGTGATACCCATGACCCAGAAATCAGTCGCTTGAACTAGTGCTTCTTTCTTTATCTGTCTTTAATATGCAACTGTAATATGTTCGGGTGTCCATCCGGCACGTTATTTTTCGTTGAATTCTTTGCCACTTTTTCGTACTTGTTATGGCTATATTTTCGGTAATAGGGCTTCTTCAGCGCTGTAAGAACGCTTATAGAGTCAATGTTTTTTTGTGCGTGTCTTTGACGAATAGTAGCATGGCACGGGGCACTAGGTCACCGGCGAATTTTATAGCGTAGCGAAGCCATGTCCTCCGTGCGAATAGGTTTTAAGCGACAGCGTAAGGAGCTCGTTGTACTGGAGATCCAGCGTCGCCCGTCGTCCGGCCTCAGTCGAAAAAAAGGAAACGCGGAATTCCTGAAATGCGAATATAGAAAAATAAAGTAGTCGGCGTATTAGGGTTCCAATCCAGGCCCTCCGCGTGCCAGGCGGGCACGCAACGCATAGGCCAAGGGATTTTTTTAAACGTGGTATTTATTACAGTGAAGCAATGTTCTATGCACAAGTGTCGTTAGTTCAAGCCTGTTAGAGGGGCACCTAGTGAGCCCATTGTGATGTGTATGACTTTGTACAGTAGTTAAAAAAAAACAAATATTAATATGATAATTAGATGTGGTGAATAGCTCTTCAAAAGGTGGTGAATAGCTATTCACTGTAGCGAAAGAAATGGTGTGCATGTGTATGAGTATGTAGTAGTGTTGTATGTCGTGCAGTGCAACCTGATAGTGATTGGTGATTTGTAATAATCAATGTGATCCGTCACTGTGATTGCAATCGATAACCGTGATTTTTAATGTGATTGTGGATTGGTAATCGGTGAGAAAGGAGAAATAAAAAAAATTAAAAGAGAAAAAAAGAATGAGAAAGCGCTATCGGCATCTGCTCTTAAGGCGAAGCTTAAGCGTCCTCTTAATTTTTTCTCCCTTCTTTGGTAATAATACAGCGCCTCAGTTTCTTTTGTGACACCATGGGGGGAAGCTTAATTACGTACAACGTTGTATCCATGTTATTAAGGATATTTTGTGGCCTAATATTACAGGCACGCAATACAAACACTTTATGCAAGAGCTGACACATTATACCAATTCTCCTTACTCGATTCTACACTATTGTTGTGATTAGGAACACTGAGTGGCTGATCCCCGGAATAATGAAGGCGTGGCTGGACATCAGTCTGTGACGAAGGCCGAAATCAAGTATCACTGTGATGAAATCGTCGTATTATCCTGGATCATGTGTACGCGTACACACCTTTTGTTACAACTTCATACGTGCTTCTGCTTACGTTTTGAGCGTGTAGAAAATTGTGACAGGGAAATACGTACCGTTAGTTTTATTCGATAATTCAAAGTGTTAAGATTCAGGTTAAACAAAATATATTTTCACTCAGTTTAAGTTGCATGCAGTTACTTTCAACGACATATGCGTTATATGCCTTACATTGCGCGGCAAATTAAAGCTGGTCACTGAGCCAAACATTTTTGGCGCCAATATTTTTTGACTTTCGTCTACAGCAGCGTAACCGGCTTTCTCTTCCACGCCCAAGCCACCAATTTCGCGTTTCCCGAAAGGGAAAGAAAAAAGAAATGTACTCTATAGCGGCATTGCGGCTTGTCGCATTCAAGCCTGGTTGTTCTGCACCGCCTCCGCGGTCTGTCACGGACGCCGCAGCGAGAGCTGAGATTAAGAAATTCATTGTTAATGTTTAACAGCCGTGATTAGAGTTTTCGACGACATTCTTCGGTAGACACACTGCCCGAGGCATGTTAAACAGCACTTTGAGCATTTATTCAGTTTTTTTATAAGCGTACGTGGCTCTTAAATACCTCCAATAACTAAACACTCACAGCAATAAACAGTACTGCCGACATAGCTAACTAGTATGCACCCACTGCGACAGTCAAACCCCAAAGTTGTTATAGCAGTACTGCTTTTGAAACGTGACCGCAATCACAGTAAGACCTCCCAGCTTAGCAAACGACCAAGGCTGCAGACATGTAAGAGCAAGGTTCCTGCCGGCGCGGTAGCTTTCTGCCGAGGCTGCAGGCACGTTCAAGTGTTGTACAGGGTGTCCTCTGACAGAACGATGAGCCTACAGCAGTGAAGAGAACGACAGCCGAGTAACTTGCGCTTGAGTGAGAGAAGAACAAAATAGAGCGAAGTAACAAGGCCATAGGCAGGCACAAATAACTTCCAGAGGACGATCCACTTACATAAGTAACACTTACTGGTGCTATTACAATAGGAGTGGTGCGCAATATATGCAGTTGTACAGAACAGTGAGGGTCCGTTCACGGCTACTACAGACGACATGACTACAAACGGCTAAGGCCCACTCGCGTCCTTTTTCGATTGTATCTCGGTCCTGAGCAGCGGTATGCCTTTACAGGGAACGGTTATAACCAAGACTTGCCTGCTGTGCGTGATCACACTTTTCATCGAGCATACCTTACCCGTGGCCATGGCATACACATACATAGTAAGAACACACAGCTTCCATGCACGTAATTGCAAACAAAATCAACGGCAACAGCAACAATGACAAACATACGCATAAGTTCAAATGCACAGCTTGAATCACTATCGGGACAAAATTGTTGGCTTCATGCTGAGTAAGCGAACCATAACACTGGAAGTACACGCATGTCCTCCGTGCGAGATGAAGACAGGGTCACCCATTTTGCTTCCAAAGCACAGGCAGTTGCCACCGACGGCCCAATAAAATGTCAGTTTCGCGGCCCCGAGTGTTTCATGAGGATATGCTTTTTTGGCACGCCAGAATCTCCGTCATGCAAGAGCAACGTCTCACGTCTTTTTGAAAGAGACTCTCTTAGGCGTCGCAGGCATGGTCGCCGCAGAGCCCCCCATGGAACCTCTGAGGAAGGCCTCAATGGCATCCCCGAGAAGCATGGCATCCACGACGTTGCCCTCGTCCCACTTGACCTGCGACTCGTCCTTTTTCGCCGGATCTTTGACGCCCTCTTCGGGCGTCTCCTTTTTGGCCTCACGAACGGCGTCGCCCGACTGCTTCCGCTTTGCCTTCCGGCCGACGCTCGGTTCGTCGGCCGGAGACTGCGGCGCATCGTCCAGGGACCTCTGCGGTGCTCCCTTGCCGGACAGGCTGTTGCGCTTGGACTTGCTCGGCTTGGCCTCTTCGCTGGTGCTGCGCTCGAGGGTGGTGGAGCCCCTGCGCGGCGCCGGCGGCGTCGACACGATCCTGGGGATGTTCTCTGCCGTCGGCTCGTACGGGTCGGTGGCCATGCCCGAAGGATCAATGGTTGCCGAGCGCGTCGTTCGCAGAGCCAACTTCTTGGGAGAAGTGGCCCCAGCGACTGGCACCGTGACCGAGCCGATAGACGACTTCTTTTTGGTGTTGTGATGAATGAGGGAGAGGATGTCTTCTTTCTTGCAGACTATTCCTTCGTCGATGCTTGTTCGTGGGGACACGTTGGGGGAACCGTCTGAAGACTCTCGCGAAGACTTCCTCGACCCCTCACCGCTGCGCAGCCCTTCTGGTGAGCGGTCCTTGTTGACAGCCGAATCACTGGACGAGTTGCGCTTCTTCATCGTGAACTTGACCTTCCCACCGGACGAAGGCTTCGCCTCCGGGTCATCGGAGGTGCTTGTCGTGGCGGTGTTCACCGAGAGCTTCTTGAGGCCTCGCAGTAGTTCGGCCGAAGACATTGTTTTGCTGAAAAACTTGGAGGTCTTCCATCCTGCCGCCTTGTTGGGCTTTGTCTTGCCCCTCTCGCCGTCCGATGAGCTGGTCGTGGGTTTCGCGGCAGTCGAGTCCACCGCGAGCTTGTTGGAGGTGTCGCGGCGCGTAAGCTTCACCTTGAAGCTGGACGGCTGAGAGGCGCTCTTGCTCAGCGGCTCGGCCACGACCACCGTGCTCTCCGCAATGACGGCCGAGCGTCGAGGGCTGGACGAGCCGCGGCGCTCGTCGCGCGACGGCGACCGAGCCCTCTCGTCCGGCTCGAGGCCGGCCTGCGGCACCGACATCTGCCGCACCGCAGCCATGGCGCGCTGCGCCACCAGCACTAGGTGGTCGCCGCACGAGCACACGTCATTCTCCGGGCTGGCGAGCTTCACGAGAATCTTGGGCAACAGGGTGTCGGCTGCGCTCAAGCGCGGCGGGTCATCTCAGCGTGGCGCCGGCCGCTGCTGGGGGGGAGGAACATCGCCGGAAGCCAGGCCCTGCGTGAGCACAAAAGCTGGTTTATAACGCGCCAGTAATCGACTCCATCATAGAGTCACGTTGCCGCCACCTCATGCGGGAGCGAAACAGAGCAGGAAGTGAACAAAATTTACACGCGGCGCTGCTGATTAAAAAAAAAAAAGATTTTTTTCTTCTCATTAATCCGTAGTAGAACATGTCTTTAAGGTTGGTCCCGCGTCTGTAATATGCACTGGTTCATGACCTAAGAACTCGGGGCGTTTTGCCTAGGCACCACTGGTGTTGAAGGCTTGGCAACTCCAGGGGTATTGTACTGATTTAAACTTCTGCATTTCGTTAAATTAGAAAAAACTGCTGAGCGGAAATTATAAAAGACAGTCGGTAATAATTTGTTAACACGTTCTGATAAAAAGTAATTTTTTTCTAATAGAAAACTAACTGTTCGAAAAACGTGGAACTTTCCGCTGAAAGAGCCAGAGTATTTCCTTTGATTTTTATTCCAGAATTACCGCCGAATCTGCGAGGGCGTTACAGACGAGGTTTAGTGTCAGTAAAAAATAAAAAAAGAAAGTTTAAAAAGTTTTTGATTTTTTTCTGCTAACCTGAGCTTCAGGCAGCCCAGTATATTTTGCAGTACTCTTAACAAGAAAAGAGTTGTGTTTGCACTGGAACGCTATTCCTCTATATTTGTAAAGTGCTCTCATTTCTGTTGAAAATATAGTCACGGCTGTTCAAAAGCTGCTGGTTCCTCGATTCAAGTTTTTTCATTACTCTTTAAAAGGAGATGCCTCAATCTCTGTCTTCGGCGTCACGGGACGAGACTTAAATCAGGATCATGTATTATAGCAACCATGCTAGTTCTAGTTTTTAACCGCGCATGGTAGATCTGCCTGCCCTGTTTTTCATCTCCTCCAGTCGTTCATAGTGGCTTCCGACGGATCTCATACAGGACAAGCATGTTCTAATATTTGAGAAACACGTTTTAAATCAGTTGTTTTTGTTAAATTAGTTGCCGGGCGCTACAAGTTTTTCTGGATGAAATTTTAGGGTGTTTCTCCTTTTGCCACCATGCCTCTTGTATGCATGTTCGACAAGCATTATTCGTTATGATCGTAGTAAAACAACAAGAATAAGATACAGCGTGAAGCAGAGCTGAAAGCAGGAGTTACAGCAGCTTTCTGCGTTCGCCTGTTTTAGAAAAATGAAATGGCAACATGCCCAGCTATCGAATTGCTCAAGTTTCCATTCTATGACGGCTTCAAGTAATTCTTATCAAGTCGCGGCGCTGAAAGACGGACTCTGTGTTGAGGTTCGTATAAAGAAAGGCAGGCGAGAAGATTACGAAGGAGTTAACAGTACTGGGCAGACAGACTTGTAAGAACAATAAACTATACATATGCGGTGCCCCTTATGACCCATATATGAGTGCTGCTGCTTGCCAGAACACAGTGAGGATAACAGAAAAAGATTTAGCATCACGATGAAAAGAAATTTCTCGCACTTATCATAGTTAGCGAAGACGCTAGCGTAAACTAAAAACCATTTCCATCCTGAAGACGGTGAAACGACATTCATTGGGCACTGCGTGTATTACGTCATTGTCGACACAATATTTCGCTGAAAGGAAGTTGAACGCACGAAAAAAAGAAGAAATAGAAACAAAACATCAGATGGGCTAGCCGCCACAGCTGTAGCCGTAATCGCAGGCTTCGCAAGAGGCTCGCAAATTCTGTCGCGGCGGCTTGCACACCTCGGTCGTGGCGCTATACAAGCTGCAAACGCGCGCGCCTTCTGACGCGCCTGCCTCGCCCGTCGGAGCTCCTAATAAATTGGAAGCATTCGCTCACTCGCGAGAAGCCTGTTGGGGTGTTTCCGGCCTCCCTCGCCGAAAGCCGTGGGCCGACGCGCCAACACAACGCCTGTGGCGAAAGCCGCGAAAAAGCGAGTTCGCGCGCCTCTCGGCTGACATCGCGCCTCCTTGGCAGGCTGAGCTCTCTCGCTCTCGCTCGCTGCTGCCGAAAGGCGAGTAGAACAATGGCACACAGTCGCTGAGTGTGCGTGCGTGCGTCAGCGAGTGCACAGAGAAGCTGGCACGCTAGAAATAGCCTGAAACCGCTTCAGTGGGAGAACGTTTTCGTGCGTGATGCAGCAGAAGCGCTCGAGCAGCACCGCGCGTGGGAGCCGGACACGCCGCTGCCGCCGTTTGCTGCGCCACCACTTCCCGAGATTTCATGATGCCAATTACCGCCTCCAATAAATAGGCCTTCGTGCCAGCGCTATTTTAATAAAGAACTACTCAAACGCTCACTGCTTGAGGCACGCTCATCTTACAAGTTTGCTCGACTGAACGAGACTGATAGTGCCTTTGAAAGGTTTGGTGTGCAAAGGAATTAAGTTGAGATCCCAGTGCGACAGAGGGCTGGGCGCGATACTTTAAAAAAATATTTTCGAGACCAGAACCCGATACTCTTGAGAATTGCATTTCCGTCAGCGATACAAGATACCGAAACAAATGGATTTCTGATACAGGTACTCGATACTGTATCGTCGATATTTCGATACACCACTGACACCACCAATATTAATAAAGCTGGTAATATGATTAGCTAGGTTAAGAAACTTATCCATGGTTTCAGAAAGTTGTAGTGTATTTGATATATCGCACTCTATTCGAAATGGTTTAAACGAATCCGGCCAAACGGATTTCTTTATGCCCCAATTTCTTTAAGCTCCACTGTCGCCGAAGCTGGTTTCGTTAAAGCCTTAGCATTGGAATGAGACCATGGGGACGTTCAAACGGTCCCTTTGATAAGCAGCCTTGAAATATATATATATATATATATATATATATATATATATATATATATATATATATATATATATATATATATATATATATATATATATATATATATATATATACACACACACGAAGGGAGCCACAAGTCACTGAAACCAAGGTGCATAGGGGAATGTTTAATGTTTTTTTTATGTGTAGTGCTGATCAGTGGGATAATAATAATTAGATTAATAAATCGATTAAAAATTACTTATAAAGCAGCAGAAAAAACAACCATGCCGCCTGTGGGCTCCGACCAACTTTGCTACGACGACGACTGTCCAATCTGCTGCTTTCGTGTGTATTTATGTTTTGCGTGTAAGCGCGCGCGCGCACGCACACGCACACACACACACACACACACACACACACACACACACACACACACACACACACACACACACACACACACACACACACACACACACACACACACACACACACACACACACACATATATATATATATATATATATATATATATATATATATATATATATATATATATATATATATATATATATATATATATATCAGCCTTTTTCGAGTGTCCTTTTTCGGCTGGTCCTCCAGCCGAAACGTCGTGAATTAAATCCTGTTATGTTTCTTCAATTTTTGGTGATTTTATATTACATTGACCAAATCAGCTGCCAGAAATCACTTTTGATATATATATATACATATATATATATAATGCAGGCATGTTCGGATAAGAACGGTAATCGAGGTCCCATGAATCCCCATGACCATTTTTTGTTTTCAATTAAAATTTTATATGTGATGGATAAATGTGTACACACAAAGGAATGAACCTTAGTTTTGCAAGAAACTTCGTAGTTTTCTCGGGAAGAAATCGTATGTTACAAGAGGTGGAGAATGTCGTTTTTGCCACTTCGCAAAGTTGCAAGTTTGGAGCATCATTTCATGCACAATAAATTGTTTCCGCGCATAAGTATTCTTCAGTACCTCATTACAATTTCTGGAGTGCATGTTGTTGGGCGAGTTGGTCGTACATCGTTGAGTAAAGGTACTGTGAAAAATAATACAAACATGGACGACAAGGCGCCCGTCCTTGTGCCCGTCTCGTCCATGTTTGTATTATTTTGCGCAGTACCTTTACTCAACCTCATTACAACTTGTGGTATACGAACAAATAAAAAACCATTTTCTTGCTGTGCCAATCTTCTGAGTCAAAAATCGCGAACTTCACTTTCGGAGCTATGCGGTGCCAAAAAGGCACTTTTCAGGGCAGCCTTAGGGCAAGATGCGTAAAGGTCTCCCGACCGAATCTTTTTCTCTGTATTTTTCAGCTACTTTTCATCACTTCAGGCAAGTTTTGTAGCTGTACACTTGACCTATATTTTTCAATATGGCCTCAAAATTGGCAGAAGTTCAAAAACGTCAAAAAGTTGACAAGTTGACTTGGACTTTAAAAAAAAAACATCACCATCGAACTTTTTTGAAATTTTCGTGAATAATCCTTAATACTTGATAATTTTTGGCACCAAGAAAGTCTTGCATTTTATTCTCCTAAAGTATGAAAAAAAAATACAAAACAGACTTCATGATTTCAATCCCTACGACTGCTCAGTATTCCCTCTCAAGATGCGCAATCGTCAGAAGCTGGATTTAGTATTGGTTTTTTGTGGGTAAATTTTAAGCGCTACAGTTGCTGAGTTCATAAGAGTAATTTGTAAGTGTTTTTTCACTTCCAGTCAAAGGTCTAAAGCTCCTATTCGCTTTCGTACTGTTGTAGCAGTGGGACCTAAATTACTGTAAGCATTTTTTGCACGTTATTTTTGCGTGACGTGTGTGTAGGGGTAGTTTATGCAAACAATTAATGCACCCGTCGCTACTCTCAAGATGCCTTTAACTGCACCGCCAGTCCAGGGATGAACCGCGCTTGGTAGCCGCTCCTATAGCTATATGACGCCCGGCGCGACCCTGAATTTCATAGCACCATGTGTGCCACCGCCGCACCGAGACTTTAGCCGCCGCTATCATCTTTCCATCGCAACGTACCGAGCGCCTAGCAGTTATGCCTCAGCCTTCGACCTTCGACCGAGATAGCCCTTGTGAGCGGATGTTGTTCGCATCTGGAGTTTTGCGTGTCGTTTTCCAGGCCTGGTAGACCCGGTGGGGTCGTTTTCTGTACTCACGTGTTTTCTCTGCGCTGGAGCGCTCCCTCGACAAGCATACTTGGTATCTCAGTCAGGGTTGCCGTTGGTGGCTACTTTGCGCCAAATTGGCTACTTTTCGACCCCGTCTGGCGATGAAAATTTCACGTTGGCTCCTTGGCTACTTTCTGGCTACTTTGAACTTCTATTTTGGCGCATTCACTAGCCATTTTTTTTGCAAATGCATATACAATAGCAAGCAAGAACAAAGAAGAACAATTATTTTTAAAGCTTTGCTCTCCTCATGGCTGTTCCGGTCGCCTTGACGCCATAGCGCGCGCGTCCTGTACGCATATATTCTCTCCGCCGGCGGTGCGCACATAGAGACCAACTAGCAGACGCGGGTGCGCAGACGCACGGACTCTGGGTGATGGGCGCACGTCGAAGCAAAGCCCGTGAGGACGTTGCGCGCCATCTGGAGAAAATAACGCTAATTCTAGCGCACGGCGAAGCAAAGGCCGCAAGGACGCTGCGCTCCATCTGGAGAAAATAACACTAATCTAGAGTACTTTCTCCGTTAGGGTCATGCATCCGAAACCATGCGTTTAGGTGCAGCCGTGTGCACGGCATGACACCAGAGAGGAACGAGCAGTACAGGTGAAATAACACTTGTGTACCCCAAGGCGACAAAGCTTCTGTTTTTGTGCCTTCGGCTTGCCGACACCGGCGTCTACCATGGGAAAAGACGCAAGAGCAAAGCGCACGTTTCGAGAAGAATGGAGAAAGGACAAGAAACTGAGCGGTAAGCAAAACGGAAACTATTCTTTAGGCGTTTAGTCGCATGCCGCTTAGTATCTAATATGCATATTACCATGCGTTACAGGATGGATTTCGTCACGTGACGGCGGAACGACTGCTCACTGCAAGTACTGCAATTGCAACATTCGACCCCACTACAGTGATCTGTTGAAGCACGCAGAAACCAAAAAGCACTGCGAGTGCGCAGTAATCCCAAGTTCGCAACAAAAACTGCCGCAGCTTCTAGCGTCTTCGAGTCGAACGTACTATAAAAAGGCTCGCCGAGAGTTAGGATCGCCTTGTACACTGCAGTGCACACTTCCATAAATGCTGTCGACGAACTTGGTGAGATTCTGCATTCCGAATTCAATGATTTTGATCTGCACAGAACGAAGTGCACGGCTATAATTACGAATGTTCTCTTCCCGTACTTCACGTAAAACATGGACAAACAACTGAACGGCTCCAGCTATTCTCTAATGGTGGATGAATCAACCGATGTATCCACGACAAAGCAACTTTGCATGGCTGTGCGGTTTCTGAGTTTAGAAGAAAACAGGATTGCAACCACCCTTCTTGATCTCGTAGAGCTGTCTGATGGAACGGCAGAAACGCTTCACGACACGGTATTGAAGACGTTGGACAAGCACGGCCTATCGATCAAGAACTGTCTCGGACTCTGCACCGATGGTGCAAATGCCATGTGCGGCAAACACAATTCTCTGTTCAGTCGTCTTAGTGAGGACAACAAAGACTTGATTCTGATCAAATGCTCTTGCCACAGCCTGGACCTTGTGGCATCCAAGTCGATGGAGGCGATTCCTTCTGCGGTTGAGCACTTAGTGCGAGAAACCTACAACTACTTTGCACACAGCAGCTGCCGGCAAGATGCTTATAAGAGACTGTATGCCAGTAAGACAGTGGAAGATGAAAGTGCAGATCCACCGCCCAAGATTCTGTCGCTTTCGCAGACGAGATGGCTTGCTATTGCAGACTCTATAGAAAGAATTTTGGCGCAGTACCAGTCTCTCGAAGAGTTTTTTGAGAAAGCAGAAGATCGCAGCTACAACGTGCGCATTTTACGAGAGATGTATCGAGACAGAAAAAATTATGTTTACCTCGTGTTTCTTGCCTCAGTTCTCCGTAACGTTAGGCGAGTGAACAAAATGTTCCAAACAAACACAACAGACCCACTGGTTGTCTTCCAAGAGCTAGAAAATTTGTATTTGGAAATTCTTAGGCGGATTTTGAATCCATCAGTTTTGAGGCACAACACAACGGCAAGTCTGCTGTCGCTAGACCTGGCAAAAATGAAGTCGATTTTCCTGCAACCAGAGGTTGCGGACCTAGGGGACGTCTTCAGAGAGAAGATTTCACTAGTCCCTATTGAAGACCAACGGGCCGTGAGGGAGCGCTGTTTCCAATTCTTGAGGCAAATGGCGATGGGACTGCAGCAGCGACTTCCAAATGCCTCCTCTGCACTTCGAAGACTGTGTGCCATAAATCCCGATGGCATAGAAAGTGCTAAGAGCCGTGAATGCATAATGAAGCTACCGCTGCATTTTTTTTGGATGTTCCTCAATCGAACTGGAGTCTGAAATACGCCAGCTGCAGAGTGTTAGCGGTGCACTTGATCGCGCATCATGTTTGACTTTCTGGCACGCAGCGGCATCGTACAAGGACCCTTGCGGCGAATGCCCTTTTCAACACCTGGCGCAAGGAGCACTGAAAATTTTGACCCTTCCAATTTCTAACGCTGATGCAGAGCGCGTGTTCTCTTGCGTGAACTTGACGAAAACAGAGATCCGTAACAAAATGAAGCTGGACTTGCTCATGGCGATTCTGCGAATCAAATTTGGGCTACGACTTCAAGAAAAAACAGCATCATCGTTTGACGTTCCTGCTGAGTTGTTGAATAGAATGTGCCAAAATTACTCCGGCATGAACACTATCTACTCTAGATAAACTACGCGGACTGAACTTTTATTTATTTGCAACGTACCTGATGCTTGAAGGCCAAGCAAGAGAACCAAATTTCCTTGCTCTTTATTTACTCTGTGTTCTTGTGTTGATTCAAAATGATATTATTTATTGTTCATTAATAAAAGTTGCTTATAATAATGGTACTTTTCTACTTGGCTACAAATTTGGCGCCAAGACCAGGTGGCGTGGCTACTTTTGGCTACTTTTAGCCTCAGTTCTGGCTCTTTTTGAAAAATTCCCAACGGCAACCCTGCTCAGTCTCAGCTCGTACGCCAGACCGAAAGAACATCAGTGTCGACAGTGGGCAGCCTGTGTTAAAAATCTATTCATCTGTCCATCTCCTTTTTTTTTTTTGGAAAAGCAGCTCTGGGCCCTGCATCCGTCACCTGCTCTTCCGTCTCGCGATAATCTCAGGAAGCGGTGAGCTTTTGCATTCATGAAGAGATTTCCGCGGCGAACGTTTTGTGCCGACTACTCAAAAAGGCACAAACATAGAATTGAAAAAGGACGTAATTTTCGCAGTGTAAAGACACTCAATGTCGCTGCTCTCAAAAAAAAAGTCCTACTTCCTGAAGAAACTCTCCGAGTACGAGAAAGTGACTTCATCTGTCAGAATTGTTACTGTCGGTTCAAGGAAGACATAGATAATATGCAGACAGAGTCAACCGAAACATTCGAAGAATTCCGCCCTGGGGAAGAAATCGTAGGAAATACTAAACTCCAGTGTCAGCCTTACCTCCGAAATCTCGCCCCTAAAGCCATCAAGCGCTCTAAAAAAAAAAACGCCTCAGACTTTCCTATGCAAAGCGAAAGTAGGAAAAGAAGGCAAGAGCTATGGTGACGAAAATCCGATCGGGAATACAGGCAGCATATAATGTCCCCGAGACTTCGCTTGCGTCAGAAGAAAAGTGTGCGCAATGCAGCAGCTGGGAAGACAACCTACATGCTTTATATAATAGGTGTACGTCCTTTCAAGAGCGTTGCCAGCTGCTGACACTGCTACCACGCAACCTAACCGTGAAATATGTGCAGGAAGTTATTCCAGAGGCAACGAGGTACGTTATCCAAAAATCGAAGAAGATGGTGGATGAGGAAGGCGTATGGTCAACACAGGAGAGATATACAAGATGTAAACTACAACAGGAAGACATTACCACCGTTTTAGAATATTACACTATGGATGAATTCGATTGCTCTCGACAGACTCCGAACAAAAAGGATGTTGTGAGGATCGAAAAGGAGGGAGAGAAAGAATGGATACCTAAACGCTTCATGACGCGGTCCTTGCGAGAAGCATTCCGCCTCTACAAGCAAGCTCACCCTGCCTCCCAGGTTGGCCTCACAAAATTCATATCCTTGAGTCCTAAGTGGGTGAAATGCTCGCCACAGTGGCAAGTGTGTGTGTGCGTGTGCTGTGCAAACTTTCAGTTGTGCCTCGTGGGACTACAGAACGCGTCCGGAAGGTCGCTTTGTCCCAAAGATATGCAGAGTCTCTGCGTATGCCAGGAACCTACTGCGTCGTCTTTCCTCAGGAATTGCGAGTACTGTCCGCAAGATGGCATTTTCACTTCGTAAAATTTTGAAATGAGCGGCGAGGACGAGGTGTTGATTGCTTCATGGGAATACAGTGAGCTCGTTAAAAAAAACTCTGACCGCTTCATCATTTATGAGAAAATTTCTAAGAATGACCATGAAATGGATTCCCCGCAACTATATTAGATCTGTGCAAGCAAGAGCAATACATGAAGAAAAACACAGCTGCAAGAGAGGTGCAATTGTTTTGAATTTTGATTTCGCCGAAAACTGGACAGTTTTGCTTCCAGACGCAACACAAGCGTACCATCGGCAGAAAAAGCAGGTCACCGTGTTTACCTGCGTTGTCACGTCAAGAAAATCGACTCGGAACTACGCCGTTATTTCCGACGATATGTCTCATGATTCAGCTCATGCATGCTTGGCTCTGTCGAAAATCGAAGTACATCTCGAAGACAAAGCGCCAATCTACACCAAGATAACATATGTGCGCGACGGGGCTGCCGCTCACTTCAAGAATAAATATCAGTTTCATGAGCTACAAGGCAGTGAATGTCAAGAGACGAAATGGATGTTTTCGGTCACTGGACACGGCAAAAATGCTTGCGACGGCGTTGGAGGGCTTGTGAAACATCGAGCATCACACCACAACTTGCGGAAGCCTGCAAGTGAGGCCATACAAACAGCCAGCGGCTTCGTAGACGCAATTCAAGCAACGCTAAAGAACATCACCATTCTGGAGCTCCCACAGAGGGAGCTTGCAGACTTTCGCGAGACGAAGAAGGAAGAATGGAAAACGGCAAAGAAAGTGCCTGGAGTTCAGACGCTCCATATGTGGAATCACGTTCAAACAAATGAAGGCAGTGCATCCTACGTGGCCTCCACCGCTGCTTCGGAATGGAAGAGACTGTGATCTGGTTTGTGCTTCGTGCTGGACAATATACTGTGCGCATACCGACATCAACTGCTGCCGTTTATTTCTTGTTATAATTTTTTGAAATGCAATCTGCACATAAATCTGCATCCCATTTGTAAATTGCGTCCCTATTAAAACTCCTCCTGATTATAAACCTTGCAGATAAATTGTTCCTCTCAGAAGACGACGTTCTGTCTCTTGACAGTGCCCTGTAGAACCTTTGAACAAAGAGGTAAACAGATGCAGGTACGGAAACGTCGGCTTCAGAAATCCATTAATATTAATTTGTATATATAAAAATTATTCTAAGAACCGAGAAACAATCTAATATTTCTAAAGAATCGATTACATACTAATGTACCTTACGATCATAAATTAGAGAATAGAAAAAAAAAACGTTTGACCGCCAGCAGCCAGTTCTTGAGAGATGAGGTGAAATAGCGAATTTATTCCCATTTTGACGCATTAAGAACGCCGCTAACAAGCGAGTAGAAGCTGTACAAACATTCAGGATGGTTCGCATATTGTGGTAAATGAAATGTAACCACGTTCAGTGGGTGCTAAATCAAATTTCTGATCTGAACATGCAGTATATATATATATATATATATATATATATATATATATATATATATATATATATATATATATATATATATATATATATATATATATATATATATATATATATATATATATATATATATATATATAAATGAAGGGAGCCAACAGTCACCGAAACCAAGGTGCATAGGGGAACGTTATTTTTTTAATGTGTTGTGCTTATCAGTGGTATATTATTACTTAGATTAATAAATCGCTTAAAGAAAATTACTTATAAAGCAGCAGAAAAAACAACCATGCCGCCGGTGGGATCCGAACCCACGACCTCCGAATATCGTGTCCGGTGCTCTTACCAACTGAGCTACGGTGACGGCTGTCCAATCTGCTGCTCTCGAGGGTATTTATGTTTATTTGGTGTACGCGAACCTTGAGAGTGTTCACCAGCGCCACCCTCGACCATAGCGGCGGACGTAGCACGTCCTGTAATACCGCGAGCGTGACGTGGAACGTCATCTAACGGCGAGGGCGGAAACTGTGCGAGAGCCATCTTAAGCAACCTGTGGCATCAAGACTGCCAGAACCGAGACCCTCGTTAAGCTATTAGCAGACAAGGTAAAGTAAATGAGGGACCCGTTTGACAAACTTATGAAGGGAGCCAACAGTCACCGAAACCAAGGTGCATAGGGGAACGTTATTTTTTTTAACGTGTTGTGCGTATTTGTCAAACGGGCCCCTCATTTACTTTACCTTGTCTGCTAATAGTATATATATATATATATATATATATATATATATATATATATATATATATATATATATATATATATATATATATATATATATAGGAAGTGAGGGGATCGTTTGACAAACATATTAAGGAAGCCAACAGTCACCGAAACCAAGGTGCATAGGGGAATGTTTTTTTTAATTTTTTTTTTAGAATTGTAGTGCCAATCAATCGGTTTAAAGAAAATTACTTATAAAGCAGCAGAAAAAAACACCATGCCACCGGTGGGATCCGAACCATATCGCGTCCGGTGCTCTTACCAACTGAGCTATATTCGGAGGGTTCAGATATATATCTTCTACGTATATATATATATATATATATATATATATATATATATATATATATATATATATATATATATATATATATATATATATATATATATATATATATAAACGTAGAACGTAATGTTCTTCATGCGACCCGGTATCTGAACACCTGACTATAGATACGAATAATTTCGAAACAGTTTCTGATGCTCTTTATTTGTTACTGCGGTATTTACCCGTTGCCTCTGCTTTCGCAGTGTGTTTACTTTCGCAAGAGTAGTTTCCCCAGCAATGTGTTTAACAGACGTTTAATGTTGAAAATCCTTCGTTAAATGCTACAAGGAAAATTAAGAATGAAAGGGCTAAAAAAATTATTGGGCAAAACTTATCTTGCTAATCTCTGTTACCTAGATTTTTTTTTACTTAGCCAGCAACAGCATTTCCTCAATCGGCCGGTCCGAAAGAGCCCCTCGATGCGGTCGTGCTTGAAGCGAAGCAGATGAAAAAGAGCCTCTGTATACTATATAGAAGCACAGTCGCCGTGTTGAATTTTATGATGCTGCATTTTGTCAACGGAGCATAGCTACGCCGACTCGAGGATCCTCGAGGCACAGTTAAGAAACTCGAGCTTCACTAGCGCGTCTCGAGAACTGCGGCTTGTTATAGCGTTGCTTCTCCAAGCGAAGCGAATGCCTCAGCTGATGCATTTGATGCCGCCGGCGGCGATGACCCCATTGACCCGCGTGTGGAAGAGTACGTCACCTTTATCGTGCAATCCGAGTAAGCAGCAAATAATGTGTAAGCTCCTGAGGATGACAACAAAAGTCTTCCATTTCGGTTGGCAACTACCGCAACTTGAAATAGGGGTGAAAGGGTGTTTTAACGCTGAGCCTGTCGCCGAGTGTGAAGCGAGAAAGACAACGGGCCGTGCCAACAGCATTGGCCGTCTTCTCTTCGCTTTCTTCAGTGCGCCATGCCGCCTGAGCGAGCGCCGCCGGCCCAATGTCTGACTCATAGCAGCCTCAAAATCGGCAGCGCACTTGTTTTTTTTTTTGTTAGTATCGGGTCCCGTCAAAATGAACGACGCACTAAAAATGTATTTTGAATACCGGTACTTCGATACTTTCATTTTTTGGAAAGTGATACCTAATACCGATGCACAAAATGACAAAATGTATCGAAAGACGGCACGGAAGAGACATGCATCTTCGATATTTCCAATGCCTGGTGCGACACCCCTGCTGTGCGCGATTGGTCGGCTGCCTCTCAACAGAGCAGTCTTCCAATGCCCTGCGTCCAAACTATAGTTCACTAAGGTGGCAGTCTGGGCATGTTTGGGATTTACCATGGAAATGTACAGCGCAAATAAAGACTAGGAAACAGGGAAGACACATGGAACACACGAGCGGTGCGCTCGTGTGTCCTTGTGTCCTCGTCTTTATTTGCGCTGTACATTTCCATCCCAAACTATAATGGAGTGCAACGGGTTGCATGCATCAGCGAGATCGAAGGCACGGCACAGACGGCCGGTGCAGCTCATTTGGACCGGTTAGGCGCGATTCACAGCTGCGCTGACGATGGGCAAATTCTCGTCATCGCGTAATGAACAGCGCGGCTGTAATCAAGAGCGGCTGCTAACGGCTCGGCGAAATAGCCGCCGGCGCTTATCACGGAACAAGCAGCAACGCGAAGGCTCTGTACCGGTCAGCGCAGAAGGCGCGATTCTGGCAGCGCTTTACCACTTTGTGGATGAGAGCGCTGTAATCGCGGTGCATTCGGGCGCATGGAGCACGCTCCCACGTGGATTTTTTTTTTTAAATTTCGCCGGCTTTCATTTTTGCCGAATTAAAAGGGCTACGCTAAAGCTACCTCGTCGGAAGCGTCTGGGTCGGACCATTTTCATGGCGCTCGACAACTTTCCGAGTCACGCCTGAGCGTTTAGAGGCGTATTTTAAATGTTAAATAATTAATGTCGACTAACTATTCAAGTAGGCGGAACGAAGAAATAGAAGCCGGTTCATTACATAACTCCTAACAGCATTCACTTTATTTCAATTGGGAAGAACGCTTTGGTCTTTCTTAAATCTTTATCTGCTTTAGCTGGGACATTTCGCATACGCCTCCGTTCTTCCGCGCTGCATTCTTAGTACAGGATGGAGACGGAAAAGCGTAAAGAGTCAAGGATGCGTCTACAGGCAAAAAAAATAAAAATAAAAATTGCGGACAGGCCGAGCGCTGACTTTCGACAATTTTTACGAAAGTTGAACCGGTGCTGGCAGCAATTCAGCTCGTGCGCTGAGCCATTTCCTTCACAATTGGGCTTTTTGTAATCATGACGGTCTGACGTTAAACGCGAGAAGGCAGGAAAATATATGGCACGCGTGTGATGAAACCGTCAAGTTAAAATTTCTCTCAAACGGAGTTCTTTCCGAATCATGAGTGCCGAGGGCGCTTGATAGAATGGTCGCTTTGTGCAACCTCGCCTTTAAAAAAAAAAGCACTTTATAAACCTCCTGCCCTATTTTTCAATAAGCTCCATATATCAGCACACCCTTGCAGCACGTCACTCAAGAGGAACTTCAGTGCATGACATTTTAACTGCATGGTTGTATCGTATGGGCCCTAGGGATTTGTCTGCCTTCTCGCATTCAACGCCAAAACCTCATGACTACAAAAAGCGCGAAAGAAGATGCTCGGACGCATGCGCGGAACTGCTCCTAGCATCAGCGTGCGCTTTAGTAAAGGCTTGTTGAAACTTAGCGCTCGTACTTTCCGTTGCTTTGCCTGTGTCCTTGTCTCTTTCAGCTTTTCCGTGCGGTGACCCCCACGCCACACTCTCCCATATCCTTTTCGGCTGTCCTGCTGACCCTCCCCCGCGGGGGACAGCACGCCATCTCGAGCTGGGAGGACTGGGAGGTCCTGCTTATGTCTGCAGACCCGACATCGCAGCTTGCTGCGGTGACTCGGGCTGCCGACGTCATGTCCCAGCATGACCTACTTGTTGCAGTGCGGAAACGTGCAGTGGCCCAGGGACCCAGCTGGGTCTAAAACTCACTTGCTCAATAAAGTTTGTCTGTCTGTCTGTCTGTCTGTCTGTCTGTCTGTCTGTCTGTCTGTCTGTCTGTCTGTCTGTCTGTCTGTCTGTCTGTCTGTCTGTCTGTCTGTCTGTCTGTCTGTCTGTCTGTCTGTCTGTCATTTCTTGCCAAAAAAAAAAACCAACTTTTCTCTCTTTAGGGAGTAGAGGACCATGGTAATTTAAATAGGGACGATCATTAATTAGGCTCGCAGTGAGAAATCGTGCGCTCGCGTTTTAAGAAAAATGGTTCCTCACGCCTTTTATTTTCGAAAACCAGTGACCCTGCTTTCCTTCAAGAAGCTTTTTTTTTTCCTGCATCCTATGCTGCAAATGCTGGGCAAAAGAGGAACAGGAAGCGCACTGCCTGTCCTGGATCCTTCATATATTCCTCCTCGAAGCAGCAACTGGGCCGGCTGTCTGATTCTGCTCCACAGTGCCCGCCACTAATCCTGGCGATGAGAAAGCCGAAGCGCAACCGCAGAGGCAGAGCCGAATCAGCGGGAGCTTAACGTCCGGCCGAAGCAGATGTTTATGTCTGTACTGTAAAGCATTTGCGCGAATGATTTTCGCAGCTTTGTTGCCTGTGCGTAAATGCCGAGCAGGCACAAATTCACGTGCTAGCATTTGCAATAAACAACACAGTTTGAGAGGCTGAGATTTCTTAGGTGTTTATTTCTACGACAACCAAACCACACGTAGCTTAAGTATCGGCGGAATAACTTCATAAAGAAGGCTACAATGCTGCAACATGTACTAGCCAGCTCTGGTGCGCGCCCTAATGCGACGAGGGGCGCAATAAACGGAACGTGTGTGTGCAGCTTCTTATGTTGTTATTAGTAAAGTGACCATCAATTATTATGCAAAAGGCATTCTGCATTTCGTTCTACACACTTAATTAATAATAAAAAAACTACTACTCGAAGAATAAAGATAGCGGTGTTCTGCGTGAAAGTGAATGAGCTGCCCCTTGTTAGTTGCGCATGTTAACTATTACGGCGGTATCAGGTGCGGCATTTACTCTTTCGCTGACAGCACCTCCTTCGCAAGAATTAGGCAGAGCATGTAAATATTTGCTGATTCGATTTTATTTTGCACGCGGGAGGATGGAGCGAGAAAAGGAACGCATCGAAGGGGGTCCGCGAGACAATGATTGCCGCTGGGTGAACGTTTTTTTTTCGCCATCGAGGCGCAAAAGCCAAATTTCTCACACCGGAGCGCTGTCGAGGGCGGGTGCCAAAAAAGGAGATCGCAGGCACCTCAGCAGCGTGGTTATTGCCTCCGTGGCGATCGCGAAAGTGCATGCATAGAGGAGCGCTCGTCGGACGGCGCATGTATACTCGGACGGAGAAAATAATCAATGACCCGGTCTCCGGGCCATTCCCGCCAGACATAACAACAAACAGTGATTTCCCTCATTCGCAGGGCGTGTCTTTTCGCGAGAAAGGAAATGGCTCGGAAAACAGAATTCCCCGTGGAGACGGGAAGGAGGACTCGAGAGGATAAATTGCACGCCAAGGGTGGAATAAACCAAGATCCGAAAAGAGGCTGGAGAAACGGGGAGGAGGGGGAGGGCGGGGGGGGGGGGGGGTTGGCATGTGTGGCAACTTGTAGAAAGAAAGCGATGGAAAACAACCACGACGACGCACACAAAAAGAGATGAAAACAAAGAAGCGAACCCTAGGCGGCAAGCAACAGCAGCCAGCGCGAAAGACGAAGAAGTGCGGGGGGGGGGGGGGCACCACCATCAGCGGGGGCTGCATCTCCGAGGCTAACGAGCCCCGGGACGGGCGCACAATGCGGGAGGGCAGGCCATCGATCTTTGCACCCGCGCGAAAGGAAAGACAGCGCGAAAGAAAACCCGCGCAGACGGCGGTCGATGTGCAGGCCCCTCCAGTCGCGACAAAGGTCGCCGCGTACGCCGCGCTCTGGGTCTCGCCCCACTCGGCCCCCCGGAAAATCTCCGCGGCCGTCGGTTGCTAACGCGGCGCTGCTGCGACGCAGGTGAGGCCCGTCGCGCCGATGGCACAGCGCTATCGAAAGCCAGGGAGGAAGAGAC
This sequence comes from Amblyomma americanum, assembly GCF_052857255.1. Classification (NCBI taxonomy): domain Eukaryota; kingdom Metazoa; phylum Arthropoda; class Arachnida; order Ixodida; family Ixodidae; genus Amblyomma; species Amblyomma americanum. The sequence goes on from NC_135497.1 coordinate 265,209,295, forward strand.
GAGCGTGTCAACGATCCGGCCGTCCCGCAGGACGCAGTTCTTGGGCCGCGTGCGGTGGCGGAGAGGGCGGGGGAGGAAACCCGCCCTTTAACGAGCTGTTACACGACAGCTATTAAACCGTTTGCGGGAACAGCATCATCCAGCGTGTTCGCGGCGCAATAGTGAAGCGCACGACCTCGACCTTTTTGCTCTGGCTCCCTGGGACTCGGAGACCATTTAAGCCAGTCCGCGATGACACGCGTGCGCGTATAATGACCCGTGTCAGACCGCAGCGACCGCCGGTCGCTGTCAAATGACCTGTTTACGAGCGGCGCTCAAAACACAAGCGCAGGAAATTGTTTTGCGAGCGAAGCGTGCTTCCTCACTCCCCCTTTCTCTTCTGTTGTCACTCATCGAGGCGGTTTCTCTGGAACGGCGGAGGAGCAGCATTAATCGCGCGCAAAGAGTCTGATTTGTTACCGCACAGATTTGTTTTCACCGCGGCTACACGAAAAAAGTTATTCACAGACGAGGCCCCGAGGTAACTGCCTCGAACTGCTCAAGCGCATTTGTGCGCATCGACTTTAAACGTAAGGCTCCATTTCACATGCGCCGGACAAATAACCCGAGGGGCGGCATTGTTCTGCGTGTGCGCACCGGCACCCGTCTATTCCCCTATCCCCATAGCGACAAAGTCCCCGTATTCTAAAGGTCTCCAAAATGAACAACTCCACCAAGGGAAAAAGAGTGATACGAACGTAGTAAAACGATAACTTGCCACAGCGTTCTCTTCGCTCAGGAATATGGTTTCTTTTCGTCGGGTGTGGGGAAAGAAGTAATGCTACCCAGAAGTCACCCTGAGCGGATACGTCATCTGCAACTTCTGTATGTTCATGATCGAAGCATAGTGCTTTTGTTTTCCTTGCACCGCTGTCACTGCGCACACTGGCAGCACTCGCTACAGCGCTCTCACTGCACTGCACGTTTCGCAATAGACGCGGGCGTCGAAACTCCCGGTCTGAATGCAACGCGAGCCGCATTTCCGCCCCTGGGGCCACAATTTCAGACCCGCAGGCAGATTGCACAGGCCCGACGCAACCGGATAACGTGCAAGAGTAAAACAGAGGGCAACGGACGTCTCGCTCCAACGGAATGTAAACGCAAAAGCACCTGTATACAGAAAAACGAACCCTTGTTTCAGTGGGTTATTGCGAGCGTCAGTCCAAATTGCCAAGCGCGTTCGGCGCCATCGCCTCATGTGGAAAGCTCGAGCAGACTTGGCCACGTCGCGAATCTTTGCTCTTTACCGCAAATAACTGCGGCGTTAGACTTGCTCGAATAGAGTCGTACTTGATGTACTGAATGCGGATGTGTAAGATTTTGTCCTCGATAGACATGAAAACAATTCGCAATAGCGAACAAGACTCCACGAATTCCTGATATAGGCCTATCTACATCCGGTAAATGTCACGATATCGCATTAAGTGGCTCTAAAAAGAAAAAAAAAAGAATTGAGGGCGCTTAGTAATCATTACGCGATGGCAACGCGCTAGCATTAGGTCTTCTCCTTGCTTGACAAGCTCTGCTTGCCAGCTTAGAGCACTAATTAGCGAAAGCTGATTGGCATTGTCTGAGTGGCGCTCCCTCTTCCACAGTAGCCACCCTCTGGATTCTTCTCATGTAACCATCTTCCGGCCTCTCCCACATTTCCCCTACAAGTGGAGAGGGGAGATTTTTCTCTCACTACTTTGCCACCTGTCAACCGTGGCAGGTGGTTGGAAGGTGGCAGCTGGCAGCTGGTGTACATTACACTACAGCACCGGACGATGCTTTTTCTTCTGGGTCGGGCTTCTAGTGCTAAAAAAGCATTAATAAGGACAAAAGTGCACGGACCTGACAACTGTCGCCGCCTAGGCCAGTGTTACTGCCACGTGCTGGTAGAAGGAGGGCAATAGAAAGAATAATAAGTGAAAACAAAACAACATACAGTAACGTTTAAATTGCCAGCAGGAAGTTTTTTTTTTCTTTCGAAATATTACGTCTCCCCGTGGGGTCGGCAAAAGCTGCGAATCCACTTGTTTGCTGCAGTGTATAACAATCAAAATGAGTTAATCGCGTGAAAGACGACGTAAAATTACTAGCGAAGAAACTGTTGCAGGCGTCACTAGTAATTAAAACTGGCCGTGCGTTGTTTTCGAATTCACTACTTTTGTAACTATTGAAAAGAAAATAACATCGTCGCGCATTCAATGCTGTTTGTCGCCGCTAAGCTTCTTATTCGAGCGCGGTTTGCCGAAACGAGACCAGATGCCGCATTTTATCATCTGTCCATTTTAAACTGTCCATTTCGCATTCATTTGGTCCTCTGGCATAGGTCACTGAGCTATACCTGCGGCTTTCAAGCGTCTGTGGAAAGCGACCCGGCCATTGGGTGGTTAGTGACCAGGTATCACCTTTGGCTGCAAATTGCAGCCAGTGGTAGCCAGTGGACTGATCCGATCGCCTGCTGTTGACAGAGCGCTGCGATACAACTCACCATTCGCCGCATATTACAGACAATGGTGAGGTTCGGTCACCAACCACCCAATGGTCGAGTCGCTTCCCACGGACGTTTGAAGGCCGCGGGCATGTGCGAGTGACTTGTGCCAGAGGACCAAAATACAACCACAGGAGGATCAAAGGACACTGAAAGGGGACAACTTATAGAATACGGCCCCAGAAAAACATAACAGCACCGGCTGTCGACCGAAGTTGTGTCAACACCCGAGGTGTCCTTGGTATTTCACCATAGGGATTCTACTAGGCCCAAAGAGACGGATTACGTTTCACGTCACCGCGTGCGCGCGTGAAGAGACCTCTCGCCGTTGCCCCCTACCAGAGAACGACTGATGGACGTACACACGCTTCGAAATGGCTGCTCTTTTGTGTCTCACGGTATACTCTTTCTAGGCCTTTTCGGTGGAATTTTCAAAGGGGGTGACTGAGATGACTGTTTCTTCCGGGGCTAATATACCTTAGTGAGAACTAGAGGTTCAGTGGTCTGTAGGTAAGCAATGCATGACGTATCAGCATTTACAATTATTTCCTAAATCGCGTTCATCGTTGGAGGGTGGCTGCTGGTCGACATCGACGGCCTTCTCACTCTCCTAGCCAGCTTCCAGCCTCGAGCGGGATTGGGCCGGTGCAGCGGTATGTTCATTGTATCCCGGAATACTTGCGATGCCACAGCGAGAGTCACTAATGAACCCCGAGCACCCACCACGACCGAAAGATTCAGATTTATGGAGGAAAGCTTCTCCGATTGCTACTAGAGTTATGCGTTTGATAATACGAGCACTGCAAAACAACCGGGTGCACTTAATATTATCGCGGAGAACCACTCGCAGGGACGGATGTTGGCAAATGTTCCGGCGTCATTCTTTAAGGTACAGGCTTCATCACGCACTACCCTCAACTTTTTTACTACCGTCTTTCCTTGGAAACAGACAGCACATTTATGCGGGGACGACCGGACGTGTTAATCCGGCTCGCTCCTATATACCAGGTATTTCAGGATGGCCGCCGCTAATTTTTGAAAATAGGCTTTCTGAGGTATGAAGACGGCTTCTGCGACACAGTAATACCAATGCTGGCGGACATCAAAAACAGGTGAATAATGTTTACTAATAAACTGGTTAACTAATTGTTGATAATTTACTTTTTAACTAATACAGTTTCGCGCCTGGTTGAAATTAGATATTTGTAGCCGGCCGTCAGTAAAAGCCATAACAGTCTTTAGAATCTCGAAAACGCGATTACGTTTGGCGCTGTGGATCAACAAATTCTGGCCACATCGCGTCGAAAGACGCGCTTTCAAAACGCCCGCGTACAATGTACGACCCCCCCCCCCCCGCAATGCACGCCACTCCATGACGCAAGTGCCACGTGGCCTTCTATGTCCCGCCTACGCTGCGATGCTCACCGCTGGTCGCTGCTCAATTCCACACGAGACAGAAAAGGTCACGTGGCACTTCCGTCATGAAGTGATGTGCGTTGGGGGTGAGGGCGGTGCTTTGTACGCGGGCGTTTTGAAAGCGCGTGTGTTTTGGCGCGAGTTACCGAATGATTTCTCCAGCCACAGCGCCCGAGGTAATCACGTTTTCAGGATTCCAAAAACTGATATGGCTATTACAAACAGTCGCTTACAAATGCCTAATTGCACCCACACACAAAACTGCAAAAGTTAAAACGTTACTTATCAGAAATTAGTTAACCAGCTTATTAGCTAACATTCATACGTTTTCTGATGTCCGCCAACACTGGTATACTATGGTGCTGAAGCCTCAAAAGCCTATTCTTAAAAATTAGCGGCGTGCTTCCCTGGAACACCCGGTATACAGCGATTCACAACTAGCACTCAAGTTTAAGACACAAGTGCAACCAAAAAAAGAAATGAAGCATAACGCACGCAGGACAGTTCGTGACTGGCTTCCGCCCGCTCTGCGTGAGACTACTGAAAAATTACCCGCCAACAACGAGCGGTTCTAGCACACGAACAGCTTCGAGAGCTCGAGCCCTGTTTCGGTCACACCATTTGCAGTTTCCATTTAAGTGTCAGCAAATTATTAGGTTGATTGCAGGTGCAAATCACTGAGCGATATTCAGATCGCTCTTTCGGAGCGCAATACCCCTACGGATGTGCGCACGCGCATGCCTTTAAGAACAGACACAATAACATGAGGTCACGAGCACGCATACGGAGAAAGACGTCCATGACGTTCAGACGTCCAGACGTCCAGCAGAAAGACGTCCATGACATCTGCGAAGTGCACTAGTGCATTTTCAATTCGCACGGACGTTATTTGCCAGCGTGAAGGAGCATCGCACTCTCAGGCACGAAAAGGAAGACCCTCTGCGTTTCTTTGGATTCCTCTTTGAGGAGTCCTGGAATGCAATTCAGCCTTTCGATTTCCGGCAGCCTTTAGACGAAGAAGCTTGGCTCCTTTCATCTAAGAGAGAACGAGAAAAAAAAGAAGACCTCAAGGTCGATGACCCCAGCTAGCGTCTGCGTTCGCGTGACGTCTGCATCTTTTTTTTTTTTGCCTGCCGCCGCTTGCTACTCCCACCATGGTCCCCGTGCCTGCCTGAATGGCGCGCTGGGTAGCTCTGCGCATCCAACCGCGAGCAGTCTTCTTTCTGTGTGTGCCCCCGCCCACGCTCTAGCAGAAATGTACACACGCACGCCCGAGAAAATAATACGTGCCTTGTTGCCCGGAATTTCGAGCGGATGCGATCGTAGATCCCGTATCATCGCCCGCGGCTCCTGAGCACCCGTTCTCTCGCATTCCTCTCGTGCGTCTCCGGCCGCCCCCGTCGATATCTATACATGGTATAAATATGAAGAAGAACGAAGAATTGAACGAGTTGCTAGTTTTTCCATAGTTACTTATAAAACAGCGCTACTGAACACCGGACAAAGAAGAGACACGCAGCATTGACAGACGGAGGTTTTGACACGTAACAGAGGCCCAAATAAAAGAAATGGACTGAAGGAGAACGGCGGATTGAGGGGGAAAAAGGCACACACGGCACTGATCAGCGCCACGTGTGTCTTCTTTTTTTGCTCTGTGTTCGGCAGCGCTGTCTTTTAAGTAACTATGGTATATACATCTTTTATAATATCAAGCTAGGGTGTGTGTCGCGTACGGAGGCCGCTCTGCGAAGACAAGCTTAGCAGGCAAGGATGCGCAAAACGGGGACCCTTCACAACCCGACAATCGGACGTGCAGTAAGGGGGGCAGAGTTGAAGAGGGGAAAACAAACGCTGCAGGTGCCGCAGGGGCTTTTCCGTCAAGAATAGCGCAGGCGCTGACTTCGCGAGGGACCTTCGCGCCGAACTCGGAAGCTTCTCGCCGGCATTGCAGCCCGTGGCAATCCGGCGAGGAATACGCCCGCGAGGCAGCACTGCCGCCGTTGAAAGGCCGGTGCCAGTGCCACACACAGACAATGGCGCCGTTGTCTCTCCGCTAATCATACGCCGCTGCAGGCGGCACTGATCCTTTGTCTCAGCGCGCCAGGCAGCCCGCCGCCATTTGCAGCATACGTTCGTCGGCGAGACCTTTTGTGTGTAGGTGCGGTCACTCCGGAGTGCACTGCGCGCGGGACAACTGCCGCCGAGCTAAGCGACGGTCTCCATTAATTAGACCGGCGGAGCGGGTAATTTGCCTCGTCGTCCCCAGAGGTCTTTGACTCTCGGGGAGAGGCTCGCTTTTAACGCCTGCGGTGAGCGGTGTACCGGACAAACACGGAGTTTCGGGTTTCGGAACGAGGTGGCCGCTGCGGCGCGTGCACTTTTGTGATTGGGCGCAGAGTACACACGCCGTTTCCGCCCGCTACAGCTGCGGAGCGGAGGGTTCCCGGGCGTGCCGTTGTAACCGAGGAGTCGTCTGAACTTGAGCGCGCGCTCTGTGCATACCCTGGCGCTGAAATATTTAATGGCATGCTCTACGAACAGCATTGTCCTGTAATGACGATCATCGGCTGCTGCGCTTGCGTATTCAGTGTCGTTACGGTCGAAAGGCATTCGCAATCGAATTGTTTAGGATTCGTTTGCATACGAATCCGAACTGAATGCCTTTGTCTATCTGAAGACAAACAGACAGCGTGCAACGATAATGATTGTGAGTGCACTACGTGTTATTATTGCATCATTGTGTTTCTTTTTTTAGCTTACAAGGAACCTTTGTATGTCCTTTGTATTGTGATGGGTTCCTGCATTCCTGTTCCTATGTCTCCGTTACCACACCTAGGAAATTTTGAACAGGCTCGGGGTATTAGTAACTGATAACAATGAGCGATGTACAAATATCAAAACAAACGTTCCTATACGAAATGCATATGAATAGTTAGCTTCGAACTTAAAATATTGAAGTGAAGATGTATTTCATCACAATAACATTTTACTTTCACTTGATGTAACAATGAGCGCTGTTGAAGAATGAACAAGCAAGAAATTAAGCAAAGCCCATGGTTGAGCAAGATGACAGTTTAAAACATAACAGTCCTATTAAAGAGACTAAAATGAATCATGATAACAGTACTACAATCGCAAGAAACCCTCACGTAGTAGGGAGAATATATTGCAGCTTGTTGTGGACTGTTTTGGGTAACATGAAAATGAAAATGCCAATAATAAAAAAAGGCGGTCACAGTAATTAACAAATGCGAACTTCTGTCAAGAAAGAGATCATAATAAATGAGCTCTGACGTGGTCGAGATGAGACGTAACCATGAAATGCTGTGCAGCACCGGTGTAGCGCATTCTAGAAACTGAACCTCGTTGCGAGGGAGTGTCTAGTCGCGCCGAAGGATGGCGCCATGGCTCCGCGTTAGATAGGGTGCCTCAATGCCCGCGCCTCCTCTCGAGACGAGTTGCCAGCGGGCGCCCGGATTACGCAACATGCGTGGCTCTCTCGCTTATTGGCTCATTCTTCGAGTCAGTGACTCTAGCTCACGGGTCCCGAGGAATGCCCGTGCGCCGCTCGGACTGCAGGAGAGCATAGCACCCCCTTCGCGCTGGCTTCGCCCACCACTGGGACTAAAAAGACGCTGCTGTTGACGCATGCGCTGCTCCGGCGGCAGCGCGGCACGGAGGCCCCAGGATGTGACAAACTTAAGCCCGCCAAAGTTCGTTTAGCTTCACCTTCGTGCTCTTACTCCGTGCTGGCGCCAAGACACCCGCGGTGCACCGACAACGGGAGATAAAAGCATTTCACACTTAAAGTGATCCCGCCCACGATTCAATGTGAAAAGAGCCAGAGAAAAAACACTCCACTAGTCACAAGGATCACCGTGCATTTTCAGCGAGGTGTCCTCTTTATATGCACCAGCTTTCCCTTCAGAAGATGATACTGCATTAAGTTGTTCTTCCCTTGTCAGAAAATGGTAAAATGCGTCCCAAGGACACTGTGAGAGCGCTAAGCCCTGCTCTTTGGTATCTCGCAGCGTCTAGTCGAGCTACTCCAGCAGCAGTTCGTTGTTCCGTTTCCGAAAGTGCCACGTATTTCGACCATGTTACAACTTGATTTTCGACTTTGAATACAATATACTTGAAGCGGATGATATAAAAGCACAGGAGGCCATTCTACTTTATTCTCCACGCAAGGAGGCAACTTTGTCGTGATAGAATTAACCAGATATCTCAAATACTTCCTCCCCCCCCCTCCCCCGCTGCTTCATTGCTTCTGCGTTCACAAAACCATAATCCTTTCTGCTCAACTGTGTTCATCTATGCTGCAGAAAGAAGTGGCAGCCTCTTTGAGGTCTGAAAGAGGGAAATTAATTAGATCTGCAGTTTGATCTCCACTTTTTTGCACCAGTCTTAGCGTTTCCTCCCAAAACTTTGTCCTCTTGCACTAACGTGACAACCACGTGACATGAAAGCCTTAGGAGCAATGCAAAGGGAGAAAGCAGCAGGTGAGGATAAGGTAATAACAGATTTGAGAAATGATGATGGGCAGATTGTGGTAGAAAAAAGAGCTACCCTCCATACGAAATGCCTTATGACTTCGAGTGTACTGGAAGCTCGCAAGGATGCAAATATAATCATACTAAAAAAAAGGACGTCAAGGACTTAAAAAAATTGGACACCGATAAGCGTACTGTTGCTGCCTACAAGGTACTAAGTTAATCGCTGATAAAATCAGCACAACCTTCGACTTCAATCACCCAAGTTTCAATCAGGCAGGCTTTCGTAAATGCTGCTCGACAATAGACCATACTGATAGTATCAATCAGGCGCTAGACAAATGCGCAGAATGTAACCAACTCCTCTATATAGCCTCCGCAGATTACGAGAACGCATTCGACTTAGTTAAAGCCTCAGCAGTCATACAGACATTACAGAATCAGAGACCAGAGGAGGCTTATGTAAAAAAAAATCTGTAAGATATCTATACAGGCTGTACAGCCGTCATGGTCCTCCATAAAGACAGCAATAGAATTCCAACAAGGATGGGTGTCAGGCGAGGAGACACGATCTCTCCTTGTTTACAGGAGGTATTCAGACTTGGATGGGAAACAGTTGAGGATAAGAATTAATGGAGACCGCCTTAGTTTTATGCGATTCACTGACGACATTTTCTTGCTAAGTCATTCAGTGGAATAACTGCAAAGCGTGATCAGTCAACGACTTAGGCAGGAAAAGCAGAAAGGTGGACCTAAAAATTAATATGCAGAAAACTAAAGTAATGTCCGATGGTCTCGGAAGGATACAGCTGCTTACGATTCTGGAAATGGTAAGGGAGCACATCTACTTAGGGCAGGCAGTGACTGCAGATCTGGGCCACGAGGGCGAGGTAGAAGAATACGAAATGGTGTGGAGCGCATTTGGTAAGTACTCTCGAACTCGGATCATGAATGGCAGTTGGCCAATATCTCTCAATAGATAACCAAATAGCAGCTGTATCTTACCGGGTATACGCACCTATCGGGCAGAAACGTGGAGGGTAATGAAAAGGGTTCAACTTAAATTAAGGACAACGTTGTGAGCCATGGAAAAGAAAATGATAGCTGTAACTTTAAGAGACCGGAAGAGGGCAGAGCGGGTCAGGGAACAAACGTGGGTTAGTGATATCCTAGTCGAAATCAAGAAGAAATGGGCTTGTGCAGGGCATGTAATGCGAAGGCAAGATAACCGATGGTCGTTAAGGGTAACGGGCTGGATTCCAAGAGAAGGCAAGCGTAGCAGGGGGCGGCAGGAAGTTAGGTGGGTGGTTGTGATTAAGAAGTTTGGGTGAATAAAATGGCCACGGTGGGCACAGGATAGGGTTAATTGCAGTGGTATGGGATAGCTCGGTGTCCTGCAGTGGATGTAGTCAGGCTGATGATGATGACGTGACGCGAGGTCATTGTGAAATGTTTCAGTAATTTTATAGACCTAATGAAGCTATGAAAAGATGATGGGCGATATTTTCGTAAATATCGTTAGTATGCGGTGATGCTCGCACGTCGAAGAACAACAGCGGCGGTGCTCACTCCTGAAACCCCGCTTCAGAACGGGTTTAGTCTTCTTTCGTGCGTAGCATATACATGCAAGTGCTGCACAAGCACTCGCACAAGCGTCAAGTTGGACGGCAAGTGATAGCAACACCTTCTTTCTATAAGTTTAGCACAAAGGTGTATTCGATAACGCTCTGAGGTTGCAAATCAGGCTCTATATGTACAGTAGCGTCCATTTTGTTACTTAGCTCTCGCTACCTTATTTCCTGCAGTAGTTCTGTACGGAGCAGTGTACTTTATGCCCTGGAGCTGAGCGCCTTATGCACTGCGCTACTGGCACTGGTGTCCTTCAGCAAGGTATTCGCGAATCGCGTTAATTACTTTCTTTTCGTTCTTGAGCAGTACGTCTGCGCTTCGTTTCTCTGTTTAGCAGACGCCTCACCAAAACTGTCTGCCCTCGATGACGTGAGTGGGCGCATTTCTACAAGGCCGCATGCACAGTTTGAAGCTACTCACGAGAAAAGGCGATTTCAAGCATTTCCACGCACAATTTCGCCGTCGCGGTGACTCAGCTGCTCGGCTGCTGACCTGAAAGACGCGGGTTCGATCCCGGCCGCGGTGGTCGCATTTCGATGGAGGCAAAACGCTAGTGGGAAACATGTACTGTCCAATGTGAGTGCACGTTAAAGAACCCCCGGTGATCGAAATTATCCGGAACCCACCACTAAGGAGTCCCTCATAACCTGAGTCACTTTGGGATGCTAAACTCCACAACGCCAAAACTAAACAAAACGCAAAATTTCAAGCATTTATGCGCTCAAAGTTTTACTTTACATGCCACAGTTTCTTCACCTTTTTGGCATCGCACATGAATGAAAACAATTTTGCCATGCATCACTAAAAGAGTCCCCATGGCATTTGATATACGAAATGTTATTCATTTCAACAGATTTAACATGTTCTATTAAGGGATAGCTGTGAAGATAGGAGGTTTCATTTGGAGCACGGTTATGAACACCAGATTCACCACTGTCGTGGATCGGGTAGCATGCCGTCGCTCAGCAGGTGTTGTCGGGCAGAACAGGAACGAAGCGGTCCGGAGACGGATTTAAGGTGACCAAAAGGGAGAACTTTATGTACAGTATTTACATTGTCATGGTAGCGTAAAAGCTTGGTCGGAGACCGACCGGCGGAGCGGCCACTCTACTCGAGAGTCAGAACACACACCACTCCACTCCCTTCTGCTCGGAGTTTCTCTGTCGGCGAGCCGGGTATTCTCCTCGCAGCCGGGACACCCAGGTCCTCCTCTCCACGTCCGCTGCTCGGTCACAGCCTGTGCCAGTGCGCCCAGCTAGCAGCCATTCTGGGAAGGCGGGTTTGGCCCGGAAGCGTCCCCAAAGTCATCCCGCACTCCAGGCCCGCGGGAAGGCCGAACGAGGCAATCAGGACAACAAAGGGAGGGTCCGGCATATGGTCGTCCGCGAGCGACGGCGCCTCCAAGTCTCCGCCTGTGGGTCCGTCACGGCCACATCTGCCGTTGATTAGGTCGTCCCAGCCAAGGATCACAACAGCTCGTCCGCCGCCAGGAAGAGGCCTCGAAAGGGGCTACATCTGCTCAGTGTCCTCTGAAGAGGCCGGATCAGCTGGACAGGTCCCTTGTTCTCCGGATGGTCCTGATGGGGAATGACTGCAGGCCCAGACTCTCTGGTAGGGCATTAGTGATCAAGCCTGCGCAATGCCCCAATCCAGCAAGGCAAGAGCACCACCCGACCACCCCGAGCCGTGCCAGGCAATCTAGGAACAACGCCTTAAGCTGTTCTGCATGAATACGCCCCGTTTTTCCCACTCCCAGGGCGTCAGGTAGGGTGAGCTGCGTGCATATTAGACATATGCGGGCGATTTTAGAGCCCAGCACCTTACAATTTTGAATGAGATTTCACGGCATTGTAAAAAGAAACCGCAGCTGCCGCTGCAATCAAGAGACAAACAGCCGATGGATGGGTTACGAGAGCCTAAAGTTGGACATACGGGATGAGTTCAACATAACATTTATCATTCTCACCTAAGCTACAACTGACACAAAATCAAATGCGGAAGGGCACTCATAAAAACGAAGGTAAAAACAACAAAAAACTTTCATTACGCCAGGTACGCTTAGACGAGCGCCTGGAATAGCCAATTTCGCTTAGCGAACAAAGGCCTCTGCTGAGGCCATCGGCATTACCATTTTCTTTACCCTTCCGGTAGCGAACTTCAAAATTATGCTCCTGTAGGGCGAGACTCCAGCGGAGCAAGCGTCCGTTTTTCGGAGACATGTTCTGAAGCCAGGTCAATGGACAGTGATCAGTCGATGACGAATCGCGAACCGGCCAGGTAACACCGAAGTTTGTGGGTGGCCCACACTAAACAAGCGCACTCCTTCTCCGTGGCACTGTACGCCTCTTCACGGGTCGTCAGTTTTCGGCTTACGAATAACACAGGGTGTTCCTCTCCGCTCTCGTCGCGCTGGCTCAGGACCGCCCCCATCCCCCTCTCACTCGCGTCGCATTGAACAATGAAGGTGCGGTCGTAGGAAGGAGCCTTTAGTACAGGCCGGCTGGTAAGCGCTTTCTTCAACGCGAGAAAAGCCTGCTCTTTGCTGGTATTCCAGTTCACCTTAATCGGCTCCTCCTTCCTTAAGCTATCTGTGAGCGGACTCGCCATTTCCGAGTAGCTGGAATATAATGCTGATAATAGCCAGCCAACCCTAGAAAGGCGCGTATGTCAGTCTTTGTAGACGGCCTAGGATAATCGCGTATGGCTGCGACCTTAGCGTCCAGCGGCCGGCGGTAGCCCCGTCCGATAACGTGACCAAGGTACTCGACCTCAGCTTTACCAAGCTTGCACTTCTCAGCCCGGACAGTCAATCCCGCGTCTCGCAGTCGGGTCAAAACCTCGCGCAAGTGGCGCAGGTGAGCCTCCCAGTTTGTCAGAGAAGACGGCAATGTCGTCCAGGTAAGGAAGCGCGTATGCCTCCGTACCTGTCAGCACCCGATCCATCAGCCGAGAAAAGCAAAACGGCGCGTTTTTGAGCCCGAAGCTCATCACGAGTGGTCGGAAAGTGCCGAGGGGAGAGATAAAGGCCGCGTACTGACTGGCTCTATCCGTCAGGGGAACCTGCCAGTAGCCGCGGGTTAGATCAAGAGTTGAGACATACTGGGCCTTGCTGACCGTTTCTACCCGCTCCTCCAAATTAGGGATAGGATAAAGTTGGTCTCGTGTGATGGCATTTAGCTTTCGGTAGTCGATGCAGGGCCGTGGCTCCTTCCCGGTGTTTCTACCAGTATGATAGGTGACGTGTATCGCTCTTCGTTGGCACAATAACGCCGAGGTCAAGCATGCGGTGAATCTCAGCATTAGGATCTCCCTTTGCCTCGGAGAGACGCGATACGGTCTGGAGCGAATAGGCTCGTCGGTGGTCACCTGAATATCATGCTCCACTAAGAGTGTCTTTCCGGCCTGTCAGCGAAAGTGTCCTCGAAATCTGAAAGTAGCTGCTGGAGGTCCGCTTTCTGTTGTTCGGTAAGCTCTGCATCACCACGTATCCTCTCGAGAACTCCAGTAAAAGCGGGATGTCACCGCCGTGAAATACAAAATCTGTTTGCACCTCTTCAGGTGCATTCAGCGCAAGCTGGACGATTGCTTCCGCGTTGTCGATAGGGCTTCATGAGGTTACAGTGGTAGATCTTTACCTCGTTCCGCCTACCCGGGATCTTTACCGCGTAGTTCGTTTCTGACAGTTTTTCCACAACCTGCGCAGGGCCCTTCCACTGCACGTCCAGCTTGTTTGCCCTCGACGCGGCCAGCAGCATTACCCTGTCTCCCGCCGAAAACGATCGCTGTCGTGCGTTTCGGTCGTAGTAGAGTTTAGCTTTCTGCTGGGCCGACTTCATGTTGGCCTCAACGAGCTCTCTGCATGACTGAAGCCGTTCCAGAAGCTGAAGTACATATTCAAGGACGGTGGGATCCTCACCTTTGCCCTCCCAAGATTCGCGAAGCATGCGAAGGGGCGACCTGAGCGACCGGCCGTATACCAGTTCTGCTGGACTAAAACCGGTGGCTTCATGTGGCACTGACCGAAGCGCGAACATGGTAGCTGGCAAGCATGCCTCCCAGTCTCGGCGGTGCTCGTAGCACAAGGCCCTGAGGACTCTTTTTAGTACGGAGTGCCACGCCTCGACACTATTGCTCTGAGGGTGTCTGATAGAGCTGTGGATAAGGCGAATGCCGCATTTCTCTAGAAACGTGACGGTAAGTGCGCTCGTAAAAACGCTGCCTTGGTCACTCTGTAACTCGGCGGGGAAACCTATTCTAGAAAAGACCTTTAACAGCCCGTCGACAATTCCCACGGAGTTCAGCTCTTTCAGGGGAATTGCCTCCGGGAACTTCGTCGCTGGACAGATGAGTGTTAAAATGTAGCGATAGCCTGATGCGGTCACAGGTAGTGGACCTACAACGTCCACCACAAGGCGCCGGAACGGTTCGCTAATTAGTGGCACAAGTTTCAAGGGCGCCTTGCATTTATCGTGGGATTTTCCTACCCTCTGACATGCGTCGCAGGTCTGGACAAATCTTTCAACATCTTTGAAGCACCCTGGCCAATAAAATTCTCTTAAAAGCCGGGCCTTTGTTTTTTTGATGCCGAGATGGCCGGACCAGCCGCTTCCGTGACACAGCTTTAGAAGGCCTGCCCGATATTTTTGGGGCACCACTAGCTGGTCGTAGTGCACACCTTTTTTGTCTTTGTACTGCCGATAAAGTACTCCTGCGCGCTGCGTCAGAGCGACGTTTTTCTTTCCCAGTCCCTCACCGACATGATCATGCAAATCTCGGAGAGTTGCATCGCTGTCCTGTTCAGCTGCGATGGTCTGTCGGTCTACCTTAATCAACTCGGGAAAGCCGTCCAACTGGGGGGGCAGAACCGAAATTTCCAACTCCTCAATGGCCTCGCCACACGGCGCTGAAGACGTCTCATTTCCGAAAGGAGCGGTCTCTGCGCCATCCTGCACAGTTTTTTCGCCCGTTGCATGCCTCTCTGCTTCCCCGGAACGACTCAACTGAGCCGCGATTTCGCGGGCTTTAGAACGCGTAAGCGCGTGCACGGAGCGATCCCCATAGCTCAACCCCCTCGTCTCCAACTGCTCCTCCGAGCGGTTTGAAAAGAGGTAGGGGCACTGCTCTGGCAAGGTCGCCGACACCGCCGCTTCAGTGTGCAATATCCCAAACGGGCCCTCAATGGTGACGCGCGCGACAGGCAGACAGACACTGTCCTCTTGGGCCACCTGCCTGATCCACGCGCACTCGCCCGTGAACTCCTTCGGCGAAACGAGCGCGGGGTGCACCACGTCCATAGTAGCGGCGGAGTCGCGTAGAACACGGCACTCTCTCCCATTCACTGTCATTTTGCGCATATACGGTGCTAGTAGGCGCATGTTTTCCTCGTCGAGGGTGGTGAGCGAAAAAACAACTTTTGCCTTTCGGCAGCCGCTCGCCAGATGTCCAGGCTCGTTACAGCGGAAACAGACTGGCGGTTTCCTCACCTCGAAGGCTTTCGCCCGCTCTTTTTGCTTCTTTTCTTTGTCCGCGTAGTCTCCCTCGACGGACCCTTTTCCGTGCTCCCCCTCATGTGTCCCTTCATCTCCCTTCGTGGGGGTCGCTCGGTCCTCTCTTCGCCATGGACGATTCACGGAATTCCTGTATGGCTTTGTGACTGCCCGCACGTTATCCTTCCCTCCGTCGCGCCTGGCCTGAAATTCTTCTGCAAGCTCCGCGGCGCGCTCCAAGCTTTTCTTTTCGGGCCTATCTTGAACCCAGAGCCGCGTTTCCTCATTCAAACAGTTGTAGAACTGTTCTAGGCAAATATGTTCTACCACTTTGTCGCGGTCCTCATAAACTTCTGCGGCCCTGAGCCATTCGACTAAGTTTGCCTTTAAATTGTACGCAAAATCTGGGTAGGACTCTGTGGGCTGTTTCGCGGAGTTTCTGAACCGCCGACGGAAAGCGTCGGCCGACAATCGGTACTTCTTAAGCAATGTCGCCTTCACTCTGTCATAGTCGTCCGCTTCCGCTTTAGTAAGCCGAGCCAGCACGTCGGCAGCCTCACAAGGAAGAACCGTCAAGAGGTGTTGAGTCCAGGTGGTACGAAGGATTGCATTTTTTTCGCATGTGCGCTCGAAGTTTACAAGGAATAACCCTATGTCCTCTCCCATTTTGAAAGGAGACAAAAGATCTTTCATTTTTGCCGGCTTAGATGACAGGTTATTCTCAACATTGGGCGTAGCCGCTTTTGCCTTTTCCGCCTCAGCTTCAGCTAGCCTCACTTCCAGTCGCTTGCTCTCTAGCTCAAGCTCATATTGCCTTTTTCTTTCCTCCTCCTCAGCTTTATTCTTTATGTCCTCCCAACACTCTACGATCTCCTCATCCTCGAAGCCGCCTTCTTGAATCGCGTCGACAACTTGCCGTTTTGTCATGGATTTACCACAATCAATCCCCAATTCACCACATATCAAGACCATCTCCGTCTTCCGCAGCTTTCTCCAGTCCATGACTGCCCTTTTTTTGTGATCGCTAGTCTCTCAAGAGAGTTGGTGCAAAGCAAGGTTCAAATTCAAACAGGCTTCTGCAACCAAATTTTGCCTACCAAGAAGAACAGCACTTATTGTTAAGCCTGGCAGGACTCCAAGGAAAGAAGGCGATGCACTCACCAAACCGGAGCTAGGACATCACGCAGGCCATCCCACCGCTGCCACCAGTTGTCGTGGATCGGGTAGCATGCCGTCGCTCAGCAGGTGTTGTCGGGCAGAACAGGAACGAAGCGGTCCGGAGACGGATTTAAGGTGACCAAAAGGGAGAACTTTATGTACAGTATTTACATTGTCATGGTAGCGTAAAAGCTTGGTCGGAGACCGACCGGCGGAGCGGCCACTCTACTCGAGAGTCAGAACACACACCACTCCACTCCCTTCTGCTCGGAGTTTCTCTGTCGGCGAGCCGGGTATTCTCCTCGCAGCCGGGACACCCAGGTCCTCCTCTCCACGTCCGCTGCTCGGTCACAGCCTGTGCCAGTGCGCCCAGCTAGCAGCCATTCTGGGAAGGCGGGTTTGGCCCGGAAGCGTCCCCAAAGTCATCCCGCACTCCAGGCCCGCGGGAAGGCCGAACGAGGCAATCAGGACAACAAAGGGAGGGTCCGGCATATGGTCGTCCGCGAGCGACGGCGCCTCCAAGTCTCCGCCTGTGGGTCCGTCACGGCCACATCTGCCGTTGATTAGGTCGTCCCAGCCCAAGGATCACAACACCACGTCCTAAGAGTACCGCTTCGCTCGCCCTTCCTGCATTTATATATTTGCTTTTTTTGCAAGCAGCTGTCACATCACGTAATGTGTGCTTAGGCTCCGATAGAAACTAAGGGCATCATGCGTTTCGGTGACTAGACCGTTTACATCTTGCAATTTATCTCTTGATGTCCATCATGCGGACCAACACTATCCCATGCCACTTTTAGGTATCCGCCCAGCTACCAGCTACATACGCAGGTGATGACGTTCTATATAATGCACAATGTACGGTTATAGTACGTTGAAATGGTAACTATATTTTGGTTTTCTTGGAGCCGTAATTCGACCTAAGTGACATTAAAAACATTAATGTCCGGTTGATAGACGTCACACGGAGCCGAAAAAGTGCTTCGTTCCTTTAAAAGTATACTTGTGGTCATACAACTTTTTAACAGAAAGGAAGCAGCAATCAAGCAAGCAAGAAAATAAATAATTTATTTATTAATAAAATACACTTGCATTTTGGTCAATTTGCAATATTCGTTTGTTTCGTGCTAATTAGCGCCGTTATATTGATTCATATTTATATTTACCATGATTAGTATCTGCAAAAGGGCACGTACAAGGCGCACAGCGGCTAAGCCAAAAAGGGCCAAAATGGGTCGCTCAACTTTACATTTCCTCATGATCTTGAGAAAAAATGTCTGCAACGGTGTTCGTATAAGAGAGCAGTTTCTTTTTACAAAAAATAAACTGCCGACCAAGGCAAACCATTCAACCTTAAAATTGTATTCAGCGTAAGAATGCTGAAGTCCGCCTTTCTGAAAGTTCCCTAATCCCCGGCTTTGGAAGACATTCCAGCGAAGACATTCAAGACGAATGTGCCAATAATACAGTGTACTATAAGAATATATGGGCTGCAAAGTTTTTCATTAACGCACGTTTCCCGAGAGCATGCTAATGGGCTTGAAACTTGAAACATTTCAAAATTTTTTCGCAACTTTTGGACAGACAGACAATCTGCTCAGAGCTGTTAAGTCCAAATATTTGCACGAAACACGGTGATTCATCCCTCTGACCATTTAATACCGAAACTTGTTTACGCCTGCCAACAACAGATGACGGCATTTCCTAGTCCCTGAAAAGTGCTCGCAGAAAACGACGAGATTTGGAACCGGGCTTGGAAACTCGTACAGCTGGATTCCTGTGACGAACAAAAAATTAAGCACACACATATATATAAGGAGCCAATGAACAGGAACGCCGGAAACTCATTTCCTTGCCCCTCCGCTCCGTTTCTTTTTTGAGCTTTCAGCATAACAGCCCCGCATACGCCTTAAAGGCGCCAATGTAAACATATTCAGGCCTGCATTCTGGACACCGAAAGTAGGTTTGGAACCGTTGAAGATCGGATCGTGAATGCACTTTTTTGTTGCTGCAATGAACAAAGCGGCTCTTTGACTATGCAACATAGCGAGTTCTGGCATGACCATCAGCCTAAACCAAGGCTATTGTACTTCGTCTGTGTAGCTTTGCGCACGACGTGAGGGGAACGCTTGCAAACAATGACACGTCATCTGCGTCGCAGCCTGTCGCAACAAGGGGGGCAGGAGCAGCAGCGTGCGCTCGCGCCTAAATGCGCCAGGGCAACAGGGCTGATGAGCTCATTGAGACAGTACAAATAGGCGGCATTTACGCTACAATCTGACTCCATTCAGCGAAACAAGCAGCTGTTACGCGCGCCCTGAAAGGTCCGCCGTGCAGCGGCTTGCTCAGAGCAGTGCCGGAGTTTCGTCGTAACTTCATGGACGCCTTCGTAAACAGGGTACTCAGACGCGTTCCACTCCGATGACATTCGTAAACTTCGAAGAAAAGAAATGAAAGAGAGCCCAGAATGTTTAGCGCTTCACAGTCGCACAATGAGAGGGAACTTCACGCTACTAACTAGTGTGTGAAAAAAATGCAGGGAACTTGACAACTGAAATCACACGAGAAAGCTGCCAATGTTTTCGGAAATTTGCCCTCCGATTTCAAATTATCTGGCACATTTGAGTCTACTGAGTGGACGCACTGTCATCAGATCTCGCATTTCTTGAGCGATGAATAATTGTGTTAATGTGCCAACCGGATACCGCAATTCTTTAATGGGATCGTCAACGCTGCGCGCTGGTGTTTTGAGCTCATTTTCATTATTACTAGGCCCGCCGGTCTCTTCGAAGGCATTAAGACGCGAGCCCAAAAACTTCTTGTCTGCACCGGTTTAATAATTACTTACAAAACTCTTTCGTACTAACAGTTTCAATCTCGGTCAGCGCCAGCGCTGAAGTGCACCTTGACGTCACGGTCGACCGGTCAACCTAGACTACCACATCCCTGATGACGTCGACGTCACCGGCAAGCACTGGTTGTTTCTGTGACCAACCACTGAGTTTGATGACGTCACAGTGGTTGAGACACATGCACCTTGACGTCGCTCGATGCGGGTGGAAATGCTGAGCGGCTCCTAGGACAATATTCAGTATAGGGTATGTTACGCACACTCAACGCCTGCGACTGAAACTTGCTACAAGGCACCTTCTTACGCCCATGAAGCAGATCATACAGTTTGTTTGGCTTTGAATTTTGGCGTTTGTAACCATTTAAAGGAAAGAAATAGATCAGTCCCTCTGGAGAGAAAATTTACGAAATGTAGGAAAGCTACTCTTGTTTAAACAAACCTGAAGCAAACTTCACGGCGTTTCTTGTTCTGACTGTTTTTCTGTCCTGATTTTTTTTCGGTAAATATTTCGGTGGACTAAATTTCGCGTCAGCAACGTTACGTGATTCATGCGTGAGGGTGTTCATCTCGACCACAAAAAAAAATGAGAAAATGGCAAATATAGAGGGCGAGAAAAAGAATTTCGATAGGGGAAGAACACAGGACCTGTCACCCTTCACGGCCGCCGCGCAAGAAACACAAGGTGATCGCCGCACAAGCTTCAACTGCAGCCGATGTCTCGATTTCAAAGCGTGCCGCGCAGAGCCGATGAAATTACGGTGCCGGCGCTGTCGCGACGCCCAGCAGCGGATATTTTTCTCCAAGGACAGGAACCTGATTTCGCACAATGACACTACCTATCCTTCCAATTCCCTGCGCCTCTCCCGGAATCGATCATACACAAAAGATAGCGATTTCTTTGTTATCGTAGGAAAACTTTCCTTCAGACTTCCATTCCACGCACTTTACAAGACTGAAACTGCTCACGCGCATCGGTCACCTCCATTGTTCAACACGGCCGAATTCTCGCCCCACCGTAGCTAACATTTTACGTCCGAGAAGCTGTAGCAAGGTTTGTAATTTTATTGCAGGAAGGCAACCAATCCTCTTTCGTTTTGTTTTGTTTTTTTTCTGAGTGCAGCAGGAATAAATCCACCTCCACGAACCTGTCAACATTCCTCACAAGAGTACGCGGTATCAACACCGTAAACGTGCATCGGCCATTCGGTGAAGTATCTATGAAGACGGGACAGAACGGGGGAGGAAAGCAGATAGTACAAGCGCACACTCTCAACCTTGTGTGGGCATGGTCTCTCCAGGAATGACAGCAGTCACACCAGGGAGATTTCTGTCTTTACGAATTTTAATTGGCAAGAGTTATGCCGTGCAATGTTTTTTTTTTCATGCACGTATACAAACAAGGCAAAGGTGCTGCTCGCTAAATTGAGATGAAGATCAAGGAATTACGAGCACTAAATTACATGCGTAGCTCTAGACCTGTCTTTTCTCACTATACCTGACATCCCGGTATTCCCCCATCTATGTTTTCACTGTCCTTTTATTTCCGCCTGCCAGTCACAGCTCGGGTGTTCAAGACAGTAGGCAGCGATTGCCGCGGACGGCAACATCTTTTCCTTCCGTTTCTTAAGTTTTATTACTAAACTACTTACTAATACTTTGCACGAACCACAAATTTAGCGTTAGTGCTTGTTGGTTCATTCTTAACGAATGTAAATTTACGAATACGTGAAAATTAAGATACTGTTTCAATAATGCATTATTAAACATTATTCGTTATTCAATATTCGAAGCTGACAATTTGTATTCGAATCGTATTCGAAAAATTTATCTCCGCACACCGCTACTAGTTACCTACCTCGCGAATTATTTAGTCACGAAGACAATAATAACGTGAAGAAAAGCCAAAGCACATGCGATAAAGATGTTTGCAACAACATAAGTTTCTCGTTGCTTCGTTTTTTTTATAAGTACGGGGGGGGGGGGGGGGGTAGTAGACTCCCACGAAATTAAAAAAAAACTCTAAGGGACGGTACGTTTAGCCGTTTCAGACGGCACGTTTTGCTTCCATCGTAAAATATTTTTTTTTGCCTAAATAGTGTATTCAGACATCAAGAAAGAGAATTTGTTAGCCCTCAGTCCAAAATGCGAGCGTTTACTTCTTATATAGGGACGCATAAAATATTGTACAAAGCTTGAAAATGGCTGGAAATGGTGACATTGAAATTGCAAGATTTTACAAGTAAACATCTGAGCGATCATGGAATCACTTTATGCTTCGAAGATGCACATTGCGCGCGAAACTGAGGAAAAAAAATACAGTTATTACTGTTGAAAAAAATGTGCCCGCAAAAAAAAAATGGCGAACGGCGTGCTATGCGCAGCTCAATGCTTTGTGAAATATTACTTTCTGCACTGGGCCGCCGCGGTGGCTGAGTGGTTATGGCGCTCGGCTGCTGGCCCGAAAGACGCGGGTTGGATCCCGGCCGCGGCGGTGGAATTTCGATGGAGGCGAAATTCTGGAGGCCCGTGTACTGTGCGATGTCTGTGCACGTTAAAGAACCCCAGGTGGTCGAAATTTCCTGAGCCCTTGACTAGGGCATCTCTCATAACCTGAGTTTCTTTGGGACTTTAAGCCCATATAAACCAAACCAAACCAAGCTTTCTGCACTCGCTATATGGCAGCGAAAACCAACTTATTTGCGACATGAACGGTACTAAATTAACCCGAAAACAAGGACGGCACTGCTACGTGCAGCACACTCTTAGAGAAAGCTGCGAATTCACTTTTTACACATTTGTGTACGTACACTCTAAGCACAAACGTGCATATATGGGAGAGAAAAGAGAGTAAGCTGCACTCCCTTTTATAAAAGGGAGTTCGCTAGAGGTCAGCTTACACCATTTTCACTCCTCTCTGTTTAGGGTACAGCGCCTTATAACTGGTCCACTCAATGTCATCACTGAGAAGAACGACGCCTATATACCCGAGGCAACCTGTATCTCTGAGAGCTGCTACATCTTCTTTGAGGATACGCTGTGGTAACCAAAAATTGGCAGCTTTCACAACTCTTTCTGGCACAAAAGTGTCGATGCAAGACGGAGAAAATCTATACGATATTGGTCGCCCGGCGTGTGGTACATTTCGCCACCATCGTGCATTTTCAGCTCTCGGAGCCTCCGGGCGCATTTTTTTTTCCTTCGTGTTTCGGTTCTTTCGCTCTTGCGTCATCTCTGGAACATTTAGGTGCGGCGCTTAGCCATCGGGTTGCAGTATTCAAGTTGTGTACAAGGCAGGACAAAGAAGAAAAAAAAAAATCTCGCGCGATGCATCAGTTTGCACAGGGCGGCCTGCTCAAATGCCTCGAAGCGATGTGCGCTAGAATCGAACAACGAAGAGCGCCGCCGCAGGTGCCACGAGTATGCGGAGGGGGCGGCTTCAGTTTTGTCGGCCGCTACGCGACAGGCGTGCGAAAGAAGCGTGCGAAACTTGCGGGAGTGCGGTGTTTACAAAGCAGGTGCGGACTGCTGTCTCTTCGCCGCTCGATGCGCGCGCTTCCTGCGCTGCCGCCTGTTGCCGGGCCCATGCGGAAATGCCAGGGAGGCGCCGCCAGCGCGGTAACTTCCGGAGAGCTGGCTCGAAGGAAAATAAAACAAAAACTTCGACTCGCTGTGAATTTTTAACGCTGGCTCATGGCGTGCGCTGCAGAATGCACGGCACTGCCTGGTCTTGGTTGCGCTCCTCAAAACACGGCCGCGAGAGCCGACCGGACGTCCTACTCGGCGTGTGGTTGCCCGAACGACGCGAAGAGAGCGTCCTCTGCCCGTCCTTGTCCCGAGAGTAATCTCGAGGACTGTCCGGATTGAAGTTGTCGCGCACGTATTCGGCCAAGCATGTTTGTTAGTTTGTTTTTGCGTTTGCAAAATCGCGTGTTTGTGCGTACGAAACAGGCGGGCATGTTGACCAAAGCCAACTTTCGCGACAAAGGCGTTCGGCTAATCAGATAAAAAAATTTATTAAGGGACATAAAAAAAGATTCATGAGCAGTAAAACGTACTGATTTCAAAGATCGCTCCAGAATACATTAGCGTAAAGGTGCAGCGCATTACATTGACGCTTTCAGGCGTGGAAAAAGAGAGCACACGGATCATAAAATTGCTCAAAATGGCAACCAATTCGTACACTGAGTTGGCACCGCCCACAGAGACATCTAAGGCCGGCTAGATCTCTGTCGATACGATGTGGCCGCCGCTTTGGGGGTGGCAACAGCAGGAAAGGTGCGACATTGTATAAAAGTGACCACGATGAAGCCTTTTGGGACAACCCACTCTCTATCGACGTGTTTGGTGACATACATGGCTACTACATAAATTTTGACGCGAATACGTGCAGCACGCGTTCCGGCCACGAGCATAAGCTGAGCCTTGAAGCTGCCATGAAGTTGCCTTGTCATTTCGGCAGTAGGCTTCGTTGCCATGCAGTTCGCTTCAAAGCGCTGCAATCGTGAGGTGGGAGTGAAGCATGCAGGAGTGATGCTGGTGGTAACAGGAGCAGTAGGGTGAAACGTGACATAAATTTGCATAACACCTTGTAATTTTTCGCAGCTATATAGGGTGTTACAAGGAAGACTTCAAGTAACATTTAAAAATGGCCTTTCTGAGGCTAACATATGGCTTTTGCGGCATGGTATTCCCAGGGTTGGCGGACTTCAGAAAACCGGTGAATCATCTTAACTAGTAAGATGGTTAACTAACTTCCAATAATTAACTTTTCAAATATTAGCGTTAGGCCTGTAGTGGCAATTAGAGATTTGTAGCCGGCCGTTAGTAACCGCCATATCAGTTTTTGGAATTTCGAAAACGCGATTACCCTCGCCGCTGTGGCTAGACAAAATTTGACTTGCGCTTTCGAAAGCATGCAGGCTAAGCAACCCCTCCAGTGCACATAACTAGTCGAAAAAGCCAAATTTTGTCTAGCCACAGCGGCGAGGGTAATCGCGTTTTCTAAATTCCAAAAACTGATACGGCTATTACTAACGGCCGGCTACAATTATATAATTCCAGCCAGGCGCCTAACTCTAATAGTTAAAAAGTAAATTATTGGAAATTAGTTAACCATCTTAATAGTTAAGATCATTCACCGGTTGTCTGGCGTCCGCCAACCCTGGCAATACCGTGTCGCAAAAGTCATATTTTTGCCTCAAAAATCCTATTTATGAAAATTACTTCAATCTTTCTTGTCACACCCGGTATATCGAGTAACAAATACCACAGGATAATTAGCTACCGTCCTAGCAGTGTACATATTTTTCTTGAGAGCAAAACTATAATAAATACATGTATCCCCGATAAAACTGCACACACGTATCTGTGAAGCTAATCGAGTGTGTTTCATTTCTCATTAAAGCTGCATCCATAAAATTGCAAAAAAAATGTAGGAAGCTAAAGGTTTCAAACATAGGTAAATTTATTTGCAGTAATGCACAAAGATAAGCGTTTACTGAGAAACACGAGAACACGACAGAGTTGCTGATATTAGTACCTATAAACAACCTTTACAAAGTTGGTTAATGGCTATTGCCTCTAAATAAATGTCCCTTAAAGTGCCGCTCTTTATTTTAACGTTTAGCTGAAGAGAAAGTGGGAATTGATCAAAGGAAGCTTATTTCTGCTAGGTGATCGCAGCCGCGATTCCACCAACTCCGCCTTAAGTGGCGGCGACCGTGGGCCTTTTTTCGTGACGTCACGGAGTACTCAGGCGCTCTCAAATTCTGTAGGATGTTGACCCAACCCACCAAACGCGACGTCAGGGAGATGATGACGGAGGGAATGGAGGATGGGGTAAGAAAGAAAGAGGCGCTGTAGTGGACGGCCTCAGATTAATTTCGACCACCTGGGGTTCTTTAGCATACACTGACATCGCACAGTTACACAGGCCTCTTTTTTTTAATGCGCCTCCATTGAATCGTGGCCGCCTCGGCCAGGGTTAGTTACCGCGCTGTCGTACTCAGGAGCCGAATGCCGTTGAGGACGCTGCCACAGCGGTAGCGAGTTTGGACTGCACATGTAAAACTCTGACACAAAACCAGCCACCAACAATCGCACATTGTCGGGCTTGGTGTTTAGTAAGGATCTTCTTAAAGTCTACGCTCTAAATTTAGTGCACCACTTCAGTTAACATGAGCTACATGCGTGTGTTGTGCGGCAATAAATTTCGAATAGTGGGGCAGACACTGTTCTGTCAATGTGACTGTGTGAGTAGTCCGTGAAGCAGAGCATCATGCATGTTTTTTTTTTTCAGTTTTAGTGCCACGGCCGCAGATCTGGCGCTTCGCTGTCGAATGGATACGCGATATATTTCAATTTTCTCTACTTGAACACGACCTTTTGGGCGTGATTGTAGGTCGGATTGTACCGTGTTTGCTCTATTGTCATAAATTGTTATGCAAGTCGGCGTTCTTGCTCGAAGGAAGTTGTCCACCAATTAGATCCGAAAGAAACTTTGCCAAGTTCCAGGCGTAGCCTGATGGGAATCGCCTGGCTAACCTCCCTGCCTTACCGTCCTTGTGTTCCTCTTTCTCTCTCTTTCTTCTCAAGTTCCTGCCCTTCACATTCCCTCATATTCTTTAGAGGTGGTGGAGGACGGTCTCTAGGGACACCAAAAAGCTTGGCGCCATTACTGCTACTTCATGATATTCAAAGCTTTCTTTATGTCTTCGCGCAGTTCTATAGTCACTGTTTTCTTTTTTTTTAATCATTGTAGAGCACGAGAAGGCAAAGGCATACATTTAAGGCAAGCAGTCAAGTCATAATCGCCATTTTAGGCCTTGAAGAACATTACAATGTCACGTTTTGCACCGTGTATAGCCTGTTGCTGAAATAATTCTCTGGTTAGAACACGGTGCACAACCTCTCTTTAATTTTGTGTAGATTAAGACGAACAACTAGGCTTAATGAATGGAAACTTTCACTAATCCAGGACGCTTGGTTGGTTGTCCTGGTTCTCGCATTTACTCTACCTGTAAGCCCGTTTCCCAAATTCCACATTTTATAATGTTTATACTGAGGATGGTAAGTATGACCTTTTACACAGCACTAAGCAACCACTTTGGTTTGCATTCACATGGGCACTTTTACAATTCTTTGGAGTTGTACAGACAACATGCCAGCTTGTTTCTGCATGTGTCATCATTGATTCGCTCTCAGCACAATTCTCCAGTTTGCACTGCTGCATTCCGGCTTGTAAAATTTTATAACGAAATATCAGCTCAGGAATGATTGCTAAAAGAAAAGTTCTGGCTCCTTGTCACTGTGCGAAAAACGAAGCCTTCCATTTCAGCCCAGTTCTACATGGCTTGGTCCCTTTAATTGAAGCCACACTGTGCTATTTCCAATTTTGGCTTTTATAATGGACTAAAAAACATCACAAAGAAATCAGTATTGTTGCACGGTCATTCTTCTGTGAAATGCAGAACTACCGCCGTTAAAAGTGATCTTACATATTCCAGATTATTAGGAACGCCATAATTTTCTCGTGTATTTGGTTACGTATTTGACAGCAATGTGCTAAAATATGATGAATTTTTAATGAATGTGTAATTCAGCCACACACTTCTTATATCAGTGAACAGATAAGTGTATTTTGGAATAACAGTTAAGTGGGGAGACAGCAAGCAGGCCTGTTCACATTACAGTGGCAACTACTGTGCATGTATTGATGAAACGGCTGGAAAATAAAGGCAATTAAATCCTGCAAAACAGTGCAGTGTGCCAGTTAGAATAACTGATGATTTCACCTGTACCTGATCTTAGCTATTTTAAAAATCAATGCGAATTTCCTGGTTCTATATACAAACGACCTAATAATGGGCTGCTAACCTAGCTGGTTCTAGTCCGTCTCCTTTGCCCCGAGAGTTCGCGATTCGAATCGTGTCGCCATTCTGAAATCGTTACCGAACGTTTGGGGATATCGTTTCTTTCAATGGGGGCACTCTTCAGGTATATTAGGAGGCACAAATCTTACACCGTTGTGAGAACGGCTGCATATTGGCGGTGCTTATAGCTGCGACTAGCAGACTAGCGATCGAACAAGAAGTTGTGTGCACGACCTCAGTGTGATGCCTTTTTTTAACTTTCTGGAATAGAAATGGAGCGAATGTTCATCGGTTTCCCCGACGCTGTTTCAGATAAAGCTCGTCTAAAAGTCTGTTGCCGTGAATTCGTCCGCGGACGTCAGGGCCAGCCACGCCGAGATCCATGGCTATTACAGCCGATCGCAGTTTTTCCTTCGACGAAAAACCTCAGAGGTAAACATGGCGCGATGTCTGGAGTGAGCCACAATCAATCAGGATATTTTTACCGCGAGATATCGGCATGTTTGGCTACGACACATGCCTGTGCCGCCGCACGGGTGGCAGTGTCGGGCGCGACAGGCAGAAGGCTCGAACCACCCGGATCGGGCGCAAGCAGCTCAATGATCGCACAACCTCCTCAGTGTTTCGACCTCATGCGCCCGTGCCCAGAGTCGCAAGGACGCATCCGCATGCGCCTCGAAGACGATCGTACGGCTGCCTTAAAGCAGTCGCGTTAAAAGCCACCTTCTTAAAATGCAGCGTGCCCACGCGTTTGTGTGCTCCTCTCTACAGAAGCTTTTTTCATTTGCTTCGCTTAAAGCGCGGCCGCATCACGAAGTTCTTTTCGGAGCGACGGTTTGAGGAAATATTGTTACTACCGTGAAGTTAAAAAATGTCTTAATAACAGGGATTAGCAAGATATGATTTGCCAAATAAAAACGTTGAGGCCTTTTATTATTTGCATGTTGTTTTCCTTCTAGCCTTGAACGAAGAATTTTCAGCTTCAAGCGTCTGTTAAACATACTGCTGAAGAAATATCTGCTCAGCTTTCCCAAGAGCTTGCACCTGTTGGCACAGGGAAAAGGCAGATGCAACCAATCAATACTGCAGTGACAAACGAAGAGCACAATAAACAGCGCCGCGTTTATTGATATGTAGTCAAGTGCTCGAAGGGCAGTTCGCATGAAGGACACGAGCTTTAAAAAAGATTCTCATAGGCTGCTTATAGAAGTGATCATTTAAACGACATTATGAATTCATTCCAATGCTGAAGTTTTAACGAAATGAGCTGCGCTGACTTGAAGAAATGGGAGGAGTCCGTGAGGCCAGATTCGTTCAACTCTTCCCTATGAAATACACCAAAAATTCTTAAGTCAGCAAATATACTAAAACTACACTAATATTTCTTAACTTAGCAATTATATTAAAATTAGGCTAAAATTTCTCAACTCAGCAAATTATTTTACCAGCTTTAATAATATTGCCGATTTCATTGGTGTATCGAAGTGTCGACGACACAGCATCGAGTATCTGTTTAGGAAATCAATTTTGGTATGGTGTCCTGTATCAGCATCAAAAATACAATTTTTGAGGATATCGGGTATCGGTATCGAAGATCCTTTTTTCAAGTATAATGCCAATCCCTGTTCACAGCTCACTTGTAGCTTCTGGGCTTTAAACCCCCCCGTAGCCACATTCGGGAATTAAAACCTGCATAATGTGCCATTTTTTTCTTTCAGGACACAAATTTTTCTAATTCCATGTGAGGATACCGCTGCAATTTAGCATAAGGAACGCACAATATACATACAAAACACTAAACAGAAGACAGACGTGGGGGAAGGGGTCAACAAACCAACAAAAATAAATTGATATAAATAAAAAAAATGATAAGTGCACGCTCCATACACTGAGTGATTAACTGGAGGGCTGTGCACGCCCAGTTATAATTCCTACTGTGTTCTTTGATTCCCTGCTTGGGATGTAACTGCTCACATGCATGCAGTACGTCAAAGACGGTAACGGAATGCTGAAGGCGGAGTAACGAGGGTCATAATTAACAGGAGTGGGTCACACGACGTCGTGTGACCCGAAAGCTAAGCATCGAAAGAGAATAGCCTAGCGCACGTTAAGTGGAAAGAAAGAAAGAAAGAAAGAAAAAAAGAGAAAAGGACCGGAAAATACGGGTTCCCGCCGCAATTCGGAAGCGCTCAACCTCCGCGTCTCAGACTCCTTTCCGGCTGATCCGTGGGCAATGAACTGCGAGCCAGCCACCCGAGCGCGAAACACAAAACGTGCCTCGCCGACAGGCTTGATGCGAAATAGTATCGCGGCATTTTCTTTCGCCGGGTTTGATTATTGCGAGATTCCAAGGTGCCCGCTGAGAAGCAAAGCATAGCGAAGAAATAAATGATGACAGAGTAATAAGTTGGGTGAGGGCCCCGGTATGTTCGTGTCTCAGGCGACGCAGCGTGACAGCCGGTTGACATTCGAGACAGGCGACTGTAAATCCGCAGGAATGGCCGTATGGACTGACCTTAGTGCAGTTTCAATATTCCAGAGCGTGTGGCGGTGGATGGAAAGAAAAAAAAAAAGGAGAAAGCCCGTTGCTGCAATCTTTGCCCCAACGCGCCGCTAGGCAGCGGCCTATTGGGAGGGGGGAGGCGGCAGTCCATCCTCTTTTCCTTTTAATGCGCGCCGACAGCTTCACGTTGATTTTCTCTTTGAGTACCTCTAAGGGGGATATTTGATCTTTCCGGGCGGTCTCTCCTTTGTGGATGGAGTGCAGGACGTCAGGCCGACTATGAACTGTCTGCGCGTTTTTTTTTTCGTGTGTGCTGCGTTATGCGCGTGGCGGCCCGAGGCAAAGTCTGGGGCTTTTACTTTTTAACGCCTAATAGGGGCCAGGGTACGGTATCTCTGAATGTCCACGCGCTTGAATAACACAATAGCTTTTCCGTCTAACGACTGCCGGGATAGGGTGGCTTCACTTCCTTCTTCTTCTTCTTTTTTGTTTCCCCAAAAATGATTCGCTCACCCGAGAAAAATGTTGCTTTTATGTAAGGCTTATTTATTTCCTTTTGTGAAGAACTGTCTTTGAAGCCAGAGCCAGAAGAGCCACCTCCCCCCCACCTCCTTTTTTTTTTTGTCAGCGTCCAACATCGTTTGGCTGGCTACAAGCTTCAATAGGGCAAGCGATGCTGACCTCGCATGTTCCGGCAAAATGAATTCGAAGCGACGGTTTTCATTTTCTACAGTAAGTCGTTGATTTTGAGTTATATTTTTCCCGACCACTTCTTGTCTTAAAGACGGCGTTTGAAACATTGCATCAAATCTACAGAAAAATTTTCGATTCGAGTTTAAAGTAATTCATTGTTGATTTCCCATTATTGCTGTAAAACATTGTTATCTCTTTCCCTCGCGCAGCAATGTAAAACAATACGATTAGATGATAGATTTTTGCGGCTTGCAGGGTGCCACCAAAACACTTCTATTTTGCGTCACAAACCGTCGGCATGGCACACAGAAGGAATAGTTGATCCACTTTTCTTTCAACAGTGTGTTTTCCATCCGCATAATTTTGTCGTTTTACGTGCAATAAGCGTAGCAAAGCCGAAAGTTGGGCGAGTTCGAAAACGTTCATGATGAAAAAAATCAATAAACTAAAACCTGCAAAACTTGCGCTAACTGCTTCGCCCCGTAGTTAGGACAGGGTTTTCCAAGAGGCATCTGGCAACCTGTATACGTCGACGTGTAGGCATCCGCTATGCTAAATCTCTCAATCAGCAGAGAAAAGAGAGATATGAATATCACGAATGGTTTCAGGCGGATATATCTCAAGAACGAAGCGGCAGATGGCCCTCGGAGGGGGCCCTCCAGCTAATGGTGTCATCCGATTTTCATGACGCCGCTGTTAACTCAGTTAGGCCGTGGATATTCCCTATTCGTATGTCACCCCTTGCGATTTCACACTAGCCGGAACAAGGAGATCGGTCAAGGGGAATAGGAGGAGAATTAGTCAGTGGGGTGAATAGGTCGACGCCATTGGCTGCAAGGGCTCGTTTGAGGGGCATCTCCCTCTTGGTTCTTGAGTTGTATTTGACTAGAATAGTTCAGTCGCCTCTAGCTATTTCCGCTACTGCTATTATCGGTTTCATAGCCAACTCCGAGATGGAGTCTGAGGAGTTGCCCAACCTTGCTGCGGTGCTGTAGGGAAAGACGGCGAAGGAGCGTTGGCGAGGAATTCCGGCGGTGCAAGTATCGTCCCTCAAAGAGCCCGCCTAGCCAAGTTCTGGTGGCGCTTTTCAGGCAGGCAGTATAAAAACGCTGCGTCCATGGAGCTTATCAATTCCACGGAGCTCGTATATTTCGTGTGAACTGTCGAAACTGAGCAGGACTGCAACAAAAGCGCGTAGCACGAAAACGCGCTATTTCCTAGCGCATTGAAAATGGGCTGTTTGGGAAAATATCGATCGCAGCCTGAGAACTTGTCCTTTCTGAAAGACAACTGGCGGCCCCATCAAACAGCAGCTCTTTCCATCGACACGAAACCGCAGAGAATGCGCGAATAATATCGGCTCATTCCTGCGAAGAGTTCAGATGCGGTGCCACGGGCTCGTTCTGGTCGCCCGAAAATGTGACGCGACAAAAAGGGAGCGACCTCTCACATGCCAAAACGATAAGTGCGACAGCGTCGTCGGAATAAGCAAAATCTTTACAAAGGTCGCCGATTGTAAAGTTCGCAGTATGCAATCCAGGCAATGTAACCACGGAGGATCCAGGAACGCCGAGGATCGCTCTGTGTTGAACGG
The DNA here is from genome assembly GCF_052857255.1 of Amblyomma americanum. NCBI lineage: Eukaryota > Metazoa > Arthropoda > Arachnida > Ixodida > Ixodidae > Amblyomma > Amblyomma americanum. The sequence continues at coordinate 265,241,504 of NC_135497.1, forward strand.
CTTTTACTGCGACATCACGGTGGCGCCAAAGCTTCGTCTATCTTCGAAAGTTACCCCCCAATACCGCACAGCCACGCAAAAGAGCAGACACAAAATCTGCGCGCGAAAACCGAGAGAGGGCGGCAGGGCGTCTAATGGCTCGCAGAGGGCCTGTCACTGCCACCTGGGAACCGCTGTTGACGTCCAAGCCGGCTTGCTGTGGCTCTTGCGGGCGCCCACTCAGCCAAGTAAATCGGCCTTTTGCGGTGGGAGCCATTTTAACGACACGAGGGTGAGTGGGGATTCATAAGAGAGGCATAAATAGTCGGGCGGATTACATTCTTCACTGGGAGCCTCAGTAGGGGTAGTTGCGGAATCTGCCTTTGGAGCTCTTTGGAGGTGACGCGGGTCGCTAGTGCCTGGAAACACAACAGTAGTAATAAAGAAAGCAGCGTGCTTGTTCGCTGGAAACAGCGCCGGACACGTCCGCGAGAGGTGTATCAGTGCCAGCTTAGGGGGGCAGTGGCGCATATTCATGGCGCCGGACGCTCTCTTAATTGTCACTCGCGAAGTTGAAACGTTTCTCGGACAAAGAAATTTAGGATAAGATTCCTTCTATGCTGGACACCCAAGCCACAAATATTGACAAAGCACACCTGGTGACCAAAAATCGCTGTCAAGGTCAAAATGTTGGGATAAATGAAGAGAACTACTCACGAGGATGCCATACTCTCGTCGATCATTGTAAGATCTAAAAAATTCGCTAGTAATTACAGTTCTGTTGCGTATGTTCCGCAAACTAGGTTTAGTTGTTAGAGCGCGAGCGCTGAGGAAAGAAGATACGGTGACGTTTCGAGTATCCGTTTAGTGCCAAGATATCCAACAATAATTGCAGGACACTGTCTCTTCGTTTATGTTCTTTCAGTATCTATGCCTTCAGAAGGAAATAGAAGACGCACACTTGTTCTCATCCCACTACCCCCCTCTCCCCCACCCCGCACACACACACCCATTATCATACCCGCTCTCATGTATAAAAACCTGGGCGCTACTTTTTTTGTTTACGTTAAAAAAGGGAAGAAATTTAGTGTTAAGCCTAAATGCGATAGAACCGAAAGATAAGTTTTGCTCACAGTTTGTCCCATTACGACGACCAGGCAGCTTTGAAGCTCTGGAAGGAACTATAACCAAGCGCACTTTTTTTTTTCGTCCTCGTTACTTTTATCGTCTGCATTAATTATTGAGAAACGCAATACACAGGACGCGAGCACTCCTGCAATCTCAGCAGATAAACCATTACTACGGCTGTCACAACAAACCGTTTTACGATCCAGAGCCTCGTTTTTTCCTTCATAGCGCTGCTTTCTCGGCTGGACGTACCGAGAGGCGAGCGGACGCCCTTCGTGACAGCGTTAACATCCACCTCGACAGGTTTGTGGCCACTGGGAAACCATGATTAATGCTCACGGTGCGAAAAATAAATCTAACACAAAACAAGAGGGATGAGGCGGTGGCGGTTGCTTGATAGACGGATAATGGAATGACGCTACCGTGGGTTCCCTCTCAGCGCCAGCTCGACGCCTCGTCGGCGCCGTCCACGATCCGAAGAAGCGCCGACAGGGGGATCCCTCTAACGTGTCCACGAGGGCTGCCGACCACGGTGTCTGGCCATAACGGCAGAAAAGAGAAAGGGAACCTTGCTGAACGCTCGTATAGTGGGATTACAGCGTGATGACCGATAGGCGTCCGGTAAAGTGCGGAGTCGATGGCAGAGGTGCCACGGCGTCGTACTCCCTCGCGGCCGCTGACGTTGCAGCGCGTATCAAGGCGCGGAGCTGAAACGATACCACCGTCAGCACGCTTAACACGAACGCTCGAGCGCGTGTCTTCCACTGACATTAGAGCCGCTGGGCGTTGGCTGCTGGGTTTGAGACAACGTTATGGTGTAAGCAGGGCACGAGCTTGCTCCAACCGCCGCAAACACCCTGTGCCGCATGGTTACGGACTCAGCGCCCAGCGCTCAGGGGCTGTAATATCAGCGCAGGACGCGCAATTCAGCGTTCGTGTTAAGCGTGCTGACGGTGGTACTTCTGGACTGACTCTTATTTCGGGACGTTTTGGTTGTTGACAGCCGGCTGGCATCGAATACGGGAGGCTCCTATGCTTCCATTATCTTTGAAGCGTCCAGGCTTGCAAGTCTTTTGCAAGGGTTCCTTGTTGCCTACCAACGCAGAGCGCGCCCTTGTGTCTTGTTTATCTTTGTTGCTTTTCTTAGAACAAACAGGCTCACAGTACCATCATTATCGTCATCATCATCATGACTGCGTTTTTCCTCCATAAAAACGCAGCCGCCGCTGCGTTTTTATGGAGGAAAAACGCTAAGGCGCCCGTGTGCTGTGCGATGTCAGTGCACGTTAAAGATCCCCAGGTGGTCGAAATTATTCCGGAGCCCTCCACTGTGACTAGGATGTCACTAACCCACGTTTGATCCCTAACCCCTCTGATCTCTTGCTGCCTCTCAGCGTTACACCTATAAAATTTCTTTCCATAGCTCGCTGAGTTTCCCTCAATTTAAGTTGAACCCTTTTCGTTAGTCTCAAACTTTATGTCCCATAAGTTAGTACCTGCGAGATACATAGCGAGCTCTGTATACAGAGCTTGCTATGTTTTCTTCTTGAGGGGTAATGGTAAAGTGTTATTGGATATGTGAAAGTACCTGTTATATGCACTCGACTCCATTCTTATTCTTCTATTTATTTCACTCTTTTGTTTTTGATCTGCGGTGACTTCCTGCTCTAAGCAGAGGTATTCCCTTACCTAACAATGCAGAGAGGCCGGCTTTCCCGCACCAAAGCAGGAAGAACCATACTTGATCGTTTAGGACTAGGCATACAGTTGACACCCCAAATACCTTAACACAGACACCTAACCGCATCGCTAAGGTAATAAGAGTTAAGCCACTAGCTAAGAATATGCATCCTGCTCACCACGAGGGGAGAAGAAGTGCTAGGGCAAAAGCTCTACACAACATATACAACCAAGATGAACATGCAGTATATGTAGATGCCGCAGAATATTCCCAGAAACAAGCGTTCGCACTAACGGCGGTGGATACGCAAGGTAAACTGATAGTGTCCGGCACTACCATAACGAAATCCTCGGAAATGGAAGAAGAGGCGACAATCGCCCTTGCTATCATTAACACAGAAGTTACTACCATACTCAGCGACTCTAAATTTGCCATACGCAGTTATGCGAGGGGCAGAATTTCTCAGGCAGCAATGAGCATATTGGGTCAAACCAAAGACTTAGACAGAATTATTGAATTGATATGGGTCCCGGCTCACTCGGGGAACCCTGGTAACGAAGCGGCACACATAACAGCTCGAGGATTCGTCAGCCGAGCAGGGGACGCTGTCGTTGCTGAGAGTTTTTCGAAGGACGGCCTATCATCTTTTCACGATATTACTAACCATTTTAAACTTGAAAGGAGGATATTCCCTCCTCAAGACAAAGCCTTTAATAAGGAGCAGGAGACCACTTGGAGGCGACTCCAGACGCGATCCTTCATGACGCCTTACCTGTTGTCAAAATTCTACCCCGGTGAATACGACCCTGCGTGTACATTATGAGGTGATTTAGCCACTTATGATCACCTATTGTGGATTTGTAAAGAGGAGCCGCCCCCGAAATCTCTAATAGAGGTTCCTACTCTCGAGCAGTGGGAGGCCGTGTTGGTCAGCTGGGAGTTCAAACCCGGGTCATTGAATGGGCTACCCAGGTCGCTGTCAGCCGTGAACTGATAGCCACCTAGCACGGATCATCTGCATTCTGCCTTTTCTGACGAATTAAATGTTTTCCAATCCAATCCCTTACCACTTCCAGCGCCTTGCTACAAATCGTAAACTGTTGTTCCCTTCCGAGACTGTTGAACATTGTTTTTTGCATATTAACTTTAAGACCCACCGTTCTGCCTTGCCTGTCTAAGTCATTAACCATGCTTTGTAGTTTATCCCCTGAGTGACATAGCAACGCAATGTCATCAGCGAATTGGCGATTGCTAAGGCATTCTCTATTAACTCTTATCCCTAACTGTTCCTAGTCCGGATATCTGAATACCTCATGTAAACAGGCGGTGAACAGCATTTGAGAGAGCGTGTTTAATGCCTGACACCCTTCCTTAATGTAATTTTATTACTGTATTTATGCAGGACCATAGTGGCTGTGCAGTCGTTATAAATATCTTCTTGTATATACATGGGGGTCCCCTACAGCCTGATTCCGCAATGCCTGTATGACTGCTGAGGTTTCCACTGAGTCAAATGTTTTCTCATAATCAATAAAGGCTATAAATTGGGGTTGGTTATATTCTGCACATTACTCTATCACCTGATTGATAGTGTAAATATGGTCCAATGTCGAGCATCCTTTACTAAAGCCCTCCTGAAAATTTGGTTGCTTGAAGTCTAAAGTTTTACAGATTTTATTAGTGATTACGTTGTAAATGCCTTATAGGGAAAGGACAGTTAGCTGATCGGTCTGTATATTTCCAAGTATTTAACGTCTCCTTTCTTATGGATTGAGGTAATGTTAGCGTCCTTTCAAGATTCTGATACACAGGGGAGTCATAAGGCATGGCGTATAATAGGGGCTAGTTTTTCTAGCACAACCTTCCCTCTGTCCTTCAACAGATCTGTTGCTGCCTGATCCTCACCAGCTGCATTCTCCTTTTGCATTGCTCCTAAGCAATTCTTTTTACTTAGTCCTTCGTTACTGTCGGTATGTCCAATTGCTTTGCACTACTTCCTCTCTCATTAACTACCTGATTGCACTGGCAACTTTATAAATTTGTGTAGAACTCTTCGACTTCATTCACTATCTTATCCATATTGCTAGTGACGTTGCCCTCCTTGTCTTTCAGTGCAGACATTTGAATTTTGCATTTTTGCCAATGCCTAGTTTTCACTTGACCGCTTTTAAAGCTACCTCCGTACCTCATAGCATGTTCGATTCTCTCCATATTATGCATCCTTATGCCGGTCACCTTGCACTTATTGATAGCTTTGCCAGTTCTGTTATATATATATATATATATATATATATATATATATATATATATATATATATATATATATATATATATATATATATATATATATATATACTCAGAGAATATGTAATGAGTAAGATGACTATATATATATATATATATATATATATATATACACTCAGAGAATATGTAATGAGTAAGATGACTGCCCATCGGAATCAATCTTTGCACTGTGTTTATTGTGCGTGTGAGTGTGGAAAATTGGAGAGGGATGCGCGTTTTGCGCATGACTGGAGAGAGTTCACAAGTGCGAGCGTTCGCCCTAAAGACGTATTATCAATTGGGAGGTTTGAGACTCTGAACTGCCCGGCTACACTTAAGTGGCCGTGCGAACGTTATTCAAAACTCAAGACGCTGCCACAGAAGTGTACTTCGGTTAACTGACTGCTTAATGTGCATGACTGAGCTACAGAATTCATGCAAGATTTCACGCCTCAACTTCAAAAGCGAACACCGGGAAAACCGCTCATTGTATTGCTTTCATTAAGGCCGTCCGTCTCACTGGCTTAGCTGAGCCAGAGCAGAATGTTTTCGAAAGTACCACTATCAGAATCTATACTATACGTTATGATGCTGGATAAATGGAATGTCTATAATCCGTTTCTACTTGACTTATTAAAGGGTTGGATGTACAGTCAGCTGTGGCGAGTTTAAAAGCGAATGGTTAATAAAGATTTTTCTCCAGCAAGTGTGTGAGTGTTTGCGCCAGACGCTTCCCCTCCCCCCCCCAAAAAAAAAAACAAACAAAAACTGGAAAATTGTAGAGAAAAACTTTAGTGCTCCCTCCTGATCACGTACAGTCTTTGCTAAAAGTAACCGCACAAAGGGGTTTGTTTCTCAGCCGTATAGTGAAGCCGTCACGGCACACCTAAAGATCAAAAGGACTCTAAAGGTGAGGAAATGGGTTCTCCTTACCTCAGACATACTCATAGCTTAAAGGGTGCCTTAAATTCTCCGTTGCCTGGTTACTTTTTGCAAAGACGGTGCGTGCCAGACTGGTAGCTGCCGCGGTTATTTTGTGTTTTTGGTGTTCAGCTGCTGAACGCAAGTGCTAGACTTCGGACCCGGACATGTGACCGCTTTTCGATTGAACTGAAATGAAATGGATGCGATGGAGGTGAAATGGACGTTTACAGATGAGATTAGTAAGTTTTGGGGTATAGGCTGGTCGCAGTTGGCAGGCGACGAGGTTAATTAGTGGTCAGTGGGAGAGGCTATTGGCCTGCAGTAGACGTAAGTGGCCTGATGACGATGATGAATCGCAAAAAAGGCCTGCGTGCTGATTTTTTCACTAACGGTAAGAACCCAGGGATGAGAAATTTACTTCAAAGTCAACCACTATAGCGTAGGTGCCACGTAAGCATCCATTAATTTATTGCACGAGCAGAGACACAGGCTAGGCCGAAAACATCAGCCGTATTTTTGAATATGAAAATATACCTGAGGTTCTCCACAGCCCCATCTGCACAAGTCGTGCACCGGTAAGGCTCCGGAAGAAGTGGTGATGCATGCGTGAATAGCTTCTTTTAGCAAGTATGTGTGTATGTATGTATGTATGTGTATATATATATATATATATATATATATATATATATATATATATATATATATATATATATATATATATATATATATATATATATATATATATATATATATATATATATATATATATATATATATATATATATATATATATATATATACATATACATGAAGGAAGCCAACAGTCACCGTAACCAAGGTGCATAGGGGAATGTTTCCATTTTTTTTAATTTGTAGTGCTGATCCCCCCCCCTCACTGGGCGAATAATACTTCTATTAATCTGTCGCTTAAAGAAAATTGCTGATAGAGCAGCAGAAAAAACAACCATGCCGCCGGTGGGATCCGAACCCACAACCTCCGAAAATGGCGCCCGGTGCTCTACCAACTGAGCTACGGTGACAGCGGTCTGCTGCTCTCGTGGGTATTTGTGTTTATTGCGTGTAAGCTAACCTAGAGAGTGTTCACCAGGGCCACCCTCGTCCATAGCGGCGAATGTAGCACGTCCTGTATTACCGCGAGTGTGGCGTAGAACGTCAACTAGCGGCGAGGGCGGAAACTCTGCGAGAGCTCTGTTATGCTCCCTATGACATCAAGACTGCCAGAACCGAGACCCTCGTTAAACTATTAGCGGACAAGTTAAAGGAAATGAGAGGCTCGTTTGACAAATACATAAAGGAAGCCAACAGTCACTGAAACCAAGGTGCTCAAGGGAATGTTTCTATATATATTTTTTAAATTTATAGTGCTCATTAGTGGGAGAAAAATACCTGAATTAATCTTTGATTTTATAGAAAACTACTTACAAAGCAGCAGAAAAAACAACCGGAGGCTTGGTTGTTTTTTCAGCTTCTTTGTAAGTACTTTTCTTATATATATATATATATATATATATATATATATATATATATATATATATATATATATATATATATATATATATATATTAGCAGACAAGTTAAGGGAAATGAGGGGCTCGTTTGACAAATACATGAAGGAAGCCAACAGTCACCGAAACCAAGGTGCATTGGGGAATTTTTTTTTAGTTTATAGTGCGGATTAGTAGGAGAAAAATTCTTAAATTAAGCTTTGATTTAAAGAAAACTACTTATAAAGCAGCAGAAAAAACAACCATGCCGCCGGTGGGATCCGAACCCACAACCTCCGAATATCGCGTCCGGTGCTCTTACCAACTGAGCTACGGCGACGGCTGTCCAATCTGCTGCTCTCGTGGGTATTTATGTTTATTGCGTGTAAGCGAACCTTGAGAGTGTTCACCAGCGCCACCCTCGTCCATAGCGGCGGACGTAGCACGTCCTGTATTACCGCGAGTGTGACGTGGAACGTCATCTAACGGCGAGGGCGGACACTGTGCTAGAGCCCTCTTATGCTACCTATGGCATCAAGACTGCCAGAACCGAGACCCTCGTTAAGCTATTAGCAGACAAGTTAAGGGAAATGAGAGGCTCGTTTGACATATACATGAAGGAAGCCAACAGTCACCGAAACCAAGGTGCATTGGGGAATTTTTTTTTAGTTTATAGTGCGGATTAGTAGGAGAAAAATTCTTAAATTAAGCTTTGATTTAAAGAAAACTACTTATAAAGCAGCAGAAAAAACAACCATGCCGCCGGTGGGATCCGAACCCACAACCTCCGAATATCGTGTCCGGTGCTCTTACCAACTGAGCTACGGCGACGGCTGTCCAATCTGCTGCTCTCGTGGGTATTTATGTTTATTGCGTGTAAGCGAACCTTGAGAGTGTTCACCAGCGCCACCCTCGTCCATAGCGGCGGACGTAGCACGTCCTGTATTACCGCGAGTGTGACGTGGAACGTCATCTAACGGCGAGGGCGGACACTGTGCTAGAGCCCTCTTATGCTACCTATGGCATCAAGACTGCCAGAACCGAGACCCTCGTTAAGCTATTAGCAGACAAGTTAAGGGAAATGAGGGGCTCGTTTGACAAATACATGAAGGAAGCCAACAGTCACCGAAACCAAGGTGCCATAGGTAGCATAAGAGGGCTCTAGCACAGTGTCCGCCCTCGCCGTTAGATGACGTTCCACGTCACACTCGCGGTAATACAGGACGTGCTACGTCCGCCGCTATGGACGAGGGTGGCGCTGATGAACACTCTCAAGGTTCGCTTACACGCAATAAACATAAATACCCACGAGAGCAGCAGATTGGACAGCCGTCGCCGTAGCTCAGTTGGTAAGAGCACCGGACGCGATATTCGGAGGTTGTGGGTTCGGATCCCACCGGCGGCATGGTTGTTTTTTCTGCTGCTTTATAAGTAGTTTTCTTTAAATCAAAGCTTAATTTAAGAATTTTTCTCCTACTAATCCGCACTATAAACTAAAAAAAAATTCCCCAATGCACCTTGGTTTCGGTGACTGTTGGCTTCCTTCATGTATTTGTCAAACGAGCCCCTCATTTCCCTTAACTTGTCTGCTAATAGCTTAACGAGGGTCTCGGTTCTGGCAGTCTTGATGCCATAGGTAGCATAAGAGGGCTCTAGCACAGTGTCCGCCCTCGCCGTTAGATGACGTTCCACGTCACACTCGCGGTAATACAGGACGTGCTACGTCCGCCGCTATGGACGAGGGTGGCGCTGGTGAACACTCTCAAGGTTCGCTTACACGCAATAAACATAAATACCCACGAGAGCAGCAGATTGGACAGCCGTCGCCGTAGCTCAGTTGGTAAGAGCACCGGACGCGATATTCGGAGGTTGTGGGTTCGGATCCCACCGGCGGCATGGTTGTTTTTTCTGCTGCTTTATAAGTAGTTTTCTTTAAATCAAAGCTTAATTTAAGAATTTTTCTCCTAATAATCCGCACTATAAACTAAAAAAAAATTCCCCAATGCACCTTGGTTTCGGTGACTGTTGGCTTCCTTCATGTATTTGTCAAACGAGCCCCTCATTTCCCTTAACTTGTCTGCTAATAGCTTAACGAGGGTCTCGGTTCTGGCAGTCTTGATGCCATAGGTAGCATAAGAGGGCTCTAGCACAGTGTCCGCCCTCGCCGTTAGATGACGTTCCACGTCACACTCGCGGTAATACAGGACGTGCTACGTCCGCCGCTATGGACGAGGGTGGCGCTGGTGAACACTCTCAAGGTTCGCTTACACGCAATAAACATAAATACCCACGAGAGCAGCAGATTGGACAGCCGTCGCCGTAGCTCAGTTGGTAAGAGCACCGGACGCGATATTCGGAGGTTGTGGGTTCGGATCCCACCGGCGGCATGGTTGTTTTTTCTGCTGCTTTATAAGTAGTTTTCTTTAAATCAAAGCTTAATTTAAGAATTTTTCTCCTACTAATCCGCACTATAAACTAAAAAAAAAATTCCCCAATGCACCTTGGTTTCGGTGACTGTTGGCTTCCTTCATGTATTTGTCAAACGAGCCCCTCATTTCCCTTAACTTGTCTGCTAATAGCTTAACGAGGGTCTCGGTTCTGGCAGTCTTGATGCCATAGGTAGCATAAGAGGGCTCTAGCACAGTGTCCGCCCTCGCCGTTAGATGACGTTCCACGTCACACTCGCGGTAATACAGGACGTGCTACCTCCGCCGCTATGGACGAGGGTGGCGCTGGTGAACACTCTCAAGGTTCGCTTACACGCAATAAACATAAATACCCACGAGAGCAGCAGATTGGACAGCCGTCGCCGTAGCTCAGTTGGTAAGAGCACCGGACGCGATATTCGGAGGTCGTGGGTTCGGATCCCACCGGCGGCATGGTTGTTTTTTCTGCTGCTTTATAAGTAGTTTTCTTTAAATCAAAGCTTAATTTAAGAATTTTTCTCCTACTAATCCGCACTATAAACTAAAAAAAAAATTCCCCAATGCACCTTGGTTTCGGTGACTGTTGGCTTCCTTCATGTATATATATATATATATATATATATATATATATATATATATATATATATATATATATATATATATATATATAAGCGTGCCGTCCTAATGTAGTAGCAGTCGGATAAAAACCGACGATGCAATCGCATCCACGGGGTACCTATAGTGGCACTACCCTTACGCTGGTAACCCTGTCAAAGTCGCCAGAAACCGTAGCCTTATCACAGCAACTCTCCAGGTACGCTAGTTGGTGGCGCTGACGCAGGCCACTGACCTAGGGCTCCTAGGATACAGATCTCTAATAATGCAATAGGCGATTTGTGAAAGATGCACGCCTGCCGGAGGGTGGCTAATCATAATTTTTTCTTAAAGCCTATCGAAGACCAAAATGCTGCGTAGAGTTCAGTGCGGAGTAAACTTTCTCGACACTCCCGACCTCCGTTCCATTCTGGCAAAAATGAGCAAGAGCAGAACACAAGCAAAATGTTGGAGGTAACTCCGGAACTCGGCCTCCCTCTGCCCTTTGAATGAAGGTGACGAACCTGAGCCGCAGAATTTCCAAGCACGCTCGTGCATAAACAATGTGATGCGCTCACGCGACGGCCTCACAGCTTAAAGACAGCAGTGCGTGCACGGCGTGCTGACTTCAACGAATGCGAGACAGCGCTGACAGCGCTGTAGTTCTTTGTGCTTCGTTCGTACTACGGCGGGAGGCGTTTGTAGAATAAATAACACCTTAGGGTTTGCTGCAAAAAGAAAAAGAACGATAACACGAATTCTGTGAGCAAAAAAAAGGAAATATAGAAAAGCTGGCGTTAGGATATAACACGTTGGATTAGGCGCACAAGGCGTACTTTTCTGGCTGTCTAGTCTGACTAACTGTCCCGCAGGCGTGCGCCTTCCGTAATCTCGCTTGTATGCAGCCACACGTTGAGGAAGATTTTGTGGCGGAAAGAAGTGTCTGTGCTAAAAATAGCTCTGCCTGTACCAGTAGCTGAGCAAAAGGGGGCTAGTGATATGATATAGAGCTGAAACTGCGTGCATGCACGCGCACAAGCACGCGCCACAGACAGACAGACAGGCAGCCATGCAAGGCAGGCAGGCAGGCAGGCAAGGCAAGGCAAGGCAAGGCAAGGCAAGGCAATGCAATGCAAGGCAATGCAAGGCAAGGCAATGCAATGCAATGCATTGCAATGCAAGGCAAGGCATGACAAGGCAAGGCAAGGCAAGGCAAGGCAAGGCAGGCAGGCAGGCAGGCAGGCAGGCAGACAAGGCAGGCTCGCAGGCTAGGCAGGCAGGCAGGCAGCCAAGCAAGACAGCCAGACAAGGCATCAAGGCAGGCAAGGCAGGCAATGCAGCCAGGCAAGGCCGGTAGGCAGGCAAGGCAGGCAAGGCAGCCAGGCAATGCAGCCAGGGCAGGCAAGGCAGGCAAGGCAGCCAGGCAAGGCCGGTAGGCAGGCAAGGCAGGCAAGGCAGGCAAGGCAGGCAAGGCAGCCAGGCAATGCAGCCAGGCAATGCAGCCAGGCAATGCAGCCAGGCAATGCAGCCAGGCAATGCAGCCAGGCAATGCAGCCAGGGCAGGCAAGGCAGGCAAGGCATGCAAAGGCAGGCAAAGGCGTGCAAAGGCAGGCAAAGGCAGACAAAGGCAAGGCAGGCAAGGCAGGTAGGCAGGCAGCACGGAAGGACGGAAGGACGGAAGGACGGACGGACATCTTCGTAGCGGCGACTAAGGAAAAGTACCCTTTGCCAGGGGACACCGCAAAAAATGCTTATAACTCAGTTCTCTTAGGCAAAATGTTTTGCAGCTGAAATGAAAAGTTTTTTCTATAAATTTTCTCCATGTCATGGGTTTCTGTGCCGTGTGGCGGAAACAGCTTCCTCCACGTAGTATGTATTGAAATATATACGCGGAAGACTGCGTATTTAAATCAGAATGACAAATAATCTCCTAGTAAAACTCCAGAACCTTGATTTTTCCTTGAATGTGAAAACGAAACAGATATTTAGACATAAAAGCTAGTTTAGAAAACTACTCACAGCGCCCGGTTGTTGCCTAATTCGTGCAAACGCAACAACATGAAAACGGGAATGACTGAGCACGGTATGTACTGTAGTCCGTGATTTCCACTCGCAGTTAGGTTCCGAGTTGAAACAGCGCGCATGCAAAGCAATGCCAGCCTCTTTCTGCCTGCCGTCGATCGATTAGGCTCCATCCATTCCATTCCGTGGCAACGGCTAGAGGAAGACAGCCCAACGGGGACATATCACAAACATTCATATATAGCACAAAATATTGCCGCGTTACCCGGCTGTAGAACAGACACCGAGCCATTGGTAATGACCCGCGGCCTCAGAATGGCGCGTGTGGTGAACTTACAGCCGACTATGGCCGTTGGCTTCCCTTTCCTCTGGTTTCAAAATTACTTATGCCTTTAGTTCATGGCATGCTAATATTAGATGTGTTCACCAGCGCCGCTGTGACCTTTTCACGAGCAGCTTGAAGGTACAGACGCCGTTTTTGACGCTGGACAGCGGGAATCGCGCTTCATACTTCTAGGGGTTGGGGAGAGGGTGGAGTTGAAGCTGGAGACTCCCGTACACGGCTGCTACGGTCCAACAAGTAGGTGAGCAGCAGAGTAAAGATCGCAGAACGTCCTCTGGCAACTCAGGTACCGCATGAAACGCGGCTGAATGAGGTCAGAGAGCAAGTAAATGCATGGCACCCATCCTCACCGCCTGTCGTATCACCAGATTAAAACTCCTTCAGAATGCAGGTGGCACCTCCGTCAGGGGACTGAGAAGAGTGAGAATATTTTTCTTTAACACGTCCGAAAACAGAACGCCACCACTGGGTGCATTCTAATAAAGCAGTGCGACTTGCTAAATTTGCATGTTGTCGGCAGCGCACAGCAGAAAAAAGGAACACGAAAATGGAATAGAACATTCACATGCAATTTGCTGACACTGCATGTGAGAGTTGCACGTGTAGCACTTGAACGTGTGTGGTTTCCAGCGCACTAGAAAGTCGGGTGGAAGGGGAAAGCGTTGGAAACGAAGAACCTCTTTCAACCAGGAAAAATGATTCCATTTAAGGTATTACAAGCAGCCAGCAGGCACTAGATCCGAGACAAGCATTGGGGAATATTAAGTCTAGTGCTTTTATGTCAACTGGAAAAGAGATTTCAGTTATTGTTTGTGCAGTGGATGAACTGACCAGAGTAGAAGAATGACAGCATCTCAGGCGTGTTGTCTTTGTTTTGCAGGGTAAGATGCCAAGTGGTACCTAACCGTGTACCCCACGGACACAAGCACGCAGCGAACGGCCATGTACAGACTGTTGCCCGTTATACAGTATATCTATTTGGTCCCAATAATTCGGTACCAAGCATGTTTCTCCGCAGTGTCTCCACTTTTAAAATAAACCCGCGGAATATACTGGAATGACGAGGCACGTGATTAAAAAAAAAAGAAATCTTGCTGCACAGTGGGACCACAATATCAATTCTTACGATGAGTTAGTACGGGCTGCAAAAGCGTCATATTCGATCGGTGGCTTCTTGCAAAAAGAGAAAGAGACGCAGTTTTTCAGTAGCGGACTGTTACTATGCAAGACCAGCCACAAACGGAAACACGAATAAAGAAGCGAAAAATAAGAAACTTGGGTATTACCCTCCCTTACTACGATATATGCAAAGCCCATATTCTTCGAGGTGATAGCCGTAAACAGATGCACTATCATAGAGGCCAGCATAGAAAATTTTGCGAACGGCACGATGTAACCAGCCGAAAGAATGCCCAGCTCATAAATATGCAAAGTAAGATCAAGATGGATGCCCCGTACCCTGGAAACTCTACCTCGATACGTTTTGTTCTCAGTGAAAGGCGTCAGAAAAAAAAAGAGGAACTAACTGGGCTTCATTTTCAAGATTACATTCTTTTTTTCTACTCTCCCTGTCGTCATTCTTCCCTCGCGAGTGCAGCGTTCGCACTCTTAAGGAATGCTGCGCCTTTTCCCAAGTGGCATCGAATACTTGGGTTTTACGGGGCCCCATCTGCTTTTCTTGATTCTTTTTTTCCCTCACGGTTTTATGGTGACAGCGGTTTCGACACAGCACTGAAAAACAAAATTTAAAATGCTATTGGCTGAGGAACGCTTTTTTCCTCTTTTTTTGCGCGCAGTTACGTTTCAAGCTGTTGAATGGACGTTCGCGAATTCCCTGCTTTCGCGTTTGTATAAATTTGCCCGCTGTGCTATGTGGCGACACCAGGCACACGATATATGGTGAACGCTCTCGCGTTACGCGTGGGCGAGGCGTGGGTCGCTCCGAGATAGCATCCAATAATAGCTGTGCAGCGCCTAAGACGACCAAATTAATGCCGCCCGCACCCTTAATACAGTACACGTGCGAAGCGACCATTTTTTTCGCGTCATCAGCGCTTCCGAGAACCCTCAGTTAAAAGACAGAGCGCAGGGAGGGCTATACATTTGCTTGGCTGAATTTGCAGCTGGTTGGAAAGAGCGCGGCGACGCATATTACGATTGGCGCGAAATATATCAGCTACGCACGCCAGTATGGTGCGGAAACTTATCGGTTACTATGACGAGCGCATAGCGTGAGAGGAATGTTGCGCGAAACACTACGGCGTATGCTCGTAGTGGCGGCAGTAGTGATCGCAGTCACTGTCGCCGGGAGTGAATTAGTGACATTAGCTTGCAGGCAGGCTTGCTGATGAATGTTTTTCACGTTACTTTATATTGTAATTATAATGTAAGTACTATCATGAACAAAAGCCTTCAGCACGCATGAAAAGCGATATACGAGGGAGCATAGAAGCCACGTGTGTCCACAATCGCTTCCTTTAGCTCCCACACTAAAGAGCATGTAAGCGGACTCTAACCTGGACAAGTGCGGCCTCGAGCCACCGCTTAATAGAAGAGCTATAGGTTTCGATTGCCGCTGAATTGTCCTGAAGACTTCTGTGCCCGACAGTACCTATCGTGTCTCACTGACCCTTAAAATGCTCCCAGGTGTGGGCAGTGCGTCTGAAACTATTAACTTGAAAACTCATGATAAAAATGCCTTGTGGAAGTTCAACATGTGCTTATTCAGTAGAAACATTCAACAAAGTTGATTTTTTGTTTGCTATCCGGAACCTAGGAAGGCACTAGGTACAATGAAATCACTGCCACAAGGGCCTTTAAAATTCAGCAAAACTAAGATGATGGACAATGTGATACATAAAGCATTGCACAGGCATATGGAATTGGGCAGTGTATAACGCTGAAATCCACAATAAATACCGAGAGTATCGTTAGTAGCTGATAATCTTGGCTTCCTAGGAGCAGGTTCAAAGTGCGCTGCTGTTCCTTTTATTTTTGAAGATCCGAGAATGTGAAAAAAGTCAAGCAATACGTTATAAGTAATAGACAGGTTGGCGCGGGTAATTGCCTTCGGCGCCTCTGGACCGCTTTACTTACGATATCCTGAAACAGTCGCGGAAAAATTCACCGCGGCTATGCGGCATTACCGAGACGGAACAATTTTATTCCTTACTTTCAGAAAGAAAGAATCGTAGGGATGTAAACAGGACATGTTTATTTCCCTCCACAGAGATATATATGAAAGGATGTTTTTATTGCGTTCCTTCACGAAACCGACATCGAAATTTGTGGACTAGCTGAACCTGAGCGATTGGCCAGTGCACAAGACGAGAATGGCGCGAACCCGTCTTCCTTCATTTCGAAGGCGGTAAACAAATCACTCGAAATTTATACTGGTATTTATATCTTACGTACTATTTCCAATGTGAGAGGTTGAATTCTGTGAATGTGAAGTCGTATGAGCATTCTCGGCGAAATAATCATTAAAGGGATGTTTTAAAACGAAATAGTGAAGGGTGAAACTATTCTAACCCACTTACTATGCGAATTCACACGTAACAACACAACCTCAGAACCATTTCCGCAATTGAAAGTCGATGACGATAATACTGAAATAAAATAAAGCAAATAAACGGTACGGAATGGCGCGGAAACATATGTATCAAGCAGGGGACGAAAAATAAAGGGGGAGGACATTTTAGTTTGCGAAGCGAAAAATATTTCTCGAATTTTCGAAACACAACGCTCAACTCTAAACGCGTTCCTTTTTGTGGCATTTATTTTTGCCTTTGAGCTCTTTGTGCTCGGTACAAAAATTCTGTGCGCAATGAGTGTCGGGACGTAGGGATTCTATATACGCACTGTCAATACGTGCTCCTCTTAGAAATGAACAGAAGCTATCCGCGCTTTTCTCGAGAGACATCTCTTCGGGATAAGGCAGACGTCTTGACAGAATTGCAGATTGATCTTAGCGCAATAAAGAAACACAAAGTGAAAAAGTGTGAGAGCGAGGAGTCGGAGAGGGGAAATCGGGGCAAGCGAAGCGCAGCATGCGCCAGTGCATCGACAACTGCGTTCCTACGAATGACGCAGCGAGTTGGGGATCGAGCAAGTAAAATCGCTTTTAGTTTTTTCTTGCTTCTGCGTTGGTTGTTACACAGTTTCTACCAGCGCCGGCTGTCTCCCACACGCGTGCACACAGCAAGCATGATCGGCGAGACCGAGAAGCGCGGCCTACAAATCGATCGCAAACCGACGCGAGGCCCTGCACACGCGAGCAAACGCGCGCGTTTTGGGCGTAATTGGTCTTTCCGGAGCGAGGAAGATCCATTACGCCGAACACGGTTTGCGCCACTGAACTACTCGTCTTACACGCCGAGAGAGCACACGCACGCGTCCGCGAAACGAGTGACGTGAGGCAGGCGGAAGCAGCGGAGAAGAGACACTGTGCGCAAATGCCGCGGTTGCGCAGTTGAAGCGAATGCGGCGCATCTATGTCGCAAAGCACGGCCGTGACGGCACTCGAAGAAAGGCTATTCCCGCAGTGGTACCAGGCTCAGGTTTACCCTTCTTTTCTTTATGATTGCTTTTAGTGAGATGGCTGAGGGGCGACTTTATCCCACTCCTTCTAATACCCCTGTCACACGGGCACCGCAGAGGCCTTTGAGAATCAGGTACTTATATTCAAAGGCGTAAGGTGTGCAGATACACGGCAGAAATGTTGTGCCTTTGCCGCTAAGGGCCTTGGAGGCGAAGGCGCTCGTCCGAGACTTTTGGAGCCCAAAGGCGCGGCCTTCGAGAACCTGCTATTGCAGTGTCGTCCAACATCAAAAATTAAAAGGATTGAAAAAAAATAGAGCCAGTCAACAATGATTGACAACATTGTTAAAAATGCAAAAGGTGTGTCTGGCTTTGCTTTTTGTGCGGCATTTATATTTCATGCCCAGATTTTAAGACAGTAAAGAGTTACAGCAACACCGAGTGCCCCTGGTGGCCAAGGCAATACACAAAACCTGCTGTTGCTGATGAGTGTGGCTGATGCAGTTCTTTTAAGGAGGCAGTTAGAATAAAAATTTGTCTGAGCTCAACAAATGAACAGAATACCCCACTTTAATTTTGAAACACCCACTTCAGCCGCCTCTTGCACAGCAGCGGGCGCTAAGCCTTGACGACTGTTCCACCTTTGGGCTGCACCGTGTAGCTGCGTCGCTGCTCCTTGGAGCATTCGCTCCTTTGGTGAAAAAAGGTGCCTTTGCTGGAAAGGCCTCAGGATGACGTCGTGACTGTCCAGTGAATGAAAAAACGCAGATCACGATGCGAAGGCCGACCACGTCAGAGTTTCACCTTGGGGTCTGAACATGAGGAAAATTTGTGCAGGAACTTCCCACATGAGGCCCGTTTTCGAAAATGTTCGTCTTGGGAAGTTCGGTAACTAGATCGACCTCGCACTACAGTTTGCTTATTAGAACATCTCGGTTACATATGCGGGACGCTCAGTTTCTCACGGCGACAAGTGGCCCTTATTTGCTCCAACAAAGTGTCTTTCCCGGAGTGAAATGGGATACGTGAACACTGTACACCTGTATTCACCGGAGAGTTCTCTTATTTCCGTTCAGTGTAGCGCAAAAGATTTCCAATTCCAAATTATAAAGCGCTTCGTGGATATTGTTAGGACGTTATTACAATGGCCCCATATCGCAGCAAAGCTTGAGCATTTTTTCCCAAAACAGAACGAAAACAAGAAAAAAAACGACAATGCTGAAAACAAAAGGTTTTCGAAATTGCGGTTAGATGATGTGAGTCAGGGTTATTGCTTTTTGGCACAAAGAGCGAAGTTTTTTTGCCCACATATTAGTGAGCCATTCTGTGACATCGTGGCTCCTATTTTTTTCTTTACATGAACATTAAAGGAGAGGTTGGTACCGCATAGCGGCTGCTTCTACTCCTTTTAACCAATTCATAGGCTCCTTCTTGCTTATGCAGTAGTTTTTCTCATCTCTGGGCAAAAATGAATAAAGCTGACAAGAAGTACTCAATACAAGTCGGTAAAGCACGTGCAAATGTGCTTGTTGCAATATGGTGGCAGTTTCTGCATGCATGGCGTTTATAAGAAAACTGAGGTCCGTTTCCCAAATGGTAGGCTAAGGCTTGCCTATAAGCATCGCACTTCAAGCCTTTGTGTCCTGGTCACTGTGTCCACAACTTACGCTCTCATTCTAGTTTATGTCGCACTGCTCAGCTGCTGCGTCGGCACTCTAGCAGAGCCGCTGCATATCGACTCTGTTATAACTTCCCATGAGAGAATCTTTGAAATACAATTCTTGCGTGTTCATTAAAACTGCAGGAATTTTGAAGAAGCGTTAGGCCTTAAGGAATATTAAGGTGCAGTAAAAACATCGGCCACATAACAAAAAAATGCTAAATTTCAAATGGAGTAGGTATCCGCCAAAACGTTTTTTGTAGATAGCTTATAAAAAAATAGCGTGTAATTTTCAGTGTACCAGACCCTAGAGCATCGGATAAAAAGGTTCTACTTTCAGGACTGGATGAAAGTTGTAAGCGTCGTTTGGCACCCAAAAAATATTTTCACTACACAGCTGTCCTCAGGCTTAAGCGTTCGTGGTTTTGAAGCATTTGAAATTAAAATACTGATCGAATGCATTTTTGTCTATGACCCCTTCCTCATAACTGGATTTAATAGAATCGTTCTGTCTTGAATTAAGCTGAATTTCATTTCTGTACATGCGCTGGATGCTTCGGAAAAAACTGGAAAACTGGATGAATGCGCGCTTACCAACATATGCTTCACTACTTGTGGGGTTCTATGCCACACAATAGGTGCTCTCCGCCGGTGCTTCGATTTTGATCTTGGTACGAGGCCTGCGGAACTTAAACACGCTTTCACTACGGGGCCGATGTGCGCTTTATTCTTATCTTCTTTATTCGCTTTATTCTTATCTCTACCCCCCCCCCCCCCTGCTTCTTATCTTTACGTCCAGCGAAGAAATTTGCTTTAGACCAAATTAGGTGCAAGCTCAGGGCGTTGATTGAAAAACTGCTGATTCTTCCTTTCGTACGAAAGGCCGTTTTTCTGAAGGGCAGTCTTTCTACTTCTAACTTGCTGACAAGTTTCAGACTCATTAAGAAAAGGAATTAGGAGTACCTTTTGGTTCCTGCTTTCCAATCCAAATTTACAGAGTGTGCCGGCGGCTCGCAACCGCTGTAGTGTTTCCGTGGAGCACTATATTTAAGCGTAAATCCTGCTTAGTAATGTGAGATTAAGTTGGACTAATGAAGTAGCTTAGACGACTAAAACCAGTCTCCTACATGTTCTTCGTACGAAATGCTACATTGCTCAACACATGAGAATAGAGCCCTCGAGCGGCGCGCAGCAGAATGCATTAGTCTCATTATCAAGTGAGCTAGGGCTCGAAAGAATATTTTATGGTGCAAGTTGGCTCGTATCGATCAGCGTTTGATTCTGCGACCTCAAAAAGTTACATTAGTAAAGCTCATGAGGCAGCGGCAAAACTCTCCCAACGGCTGCTGGACGCCATGAGACAAACATTTCAGTAATTGAATGATTGTAATTCTACTACAGTAATTTAACAAATTTTCAGGTAATTTGTAATGCAATGCATTACTTTTCTGATCGTTTAATTTAGTGATGTTATAAATTACGTTAGAGCAGTAATTTAGCAACAAAATTATTATTCACTTTCGAAATTACTTTTCTCAAAATGAACATAGCTGCTCTTTTGGTCGGCAAAGCTTTGCTCTCTTTTATGCTAGGTAGGGCGCCGGAATGATGCAGACAGCTCCGGGCAGCGAACCACTTGGTTCGCCGCTCATTTCTGTCTCGGGCGCTGTGAAATTAAGCGACGAGTGTTTGGCCGCACTTCTGTTTTCTTTGTTTCGTTTGCATTGTCTTATCTTTCTAATGGCCTGGGTTGTGTGGAAAAACGTTGAGAGGTGAAATGTTGGCTGGAATAGAGTTTGGCGGGAAGATCAAAGATTGTAGGCATTGAGTTTTGAGAGAGAATTCGACGTTTCTTTTACTCCATTTCCTTTCGAAGATAGTTGCCGTGGCTGTGTACGTTGAACGGTGCGTTGCGCGCAACTAAGCGGGCCAACAGTTATCAGATTTTGCGATTACTGACTCGCTAGTGCGAGGCCGCTGCACCTGTTTGCGTTGACTCTACAGACGCCCCTGGCTGCGGCACCCACAAGCGAGGCGGACGACGAATTCTTCAAAATGAACTGTGTTTTTAATCTAGACGACACATTGAACGGTTATGCTCACCGCCGAATGAAGAGCGAAGTCAGCGATTGTAAGATTATTGAGCGGGACCCAAAACTGAGAAAGCTTTTTATGCCGAGCATCGGGTTTCCCTCACCTACATCAGCAGAGCGGCTATTCAGCATGGCCAACGACACCCTTTCTTCAAAGTGAGAAAAACTTTTCGACGCACACTCTGAAGCTCTGTTGCCCCTGCGGTACAATAAACTAAGAAATCTGGAATACTTCAAAGAGCTCTGACCAATGTACTTCTTTGTATGTCTGAGAACTGGAAAGTAATATAAAAGTAATTACATTGCTTTTCGAAGGTGATTCTAATGTAATGTCCTTACATTCTGTGAGGAGTAACTGGTGATATAACTGAATTATATTTGCGCAATTTTTGGGAGACAATTAGCTATGTAATTTATTACTTTTCAAAAGTAATTTTGCGCGTATGCAGTAGAGCGTTCCAGACAAGTGTGTGAAGCCCTGTACGAAGACCGATAATTGAAAATATTTGGTGGAATGCCTTTCTTGCACCATTGTAGCTTCGGGAAAAAAAAAATCAGGTTGCAGAGTTTAGATAACTCCAAAGGAATACAGATGCCTCGAGTTTGGACTACTGTAGATCCCTTCCTGCCTTCTAGAGTTACAAATACTTCAAGCTATTAAAATTTGAACAAATATCGAGCAAACAGTTGAACGTCACAAGCGCCGGAAGATCCAAGGCAGACAGAGGCAAGAGAAGATGGAATTAGGCAGCATAGAGTGGAAGAAGGTCCGCTTACCAGCCTTTCGACGAAATGACTTGCCCTATTGTTGAAACCTGCGTCCCTTGATTGAGGCTATCCTCTCGCCCCTTGCTCCTGTTTATCACGCAAGGGTATTCCGTCCCAGCAAACGTGAACTGAATATCAGAAGAAAACTTGCGCGAGATATGGACGCGAGCATTGTTGAGTGTCTCTCAGAGCAGAAAGGTGTGTGTTATTGCTTTGGTTTAGGCTCGTAGTTGCAGGACAAAGCTTGGAGCAAGGGATGGGGACGAAGCTCACTTGACATACAGCGAGCCCTGTGTTCAGTCTTCTTCGTCCCCATCCTTTGTACCAAACTTTCAGCCCTGAAAGAGTGTGTTCTCTGTCACACTTTTCGAGATGACAAAAAAAAGAGTAAAATTTAAAACTGCTAAAGTCGCGCGAATAATTTCAGCTATAAAGGTGTGCTGTGTGAAAATACGATTTAAAACTGCTAAAGCAACGAGCGTAGTTTCTGCTGTAAAGTTGCACAGCGTCGAAAGAAACCTTACATGGCAGAAATTTTTTTTTTGAAAGAAGAAAATAGCTGTTCATCGCGCGATGCTTGCATGAGGTGTGCTACGGCACAACACAGGGTCAGCTGGGGATGGGAGCTGCCGCCACGGCGGATTTCCACTGCTGAATTTGCCCGCGATAGGAAAACCAGCTGCGCGGGCGTCGCGAGAGAAACATGACTTTGCGCCGCTTATATGCTGGCCATAAATAAAGCTTACAATCAGCACTCCGCGTTTGCCCTTTGGTTTGGCAGAACCAGGCGCGTTCGAATGCTTCCATTGTTAACGTTTTATGTGGACGCGGATTAAAAGTCACATAAATAAAATACCCACGAAGCGTAAAACTAGCTTTGCGAGTCGAGCGAGGAAGGAGAAAGCGCAAGTGGTTGCTCCTCGGGCGCTTCTGTTCCTCGCGTTGCACCAGCATTCGCGAAATACCTAACGAATAGACCCACAATAAGTTGGTAACAGTATATTCCATTTTAAGACAATATATTTGCGTTCACACGCAGGCCCGTCGATTAAGTGTGGACATGAAGCAAGTAACCCTCTTTTTCTTCCCTAGCTGCCATACATACCGGCGCACGTAAATGGTTGCCTTCAATACAAAGAAGAAAAAAGCCTTCATTGCTAAGGTGGCCCGGGCCTGGACACGTCGTGAACGCTCGCCCAACTGGCCTGTCGTGTGAGTGTGAAAAAAGAAGCCGGCAAGCTCCACGCAGCGCGCTCCTCTCGCCAGTCTGGGTGCGCCGGGCGGCAACCGCGGGCCAATCAAAGTGAGCGAGCCGCAGTTTCTCTGGGAGAAAGCCAAGGGACGAAACCAAGCAGGCGGCAACGAGCCCACGCGGCGACCAAGATTAGCTTCTTTGCGGCTTCCTTAATTGGGCCTCTTTTACAGCTCCCAGTGTTTGCCCAAGGCCCGCTTACCCCGACAAGCACAGCCCGCGGGCAGAGAGTCTTCGCGTTTGTCACGCTTTGCTTGATGCCCGAGTCATTTTCGCTCCGCTGTTGTTTTCCTTCGCCTGCCTCCTTCGTGCGGGGTTTGAAGGAGACGCCGAGTTTTATGGCCGCATTAAAAATAATGGCGCGCATAAAGTCGGCGCAGCGGTTTCACACCAGTTATCTTGCAGCGTAAATTTAAATGCCCGTTTGCGCGCTTTTCTTTAGCTCCGGTCGTATTTTAAGCACACATTGAAGTCAAAACAAAGAAACGAAGAATACAACAATTTTTCTAATGGAAGGAATGGGGGAATGTCAATAACTCCGTCCGCCAGATTTATATTACTCAACGTCATTATATGTCTCAGCGGGCTGCTGTAGATTACGCAAGGAGTTCCTAAGTAAAAGTGCCACATTTAAAAGATGTGGGGTAATTTTTCTAGTAGCATAGCGCTACGGTAAGTTTTGTATGTACGTGTCGCTCCCGTAACTGAAAGGCGTTAGCCAAAGCGTGCAGTGTATATCTGCATTAAGATCTAAGATGTGCCATCAGTGCCCGCCGAAAACGCTAACGGGAAAAAAATTACCGCCAAAACAAAACCCCTAAAATATTAGCTGCTGCAGAAGAGGTACACGCAGGACATAACAGTTCCACGCAGCGCTCTTCGCGCCATCGAAGTGAAAGTCAAGTGCACTATTAATCAGTCTGCCTCAAGTAAGATCTTCTTGTTTTGCTGCTGCCATTTTGAACTGTCTTGTTCGAGTTTCACTCGGCGCTGACAGCACGCTCGGTTACTTTACTAAATGACAAATGTCGAGTATCGCTGGTGTCGAAATGGGCGAACTAACTGCGCAAACTTCTGTCGAAACCTTTGCCAAGAAGCGCCATAGCCCACCGGCGGATTACCTGTTATTTACCGTGGGTGCACCGTGGCCGAATAGTGAAGTGCTTATGTACACCTGCCTTAAAACGCCCCCGAGAGATGCCGCAAGCGTCGTTGAGTCTGGGCTTTCGGGTGGGCCGTTTGAAACTTGTTGATGAATCCTGGGGCCTGACAGGGTGACCTTTTTCTTTTAAGCTCCAAATAACAGTATTTTATTTTATTTTATTCTCTGTACTGAAAATAGAAACGTTAGGGCAAGTATTACGTTACTACCGATGTAAGTAGTGGGAAAGCGCCATATTTTAATATCTTCTCATTTCCCCATGGGAAAACATCAGCCGCCAGGCGGCGCCACTGCGCGCCGAAAAAAAGCTTCCGTCAACCGCTTGGGTCGCGATAATAATATATATGTGACCAGGTTCTGTACGATTTTAGCCTCGCGTTGGCTGGTGACATTCTTTGCCTAGGTGCTCTCGACGAAACCCAGTTAGCAAACGCGCCCAACATGCGGCTTCAATAGAGCGCGGAAGCTCATGCTTGTAAGCGCGGCAGGTGGCATGAAAAAGCACTACGGGCGTGCCTAAAAAATCCTTGTTCCTCCCGCTAGGCTGTGTGTTATTTCTTGAAATTGTTGAAACTACAAGGTGATTAAAAAAAACTTCATATGTCACCTCCCGCTTCGCCATTAATTACCAAGCTGCCATTCGCTGTTGAAGAGCGGCCATTTGTGTGATGCACTGAAACAAGCTAGACACATGAATGTCTTCCCAGGGAAGTCACTGCAAAATCTGACGACCTTCTTCGGTGTTATCATGGTCTAGATAAGCAAATACAAATTGGCGATCGGTGTACTCGCTTCTAATTTCCAGAGTAGGTTTCTTAGCCTTCTCCATATTTTGGGTGCACTTGTTTACGTGAGGCATACCTATCACCCACGCAGCAGTGGTGTTTGTTTCTGGTGTTCAACGCCTCACAGTTCCACGTGGGTTTTGAGAAAAGCCGTAGCGCAGGGCTCCGGCATAATTTCGACCACTTTAACGTGCGATGACATCGCACACCACACGAGCTGTTTTGTTTTTTTTCTTTTTCATATCAACAGGTGACCCACTGAAACTGACGTCTGACATCTCCTGATGCGTAGTGGGTCGCCAGTTGGTCACAGCTGTTCTACATAGCTCAGAAGATGGCCATTCCTAAATGAACAAGATGCAAAGATTATTTCTCCTGCGTTCATTTTCGCCAGAGATATTCTTCTCCCACTACGTGGAAGCACTCAGTGTTTGATGCAGCAAAGTTTATGTACAGTCGTGAACACAATAATATGGATCCCGCTTCCACGTTCAAGCTCTTATGTCGCGTTGCGTAACCGGAGTTGAAATGTGCGCAGCCCTTTGGTGCCAGCACAAAACTAAATTTTAACTTTAGATGCATCAAATATCCATTTAATTTCGTCAGGTAACGAGTAGGAAGCCTTTCAGCGCCGAAGTGCTGTTTATACTCTTCGTCCCGCGACTGTACAGGACGTCACTGGCTCCTGGGGTACTGGAAAATCGGGAGCTTGGTCTGTTAGCGCTAAGCATTGCCATCAAACCCTGCCTCGCATGCATTGCCCGAGTTCCACAAAGTTGCGTGTAGAGGGCTAGCATGCACTATACGTATTTACCTCCCCTCCTTGCGGCTAAGAGAAGTCACCTTCTCTGCTGAGCGGTTGGCCCTAAAGGGATCTGTGTATGCGCGCGGGATTTACAGTGCTCCGTCACAGTAATGACCTGGATAGGAAGGGTGGCTGGTGGCAATCAGCTTCACGGGGGCGCCGGATTGTGGGAAAACGCTGGCAGCTGTTGGGGAGACAGACACCACCGTGTGGCCGGCGGTCAACAGCACGTCAGAAGGCCAGGGCCATTACCTTAGTGCATACAAACCGAAAAATTTCCAGCGGCTTAGCTCGGCTATGCCAGGATATACGTAGCGAGAGGTGCGTTTCCCTGGCTGAACTTGTTGTGGCCACTGTATGTTTTGCAATGACAGACATTGGGTATACACATCCTTTATTCATTTTGCTTGACAGGGACAAAGACTGTCCGATGATCTGTGAAGTAACATGCAGCGGTCTCAATTTTGTCTACACAGTATTTCGATTTGGTAGAGTCTCTTTGGTAAAGAACGTCTATAGTAGTTCCTCATTGTGTAGTCTGGACGTGTGGGTCCGAAGCTAAATTAAAGTCGAACTTTTCTTTCATACAATAAGAGAGTCCTGTTTCCTGTTGAAATCACCCAAAGTCACACACAACTGTGAAACCGTGCTGTAGGCTGGTATACACAAGGCAACCACATCAATCGTCTGCTTGACAGATGTTCCCGGTGCCACGTAGACTCCTTGGATGATAATGCCGCTTTCCAGAAGCCGAACACAGCAGGCTTCACCATTATTCACCGCGATCGAAGGGAGATGTCTGACGGCGGTGATCCCTTGTTTCATGTGCGCACAAACTGCAGCGTTCTTCTTTGGATCAAGCGAACTGCCAGACGCCAACCTCAGGATCGGAAGAGTTAATGTTTTCTTGTCTATACCGCCGTTTAGCAGCGGTTGGACTCTCCTCTGCATACATGTCAAACGTGACACAGACGCCCATTACATCTCCGTCTTTTATACGCTATGCTGCGCATGCGACGCGCTCTTCGGGTGATAGAGTGGCGTGCGGCGAGGCGGCGACGAAGAACGCAGCGCAGCTGTGGGGTCCCTCTGGTCACCACATATCGCGCATGCGCACAACTGCTCATCCGCGTGACGTCACGCTCGGCTTAGACGGTGGAGCGGGCGCGCAGCCGCGCCGACGGCGAAGCGTACGTCGCATCTTCCTTCTCTCCGGTTGCCATGGTAACGGCGCATGCTCACAACATTCCTCTCCCATGCACCGCGAAATGCTTGACTGGTAGCCCAGTGTAGCTCTCGCTACAAAAGCTTAATTTGACCCGACACCGTCCCTTCAGGAAGCCTGTGTCGAGAGCAGACGTTGCTGCGGGGCGCAACAAAGAACTCCCCCCCCACGGGAAGACTGCACGACAGTGGCCCTTCCGGTTTACCGCAACGCCCTAAGCGTGGGAACCGCACGGGGGGTCATAACGTAAGGTATTCTAAGGAGGCACCGGATTGACCCGTGCAGAAAGAGACTCCGGAGTCTGTCTAGTTTTTTTTTTTTTACTTTGAGATACGGTTTCATGTGCACTAAGCTGTAGGGCGGGACGCGCGATTCGGAGAGCCAATCACTTTTGTAGAGATCGCTGTGTGCACCGCATTTTGTAACTAGCCGCCACGGTTGCTGAGTGGTTATGGTGCTCGGCTGACGGCCCGAAAGACGCGGGTTCGATTCCGGCCGCGGCGGTCGAATTTTGATGGAGGCGAAATTCTAGAGGCCCGTGTACTGTGCGATGTCAGTGCGCGTTAAAGAACCCCAGGTGGTCGAAATTTCCGGAGCCCTTCACTACGGCGTCTCTCATAGCCTGAGTCGGTTTGGGATGTTAAACCCCCATAAACCATCTTGTACCTAATTTGATGACTTTTTGTTTTGTGTTTCGGGAAGAGTTAACGCTTTCAAAGTGTAAGGGGGTTGCACGCAGAAAGGAACCAATAGTGTGGAGGCTTGCTGATATTTCATGCTTCCTGAATGTGAGATGTACTCCCGAGGTTTTAAAACTGAGCCTGGAAGCCCAATCCGTAGTTCTAGGCTAGGTTTAGATGCTCTGCACCTTCGGCTATGCCGAGAAAGGGAGATTTCACATTTAGCTAGATCTGTCTTATTTGCCACTCTGTTTAATATGGTGTACATTTTGTAAATTTCCTGTATATAAACTTCAGTTCATTTTCTTGTTACCTCCCGGCGTTGCAAGTCGTCATTACGCCGTAACCAACGGGGCACCTCAGGTGCAACAAATCTTCCAGTCAACAAGCCGTCTCTATCGGCGCACCCCAGTTGCAAAGAAGAGAGCAGGCATAACTTGTCGCGTCAACGCACATCATTCCGAGAACAGTCTTACATTTGTTTCTGACGATTGTTCATCTTTCCTTTCAGATCCGTTGAGCTTGGAGAAAACAACCCCAATAAGAATTGATTGGAGATAACAGAGGGAGAGAGGTGAACAAGCGAGAATTTTTTCATAGAAAATTCATACGGAACCACATTTCGTCCACGCGAAAACTCTGTAGACGATTACGATGCTCGATAATGGGAACTTTCAGCGCAGCTGTTGATGTATTTTAATTCTGTGATATACCTAGCAGTTATAATCACTCTTTTTTTTTCTTTAGTACATACTCGTTCTTCGACCAGCCCGCCTCCCTGGTTCGCCGCTCCAAGCGCGTGGCGCCACCGCCACTGATCCTCACCTCGGACCATGCGTTCGTTTCGCAGCGCCTGTCCCAGAAGCAGCGTCATACATTCCTCTGCTCTTTTCAAAGCCTCCTCCTTTCCACGGTAACCGCCTATCTGCGCTCGCTTTGCTGGACCAGCCGCAGGCCTGCTACAACGACACCGACGCCCCAACTTAAGGAACGGACGTTTAACAGCTGCGCTGTGGCCTGTTCGAAGTTAAGACTTGCATGGCGCAAATGGAGGCATCCCAAATTAAAATACGAGCGCCACCTATAGGATTGGCCCATAAGTCCACCTCGAGGCTCGTGAAGGACTTGTACGGCTCCTGCCTAGCCTCGTGATTGGTTAAACTGACTGTAATTCGATGCCCATACAGGCTCCTCTTCCCGGTACATTGAAATTGAAGCAGGGCTGCATTGACTGTTAGCTGTAGCCGCATCACTGCAGTATTTCTGCAAATACAATTATCGACAATGACACACGACATTTTGCTTTTTTTTTTCTCGCGAGGCTTGTTTCCTTGCTTTCTTAGTAACTGTCCTTGAGCACGAGTGACAATGCCGAGAGCAGTAATGCATGCAACAGTGACATAACGAAAGCTCATGACGAAAGCTGCACGCCACAGAATTGATGCCTTGTAAGTGTAACGCTGCAGAACGTCTCTAGTAGCATTGCGTTCAGTAAGAGTACAGGGCCGTCTTACACTAGATGTATTTTGGTGCGGCTGAAAATGTTGAATTATGCATATTTGAGAGGTATGATAAAAAAACGGGACTTTTATAAAATGGACACTATTTGGGGCGGGCACTGCTGAAAAAAACATAGAACATAACAAGAACGAATAACAAAGATTCAAGTGAGAAAGGCAGGGAACATCAGTCACCCATGTTTTGTGCGTGATAGTACGGCGCAGAAGAGCATATAGGGTGTTGTTATTCTTGCACTCGCGAAGAGTTGAGGAATAATTTTGAGGGCCAAATAATTACTTTTTTTTCTCCAGCGCAGCAACTACCAAGACACTAGACGTGCTTCTTGACAACTCTAGAAGAGCGCTGATCAGAATCACAAGCGGAGGCGGTACGGGCAGTGGCGGTGGAGAGCAGCTCAGCCAGGAGTAAAGAGCTTTTCCCGCAACCTGCCTCAGTCACGAAATGAACTGACTGCTTTGGGAAGGCCACCGCACTATGTGTTAACTTTCGCGCACCTGGTCGCAGTTCAGAATCTATTAGCCTACAGAAATAATATCCTTGAGTTTTCTTTAATGTTGAACATCGTTTCAACATTGTTTGCAAGCCGCCGTTAGACAGGAGATGAAGCAAAAATATTACAAAAAAGGACATGTTTGGCAGTTTGGCATGTTTTCAAAGGATTGGTTCCCTTAACGCTGCCAGAAGTATTAAAGACAGCTCACCATTCAAGAGAAACTGCAGAGGTTAGAAACTACAACGAAGTCGTTGTAACTATTTTTTTTTACAAATACCAACAATTTAAGACACTAGGCTTCCTCTACCTTTTTGCTTGACTTCATAATGCATACAGTGATTTACAAGAGGTCAGGTAAGGCGCCATAGTTCATTATAATTTGCAAATGAAGGAACGGCGTCCTGAATGCATGTTTACTGAGCACATCAAAAAATATTGAGCAATGGTGTTCTACAGGCCTTTTTGCAGTACGCGCTATTCACGAGTTGTGATTTTTATTAAATGTAACGATGGCAGTTAATAGTTGAGGTGACTCAAATATATTGTGGCCCATATATTCAATGGGTAACATAAATGATTGAGAAATAACATGTCAAGTGACAATTAATGTGAGTATTATTACCTTGCTATGTGAAGACGTCATTTCACGCGGACGACAAGATGATTCCAGAACTGTGTGTGTGTGTTTGGGGGGGGGGGGGGTGGCGCTATTATAGGTGACTCTGCAAAAAATTTGTGTTCTCTGCCGTAACACGTGTGGAAACATCGACGGCGGCCTCTTTTACACCGATTTGGAACGGAATCGGTACATTGCAGCGATGCACTCGAAGTCGCTCTCGCATCCCTCAAAGCTTCGATAACGAGGCGATAGCTGACGATCGCTTTCGTTTCTCCTCGTGTCACTCCGTATACCCTCGGAGGAACTAGGCGGAACAAGTTCCCCGTGGCGCATATAAACAAACAGCCGCAGGTGCAGTCAGGCGCTTCTCGCCAGCGCTCACATTTGCATTTGTCGGGGCTTGTAAAGTGGCTCGATTTGCATGCGCTCGCGAGACGCGTTCCCCGTTGGCCACGGGGCGTCCGGAGGCGGCAGAAAATGTATACGACAGGCAGGTCCCGAAAGAGTCCGGCGACACAAAGGGTGCGGGAGAAATTGGCGCTGCGCGCGAGCGTTTCCGGTAGCCTGCGTCGCGGCAACAAGTCTGTTGACAGAGGCTGCAGTGCGCGCCCGGTGTTCGTCTGACGGCTGCCCCGCGGGAGCTGTCACTTTTGGCGGGGCTTATTTTATTCCTGCAGCATTTCCAGCCGCGCTTGCCGACACCCACGGCAAAATCGGGTGCGACCAAGTATCGGCTGCCGACTACACGACGGAGCGTTTTTGACGTCGCACGTCGCGCCTCTGTCAAAGCCACCGGCACCGAACTGCTCCCCCTTGGTTATACAGAGAAAAAAACCGGGGGGGGGGGGGAGGAGGGGGGGAGGCTGGCGCTTAACTCGCACCGCGAGCTATTGTAGTAGTGCGCTGGCAGGAACACAGCTTTCTCTTCGCAGCTGTTTCATCACGAGAAAAACGCAATATTTAAAAGCGCAGGACCGCACGCACATAATTAACACGCGCGCGCGCGCGCACGCACACACGGAAAATTTCAGCGAGCAGCCCGCCAGTAATATTTCAAAGTAAAGTCGAGGGTATGACGGAATATCGTCTAGCGGGGGGATACATTCCAAAACCAACAATATCACCGACCAGTAAACAAGGTCTTTTTGACGTTTTGGCTTTTAGCACGGAGGGGGGGAGCTTGTTCACATTGACTAAAGCAGATTCTCTCAGATAAAAACATGGCTTTTGCGGCGCAGTGCTGGTTGTCGCGTGCGTCAAAAAACAAGTCGTGTATATTAGTAAGCTGGTTAACATAACTCTAATAATAAACTCTTGAAATGTTACAATTAGGCGCTGCGTTGTAAGTAGACATTAGTACAGCTTTCCACTAATAATAACGTTATCAGTTTTCAGAATTTCAAAGATACTATTAGGCGGGGCGCTGTAACGCAGCAAATCCTGGCCATTACGGCGTGTCGAACTGAGACTACGATAGGTTGCCTCGATGCCAGCGCCGCCGTTCCCGGGTGGAGACAACTTAGGCGACGCCGCCATATTGAATCACAACTGGCCTCTCGCATGTACCGCGAAATGCTGGACTGGTAGCCCAGTGTAGCTCTCGCTGCAAAAGGCCGTTTAAGTTAAAGCACTTTGAAGCGCGCCGAGAGCATGAACGGCGCTGTTACAAACGCTAGCGCCGCTGATCCCGTGTGATTCAATATGGCGACGCCGCTGAAGTTGTCTCCACCCCGGCGGCGCTGGCATCGAGACACCCTAAGACTACCAGGCTGCAGAGCGCGCGCAGCCACACAGCGGCACATGCGTCACCTGGACTGCTCTATTCTAACAGGGTGCAGGCCGCGAGGAGCTCAAATGAAAGGAAAGAGATAAATGAATGAATGCTGTTAAATAACACAGAGTCATTTATTTGGGTGTTTAATGCTCACGTAAAAAGTACTTCACTTTGCTGAAAGCTTTGGAGAAATAGGAAAGCATACAATGAATAAGAAGGTTAGTGTTTTCTTACGTATGCCGGCCTTGAGTAAAATGACGAAAGCCTAATATCATACGAGAACAAATTATAAACGGCGCATTGAAATGTGCTGTTCACCGCTTTTATTGAAAACAGTGGAAAACCCAGCTGTTGAATAATCCTGGTGGTCCTTTGATGTTAGGCTCAAAACTGTGGGAGCCCCGTAGCGCTAAAAACATACGTACAGAGGAGCACCACGCCCCCCCCCCCCCCCCCTCATTAGTTCCTCCTATAACGTTTCTCTTCGAAGCTCAACAGATATTTGTTGAAACTAATAAGAACGAAGACAAGCCGACGCCGTACAAAAGCTGTCAACTTCAACACTCGCGCCGAGTCATTAGTCGATTAGGCACTATATGCCAGCACATGGTCTTAGCTGTGTTAACACAAAGCGGTGGCTTGTTTCAAACTTTCTTTTTTTTTTCCAGGATGGTTCTAAGTCCAAGGGGCCAGGGTCAGTATGCTGCTCGCATGCATTTTGCATTTCTCGAGTAATATGCCCCGTACCGTGCCGAAGAATCTCCCGAAGACCACGTGCCCAAATTATCGCGTCGCATTCGTCGAGGCTTCATACTTTCATTTAAAAACAATGACTCACTGGAGATGTTTTTGCCAAAAGCCGAGCAAATACTGCGTAAAGAACTTGCTGAGGACGCATATCGGCCAATGACTCACGGAGATGTTTTTGCCAAAAGCCGAGCAAATACTGCGTAAAGAACTTGCTGAGGACGCATATCGGCCGTCACAAAAGAGTGGCAGCACGAGCTACGGAACAAGCTTGTCGTCTGTCTTTTCTTTTTTTTTGTTCTTGCGAGGCTACCCCACCCTCCTTGTTGTAAGCTAGAGTAGGCCCAGGAGAGCACGCCTTCGTTGTTGTGACATTTTGCTCCAAATTCGCGTCCCCAAACAAGCGTCCTTTCTGTGTATTTATCTGCAACATTCCGACACTGCTACAAAAGGCACGCCTCTCGTCGGCACCGGCGCCAGTCGTAAAACCTGGGTGCTCTTGATGCAACAAGGCCAGCGCCGGCACAAAGCCGGCCACACCAACGCCAGTCGCTTTGTCTGGGCACGCAGAGTGGTTCGAGGGAGCAAGGGTGTAACAAGGAAACCACTGAGCCCCAATAACTGAAAAATGTGCGCAATCAAAAACAGCAAAAATCAGATTGTTTACAGTAAAGGCTTTTAGTACTTCCTACGCGGAGTTGCACGGCGAACGTTGAGATGTATTTTAGATAAGGAAATGATAATAAATTCAAGCTTTCAACCTCCCCGAAAACATCAACTTTGCCGGCGTGGGTATCTCGAACCGTGGCCTCATTTGTCTATTTAGAAAGCAGAAAATATTTCTGGAGAGTGGTGTTGATAGAAAGCTACATCAGGTGCGTTTTTCCTTCTGATGCTACCGATAGTTAGAGAATTGATCTCTGTAGATTATTCGCCACAAGCTCATAATCAGAATCAGAACGTTTATTCACAACAAAAATACTACAAAAAGTGCTGCTGAGTCGTCTGGATCCTTAGCCGCTGGCTGGGATATATGTTGAGTTTGGGCCCTAAGTCAGCTACTGTTAGCTGTGATTTTATAAATACAGCGTCACTCAATAACTGCCTTGGCGATCGGTTAGTCCCATGTCAGATAGTCTGTCACGCACATGGCAGGTTGTTTCTCGCATGTCAATCGCGCGACAAATAACTTGACGATAATGAAACTTTTAGCGATGAGCAAAGCACTTCGGCGCGATTAAGGCAAATCAGAGAGCTTCGTACTCTTCTCAAAACAGATTACTGCACTCGACAGGCCGCGTGCCACGAATGACGTCACTAGCCACTGGCAGCAAATTGCTCGGCAAACAGAGCGCGGGGACAAAAATAAATGCCACGCGATGCCGCAAAGCTGTTTTGCGAGCACGCGCAAGTACGGCGCCTGCAAGCCGTGCACGCGCCGTCTCCCTCACGATGCCCCCTCATATTCCCGCGCGAAGGAAGAAATAAGCGCTCGGGAATTGCGCCGCGGGGCCCCGCTGCCGCGCGTTTCCCGGCTTTTTCGGCGGGCGCTGACGTCAGACGGCGACCGAGGACGCAGCGGACGCCCCATTGGTGAGGCCGCAATCCACCGACTGCACAAAGCAGCTGTTTGGCAAGTATCGACCCAACGCGCACGCTGAAAGTTTGAGCTTATGCGAGCAAAAGAAAACAGAAAAAAGGAATTTCGCGTTTTTCCTCTTAATTGGAACTGCATGGATTAGCGTGCGCGAGAGAGGAACGCAAGGAGTGACGGAGCCGCGCCGCGCTGCTTTGCCAAGCACTCATTTCGGCTGAGCGCACTTCGCAGCGCATAATCATCCCGACTGCAAATTTGATCTGTCCCTCGTCTCTATTTTCGCTTTCGAAACCGCCGCCACTCCCTCCCATGCGGTCCTCTTTGTCTTTCATTGGCGCCCCCTCGCTCGTTCCCTGCCGCTATTTGGCTCGAGCTCGCCTCCCTTCGTATTCAGACTACTCTTCCGTCGTCTGCTCGCTTACCGGACGACTTGCTTTGAAGTTCATTGGATGAACTCCGGCGAAACTTTCAAGCCGAGGCAAAAGGCTCCCCTGCTTTGCACGGTGAAAAGCATCGAGTTACAGCCTGGGGTCGATGCTGTAGCGGTTGCTGCCTATCGGTCATTCACGTTTCAAAAGTTCTGAATTTTTTGGCCACTGCCCCCCCCCCCCCTAGTTTTCTCAGGATGCGCACTTTTATGAGACTCGGAACTTCATTCACCAGAGAACCTAAAAGCGGCTAAAGAAAGTCATCCGGACACAATATGTTTACGCGAGTTGAGTGCAGTGAGCGCTTCTGAACGAATGAGCGCTCCTGAACGAACAGCGCCTCTGACACAATAGCTAATTGTCAAGACAACGAATTACCGGCTAACATCTTGGGTCGATAGGTCGCGGAGCGTTTTCGTTTTCGTCCTATATACAATATATGTAGGTCATTCCCTCTCTTGTGGTTTTAAAATGAAGAGGGCGGTTACCGAGAACCTCCCTTCAGTGCTAGCACTCTGCCTGTCCTTAGTCACACTCAATAATAATAATAATAATTGGTTTTGGGGGAAAAGAAATGGCGCAGTATCTGTCTCATATATCGTTGGACACCTGATCGTGCCGTAAGGGCAGGGATAAAGGAGGGAGTGAAAGAAGAAAGGAAGAAAGGGGTGTCGTAGTGGAGGGCTCTGGAATAATTTCGACCACTTGGGGGTCTTTAACGTGCACTGACATCGCACAGCACACGGGCGTCTTAGCGTTTTTCCTCCATAAAAACGCAGCCGCCGCGGTCTGGTTCGAACCCGGGAACTCCGGATCAGTAGTCTAGCGCCCTAACCACTGAGCCACCGCGGCGGGTAGTCAGACTCACGCATTCGGTGATTTTGTTCAGTGATTAGCAGTGGCTGCGTACAAGTGACAATAGAGCTGACATGACAGCAAGACAATTTTCGTTAATGCGAATGTAGACATATTTGGGATCATCGACACTCGTCAAAAAAAAAAAAAAACGATGCGGCAACTTCTCGTACCGCATCGCCGAACACGGTCTGCTGGACATGCGGTTCAATCCGATGCAATCAGGGGACTACCCCGACAATGAGCAGTGCAGGACCTCCTTCCTACCTCACAGCGATCACGACTGCAAATAAAATAACGCACATTTCGTCACCTGCAATTTTGTAATATGGCTGAGGCTTTCTTCCTCGAAGACCGCCATTTCTAACAAGACACTACACTCAGTGAAAGCAGTGAAAGCCGTTCAGTTGTCATTGTTTACAAGTAACAAAACCTATTGTTTCCCTCTATCTTTGCGCATTGGGTCAGTATGCTGTGTCATCTTTTTTTTTTTCGCAGACGTTCTTGTTGCTAACGTTCGCTCTAAACCGTCGGGCGCCACGTTTGCGAGCAGTTTTGAAAAACGGAACCAGGAGGGGCATAATGCAATGCCCAAAGAACGCTCGCCGCATTACGTGCACGAACAAGAAAGAGCGTCCCAACTAGCTTCTTGCTGTTTGCGGCGAGATGCGATGTGCCACCTCTCTTCGCCTCATAGCGGTCGCCGCTATGAGGTCGTGTCTGCACGCGAAAAATCCGACAGTGCTCGCACGCACCAGACACTGCTGCCGTTTGGGACTCTCAGTCGTGCTCGAGGCTGCCTCGGCACAGCCAGATAAATGAAGAGCGCCCTGTCTTTCTCGCACCCAGTGCGCGCCCGGCCGAAACACAACGGGCGCAGCGCACGAGGCGGGC
Organism: Amblyomma americanum; assembly: GCF_052857255.1. Classification (NCBI taxonomy): domain Eukaryota; kingdom Metazoa; phylum Arthropoda; class Arachnida; order Ixodida; family Ixodidae; genus Amblyomma; species Amblyomma americanum. Next base: position 265,278,286 of record NC_135497.1, read on the forward strand.
CTTCGGCAGGCTCCGTCCAGCAGCAAAACGTCGCGGGAAACAAAGCCCAGAAGACGGCGGCGGGCTCGGCGACAGCCATTTATTCTCGGCAATTGCCAGCGGGCCCAGCGTTCGCTTCGCTCGCCGAACGCTTTTGGCGCTGCGCGCCTCTGCTTCCGCGCCCGCTGGAGGCCCGTAATTTATCTCGCAATAAATTACGGGCGCCGCTTGACGGGCGGCGTGGCCGTCGATGGGGCCAGAAATAAAGAGAACCGGCGAGTTCACTGAAAATGCGGAGTGCCTCTGATAAGCAAGCGCGAAAGTGCGCAACTTTCGCGGAGCTTGTAGAGCCCGCTTTTTCTCGAGCCACGCGAAAACCCAGCCGACGCCCCGTTCGCGGTGCCAATCGGCGTCGAGGCAGAAGCAACAACTGCCGCGGAAAGCACGAAACTATTAACCGAGGCGGCGGAGAAACGCTAGCACCGAAACGCCTGCGCGGTAAAGAAGGGCAACCTAAATCGATGGTCGACGCTCTGGCCGCGCGTCTTCAGTGTATTTCAAGAATCAGAGCGTCTTTCTCTTGCGGCTCCCGCGGCGTTTCCATGGAAATGAGCCGAGGCCCCCCCTCCGCGGCCCGGTGCTTACGTGAGCGCCATGGTTTCTCGCGGTTGTGGAGAGCACATCAGCGAGATTGCCGGCCTTCTCGGCAGCCCCGTTGTGGGGTCGGCCGCCCAGCCCTATAGATCTCCGTCCGCCGCGGGGCGCCCTGTCAGCGAAAGTGTCGCGCAGACGCAGCGCGCGTTTTCCTTTCACGCGTGACCCCCTCCGGGTCATGGGGAGGGAACGCAGGGCTGACATTAATGCGTGGCAGCCAGTTTTCTTCGCACGTGTTCCCAGCACTTGTAAAACAGGTCGTTATGGATGGGGCCCTGTCAATTTTCGCCGCACGACTTTGTGAATGAGAAGCAATACAATCGTGCGCCAGCGTTATGGCGCTCCATCCGCACTGACACATTGCAACATTACGCGTATTATACCAACACCGTGTTTCCAAACAAAGCGCGGGGCTCGTGGTAGGCGGATCCGCCCGCGAATATTATGACCCCTCGCTCGTTCTGTGTCCTTATATTGACAAAACTGATTCAATTTAAACCTGCCCTGACGAAGGGAATCGAATTCCCGAAACTGTAGGCAAAAGAAACTTTAAAAACTAACTGTCGCGTTTGTCACAACCATACATGGCAAAATTACTTTTGGAAGATAATTAAAGTACGTTACTGATTAGTTTTCTAAAAATCTAGCTAAAATAATTTAATTACACTAAAAATTACTGCCCACAAAATGTCCTGATATTACATTACAATTACTTACCACAAGTAATGAAAATTACACTTACATTACTTTTTAGTTCCGACGCATAAATGTTGCGCATTAGTCATGGATCCTACAAATCTTTCACATTTTTTTGTTTGTACTGCCACTGAGCTTCAAAGTGGGCGGCGGAGATTTTGCTCCTCTTAGAAAAAAGGTAGCTCGGCGGATGGGATTAAGAAGTTTTCGGGGGTAGGGTGGCCACGGATGGCGCAGGACAGTGTTAATTAGAGAGACATGGGAGAGGCGTTTGTCCTGCCGTCGGCGTAGTCAGGTTGATGACGATGATGAAGATGATGAAGGTGAAGAAGAAGAAAGGTAGCGTTAGCCCATTGAACAGACGCTTTGCTGACGGAGATGGGATCGCGTGCATAATCCAACCCTCTTAAGAATTTGCATCCCATTTTTGTTCACGCTCTACCTCTTAGAAAGGGGCGCAGAAAATCTGCCAATTTTGCTGTTTTCTAGAGGCGCGCTGGTGCAAACCGATTGCATGTCGCCCATGTTGCACTTGAGTTAAAAATAGGCTATCAAATCGGGCCGAACAAGTTTTCCCGAAAACTCCCACCTAACTTTGTTAGATGTCAGTTGAGACTTGTAGTCAGTGTGGTGACATAAAAATAAACATGAAGCAGTCTTGAGGGAAGAACTCTCGCAAGCACTCGCAGTGTGCCTGCGCATATTGGTGCAATATGGAGTTCCATGATGAGCTCTCTATATGGCCCTGCGCTGCTTCGTTGGAGTGCTGGCCTTGGTGGCTGAATTTTTTGCTTGCTTTTTAGACACTCAACCCCTCAAACGCTAGGCCAAAGAATGGCAGATACAAGGGGGAGCATGGACTCATTATTCAGCACAAGTAATTTGCTAGTAATTAATTACTTTCTCGTTAAATTACGGTTTCAAAAGTAATTCATTACATTACTAATTTAGAAGCCCAGAAAAGTAATGAGTTACGGTACAAATTACCGAGAAAAGTAATTTAATTACTGTAAATAAATTACTGCCATGTATGGTCATAACGCTGTACTTACCTTACTAAACTGGCCCATTGGAATCTCTGCTGAATACTATATACACACATCATACATATATATTGTTATGAAGACGAAGAAGAGGGCAGTGGCGAGGGACGGAGCGCTCGCGCCAGGCCCTGAGCCATTAAATCATATTTTAATCTGTCATCATGTCGTCCCATCCCTTCGCTTGCCACCTCGCAACATTTGGTGGAGGTGCGGTCTTTCCCGCAATTTCTATAAAACCACTAAGCTTCCTAGTTTCTTTCCAAAAATGAAGCGTTTGCAGTGCCCTAAATCTAAAGTCGTAAAACTGGGTCCGCATGAAGCATTTTTTTTTGGGCGATTCGTCGGTGTCGGCAGCGGCGCTGCGAAGTTTAATCACCGACGCGCTTAATTTCGTAAAAAAACGCGGTATCTGCCGAGACAGAAGAAAACGCCGACACCACGTCCACTCTGTAGCCGGGACGCGTGAGACAATGAAAGCCGTGTGAGCTCTCAAGGTGACTCTGTGCTCTTCCGCGTTTCTTCGACGAGTGCTCCCGCGCCTCGGTCATCATGCTGTTCCACGCAGTCGAGGGCTAAGGCACAAACGAAGCTCAATGATAGCCTCACTGAAAATACAGGTTTCTTAATCACTAATGAGCGGATTGCGGATGGTGCTGTGCTAAAATTGCATAAAAGATGTCAAGGCTGAGTTTTCTGTCATCCTCCACCAATAGTGGAGGTATACGGCCGTCACGGCAGCTCAAACGCTCGCCTGTCGCTCCATAAGTGTGCGAGTTCGGCGACGCGGGCTTTCTAGGCGCGGTGCTTTTTTTGTTTGAAAAAAATAAACGCCAAATGAGGCCACGCTTAATAATCAGTACTTCTTACGCGTGCAGGCAACACTACGAGCTCTGCGGTGCGTTGTAATGCAAAGCTCCGTATTAATTGCGGCCGCCTAGGGTTTTCTCCCCGAATCCAAATCTCTAAAGGCAGGTGTTTTTTTTCTGCGTTTCCCGTCAATCAAAACATAGCTGCTATGACCGGGCTCCAGCCTTCAGCTTCGTGCACAGAACTCAGACTCCATCATCACTGACTCATCGCGGCTGGTGACAGCTGGAACCAGCCTCGACGACTCTTGCTCGCCCGATGGCTTAGCTAATTTGCCTGTAAAGGGTGCACCACAAACCCCTTTTGTGACTGCGGAGAAGCCAACTTGCTGTGTAGCTGAACACTCGAACGATGCCTACAAATTCGACAATTACTTTCACATGTCTTAAAAGTCATTTGTCAAAAAGCGTCAGCACGCACACGCACGCACATGCACACGCACACACACGCACACGCACGCACACACACACACACACGCACACGCACACGCACACACACACACACACACACACGCGCGCACACACACACACACACACACACACACACACACACACACACACACACACACACACACACACACACACACACACACACACACACACACACACACACACACACACACACACACACACACACACACACACACACACACACACACACACACACACACACACGCGCGCGCGCGCACGGGTGGGGGACACGAAAGAACAGCACACGACAAAACAGCCTGCGTTAAAACAGCACACAAAAACAGCATGGCGACAAAAGAATACGCGTCCAAACAGCACGCCAGTCAAAACGGCACAGCGACAAAATAGCTCAGCGGCAAAACAGGACGACGACAGAAGAGCGCAGGGAAAAACAGCACGACGATAAAACAGCACAGCGGAGTGCGGTGCAGCACTGCTGGAGGGGTGAACTAAACAGCCATAGCCGCGAACGGTAAATCACAACAACTGCGGCAGCTACATTTAAAGTTAGCGAGTGCTCGTTTCGCGGGTTCATTAAGAAACAGGTCTGGCTCATTGATTCAGGAACAGCGTCGCTTAAACGGTGCTTATGGCAGAACTAGTGGTTATGCATAGTCCTTTCTTGCTTGAAATTCCTTGCATTGATTCTACAACTCTGCTTCAGTTTACTACGACCTGCGTTTGTTAGGTCAGGTTAGGTTAGGTGTTTCTTGTGGTTGCTGAGAAAAAGGGTCAAATCTGTCGAATATTGTTATTTGAAGGAAATTGGCTTGTAAGCGAAAAACGTAGCTTTGATGAAATGTCGCGAAAATTTATGTTTTGGGATAATTTTTTTTGAAGTGAAAAAAAAACAGCTTCAATATAAAATAGCATTCAACAAATGCAGGCTGGTTCATGAATTTTCAGGTCATTTGGGTAGCCCGTTTCGCAAAGTTCAATAACTGCCAGTCAGCCTCAGACAACCATTCTACAGCGTCATGGTCAAACACCAAACAACATGAAAATCTCGGCTCGGGCAATTCTGCCATCGCGAAAAGTAAGCGTCATTTACTGGATATATTGAGTGTATGAAGGCCCTGTAGCTCGCTCCAAATAATATTGCTGAGCAGAGCTTTCAATTGCCGACAGTGACAGTTTTGAAGAACAATGACTTTTTGTACATCCAGAGCCATAGATCGGGCGTATTTGTCTGAATTCAGCATCATGACTCTCAACCCACCAAATCGATGCTTCCAGAAGAACTTCTTTAGCGTTATTCATTCCATTTCCCGCCAGAAAAGTGCATATTTAAGATCACGAGTATTACCCTACCCTGTTCCTTACTTATTTTGTGAAACGAGCACTCGCTAACTTTAAAGGTCGTTGCCGTGTGTGTTGATTTACCGTTTATTTATGGCTATGATTGTACACCCCTCCTGTAGCGCTGCACAGCATTCCGATTTCCGATGTGCCGTTTTTTCATCGTGCTGTTTTTTCCTGCGCTCTTCTTTCGTCCTGCTGTTTTTTCGCTGTGCTCTTTTGTCGTTGTGTCGCTTTGTCCAGCGTGCTGTTTTGATGCTTGCTGCTTTTTTCCTATGATGTTATGTCGCCATGCCGTTTTTCTCCTGCGCTGCTTTGTCGCTGTGCCAATTTTTTCTGTGCTGTTTTGTCGCTGCGCTGATTTTTTTGTGCGCTGTTTTTACGCATGCTGTTTTGTAGTGTGCTGTTCTTTCATGGCGCCGCACACACGCACGCGCACACACAAGGGGGATTTAACATGCGATTTCTGCACAGCGATTCTTGGGCTAGGAACGCCACAACACCTCCCCCCCCCCCCCCCCCCCCCCTATTTGTGGGCTGCTTAGAATAATAAGGGGTACTTAGGCAGGTATTTTTAAACGGTTGTGAGGGCTCTTGGTAATAGTCAGCAAAGTCACAAAAAGCTGGAAGAACCAGTATTGGTAAATTTGCAATCAGTAATCCGGCTTTGTATTTAGCAAAGCTATTTCAACACGTTTCTTTTTTTTTTTTAATGCGGGCGTGGTTGCGCGACAGGACGCCCGGATATACTCTGATTTCGTAAAAAAATGAAATTAAAACATGGTTCAAGGCTCCGCCAAATATTGTTTCAATAGCTACTCGATTCCGTTTTTTTTTCAATATGACAACAACAACATGTTAGCCAGGGGGCTCGTGTAGTCAATGTGTGGCAGCGTTCGTACGAAAAGCCCCAGTAATCTCTCTCCGTGCGATCGTGCGCGTGCGTGCGCGTGTGCGTGTGCGTGTGTGTGTGCGCTCGCGCTGTCTAAAGAAAAAAAATGTGAGTCTAACGGCGCAACGGTTGTTTTGTAGGCGTTTATCGCCTGATAACCATGAACACCAAGGCAGGTAACGCCTGTACTGTTCAGAAAAACCGGTGATGAGCGGTGACGTCTAAAACCGAAGTCAGTAGCTCGCGCATACTAAATGTATGCTGCACAACTGAGCCATTGGAATGGGTGCAAGCGTATTTACTCCCGGAAAGCCCGGAGTGCGCATTTACCTATGACAGACTGCACAAGCGGTAACCTAATAAGTTGCAACTTTCGCCTATCTTTGGATTTCATGCACCACAGAACCATGAAGGAGCATCCACATACATGTATTACATGGTTCACATAATGTATAAAAAAACTCTGATGTCAAACGAAATGCCAAAAATGAATATTATTTCGAAAATAATTATTCAAATACAAGACCGCAAGGAATCGAGCCAAAGATATCTAAGTGTTTGAAAGAAGTAGCTGTCAGTCTGCTGCATTACAGAGTTACGAAGTGCGCAGTAGAAGCAGGCTGGTAGGATGGTTCAACAGGATACAGGAAAGCTATCTCAGGAGACGAAAGATCTGTTTAAGAACCACCAAAGCATGAAAGCGTCTAACCCTACAGACAGAATATAACTGGAAGAACTATCAAAGTTAATAAATAAGCGCACGGCAGACGACATAAGGAAGTATAATATGGAAAGAATCGAGCATGCTCTAAAGCACGGAGGTAGCGTAAAAGTGGCCAAGAGGAAACTAGGCATAGGTAAAAACCAGATGTATGCGTTCAGAGACAAAGAAGGCCATGTCATTAGCAATATGAAGAAGATTGTTAAAGTAACTGATGAGTTCTGCGCAAATCTATACAGTAGCCTATGTAATCAGAACGTTAATATAACCAACTCCTCTATATAGCCTTAATTCATTACGAGAAAGCCTTTAATAGTGCAAAACATCTGCATTCATAAAGCAGTGCGGAATAAGGGTGTAGAAGAGTCTTATGTGAAAATACTGGAAGGCATCGATAACGAATGCACAGCTAACATAGCCCTCCATAAAGTAAGCAATAAATTTCCAGTAAGGAAGGGTGGCAGGCCCGGAGACACGATCTCGCCAATGCCATTCATCGCCTGTTTACAGGACGTACTGAGATATCTTAATTACGAACAGCTGATGATAAGAGTTAATGGAGAATACGTAAGTAATCTGCGATTTGCTGATGACATTACCTTGCTTAGTCACGGATGAGATGAACTGCAAAGCATGATCAATGAGTTAGGCAGAGCAGAACGGTGGGTCCAAAAATTAATATGCAGTAAACCAAAGTAATGTTCAACAGTCTTGCAAGGAAGGAGCACTTCACAATTTGTAACGGGGTGCTGGAAGGGGTAAGGGAATACGTCTACTTAGGACAGGTAGTCGCCACTGATCGGGAACATGAGAGGGAAATAACTAGAAGAATAAGAGTGGGGTGGAGCGCATATGGCAGGTTCTCTGAGATCATGAATAGCAATTTGCCAATATCCCTCAAGGAAAAAATGTGGAGGCTAACGAAAAGAATTCAGCTTAAGTCAAGGACAACGCAGCGATTCATAGAAAGAAAAATGATAGGTGTAACGTTAAGAGACTGAAAGCGGGCAGAGTGGGTGAGGGAACAAATGCAGGTTAATGATATCCCAGTCGAAGTCAAGAGGAAGAAATGGGCTTGGGCAGGGCATGTAATGCGAAGAAAAGATAACCACTGGTCCGTAAGGGTAACGGAGTGAATTCCAAGAGAAAGCAAGCGTAGTAGGGTGCGGTAGAAAGTCGAGTGGACGGATGAAATTAAGAATTATGCGGGGATATGGTGGCAGCAGCTGGCAAAGGACCGAGTTAATTGCAGAGACATCGGAGAGGCCTTTGGCCTGCAGTGGGCGTGGTAAGGCTGATGATGTTGGTGATGACAGAGTCTCACTGTGGAAGTTGCCAAATCTGGCTGCCACTGGTGGGGCTGTAGTCGCTGGCTGTGCTTGACATGCAAGTTACTACTGCGGGCTCACACATGCACCCACTTTTTTCAGCGTAGGAGGGCGCCTTGCACGGTGTTGCCGCTGACCAGATAATGATGATGATTATAGCTGTTTACGGCGCAAGGGCATTTGTGGCCAAAGACAGTCATGACACAAGGTATGTTCTGCTCAAGGTGGGGTCAGAGACAGGGCCGAAAAATGCTCTTATTGCAGACTGTTTCACACTGTCGCCCGTTAAACCTAAAAAATCTAGCGGCGCTGAGAATACAGGGAAAACTCCAGAAAGGAAGGCACAAGGCCGCTGCATCTGCCGTTTTTTCGTGCATTTTCTTGCGAGCTGCACGAAGCGAGTAGCTGTGTTTCAGATGGCATAAATTGCGCCTTCCATTTCTTCAGATGCCCGCTTCGACCGTTGAGAGTACACACAACAGCAGGCTCAGCGGCCTCTGCTTTAAGTGAGATGAGAGCACGCTAATGCTTCTTCTGACCTTCCGTATTTTTGGTTGGTAAAAGAAAGAGGTAAACTTGTAGTCATCTGCCAGGCGACTTGTAAGAAGAAGATGGTAGGTAGCTCGCAAAAGTCGATTTCTACAAAAAAAAAAGACGAAATGTAACGAATTTTTCTTGTTTTTTGTCTACTTCCGCCGCCTTTCTTCAGTCGTCTGTAGTCTTGCACTTCGATATAGCTCAGCGCGCCATATGAAATTCATGGCGCGTTTTAGATTTGAAACTTTGGTATTAAAAGTCATAGTCCGCTCTCAAGCACGGAATCAGTGTGCATTAAGCGGGTATGGAGAGTGCGTTGGAGTACGGAATCCGTTCTAATGAGGTTCGCTCTGGAGTATGCATATGTGCGCATATTTTGCGTCCCCTCGTGTTCACCGAAACCAGCCACTGCGAGAAGCCGCGGCTTTTATGACCCACAGAGTAGATCTGTGCGCATTAAAGATGAATATGTAACGGAAGGACCTCGTGTAACTCCCTCAGGGAAGCACATCTTAGCATCACTTGGAGTGTTTGCCTCTCTCGGGCAAACTCAAGCTGGAGCATTTCCGGAGTGCGCGTACTTTTGGCTAATAAAATATGCAGTAGGTGTACGGCCCTGCTGCTGCTGCTGCGAGTTTTCTCGTTTTGAGAGCCGCTCACTTGGGAGAGGCGACTTTGGTTGGCTCCCTGTTTACGTCAGAATACGAAAGCGCTAATTTGCATGCATCTGCATTTAGCCCGGAAGAGCCTCAAGAAAGAACGATTTGCCCGGTATACCATGATAGTCAGCAGCTCTGATAAGTCGGCCAACTTTTTTTCTTTATTGCTTCCTTGGACACTGTCTTTAAGGCGAGCGAGGCTAAAGGCGACAGAGCACCTGACAAGGACCCTGACACATTCACAGAATGTACGTAACAAAAATAGCATTATATAAAGTTCGGCCGCGCAGTCGTCTTGCACTAATACAAAAAGAAATAGTAGCTGTGAGAATAACAAGTCACAACGAACAATTTCATAAGGCCTTTGGGGTTTAACGTCCCAAAGGAACATGGGCTGTCAGGGACGCCGTAGTGTAGGAGATCGGAATAATTTTCAGCACCCGGGGCGGTATTCCATAATCTGCCATTATCTATTCGTCTATTTGGTCCCCTGTCATTGGTCACTGAGGTATACTCTCGGATTTCTGGTGTCTGTGATAAGCGACCCGACCATCTGGTAGTTAGCGCCCGGGCCCCACTATTGACTATATAGCGCAGCCGCAGTGGCAGTCACTGGTGAGGTCAGGTCACCCACTGTTGACAGTGCGCTGCTATGCACCACGCCGGTGGTTGCCATTGGCTGTATATCGCAGCCAATGGTCAGGTGTGGTCGCCATCCACCCAGTGGTCGGATCTCTTCCCACAGACGCTTGAAAGTCACGGGTATATCTCAGTGGCCAATGAAAGACGAGCAATTGGACAAATGGACAAAGTACAGTTATAGAACACGGCCCTTGGTGTACCATAACGTGCACTTACACCACACAGTAACCGGGCGCCTCGCGTTTTGCCACCATCGAAACGCAACCGCTGCGGCCGGGATTGAACTCGCGTCCTCCGGCACAACAGTCGAATGGCATAACCACTGAGCCGTAGCAGGATTTTTTTTTTCTTTACGCTGGTGCACTGAGGCGGGGATAACAAATAATTTTGTTTTAGCTGCACAATACAGTGACAAGCCGAAAATAAAACTGTAATTCAAGGGCACATTGGGAATGTGATGAACGTGGCCAATGCACAGTAGACTAGTTTCGAGTCAACCAATTTCAGCACTATCAGACATAGCCATGATATTCGTCATGCAACAAACACGCTAGCATAACTTCGCAACAGTTAAGTACAATTGTAGTAAATATCAGGAACTAACTTTGTGCAATATTTTACAATTTAAATCAAGTAACTGTGATGTGCTCTCTATGTTCGACTCAACGGAGGATGCACAGCCTAGCCATGCCATGCTGTTGGCGTTGATTGAACCCGGCTCATATTTCCTGAGCTCTCAGCACAATGCGACAGGCACTCAGAATGGTGCGCGCTTTTTCTAAAAACCAAACGGGTGTCGAGCTCCATCTTGTTCCGCGACCAGACATACGAAACAACTCTGACGTAAGCCTTCACCTCGTGAGTCGACGGTCCGCGAGAGCCTAGTAGCCGCGATTGCCAAATATACGACAGTGCAGTCATCATAATGAACGAGAAGGGCATCGGCAAGCATAGAAGTGAACTTACTAGTGAGTCTCGCCCTTTCATCGGAGTGGCCGACTTCTGCGCGCCACTTAACCATCGGCAAATTTTTTTAAATGATACGGAGAACATGAAATTACGCAAGCCTTCTTCGGGCAGTATTGTGCAAACACAGAGCCGACATCCCGGCTTGAAGAGAAGACCGCTAGAGATCATTGGTTTACATGACACGAATCTTGTGGTGAATGTTGACCCATTAACTATTTTTAAAGTCAATTCAGGTAGTTTTTGAGAGTGTATTGTACAGCTGGGGCCTCCTTTGTTGTTTTTAGCGCCAGATAATGTTCGATAAGCATTAAACTATTTAATTTCAAAGACAATACACTCTGATGCATTTCTCTTGCATAATCTGTTAGAATACTCCAAAGTCGTTGACGCGATAAAAAAAAAAACATTAAGTCAGCAGCGCCTCTTGAGCGCCCTTAATGGACAAGCCATTTCCTGCTTTTCACGTGTCGAACAAGCAAAACTATGCTAGCGAACTTCTCCAAACGATAAAACGCCGCCACGAGCTTACTTGGGGTATTTCACATCGCGCAGAGCGGTGACTGAGCTCCTAGCTGGATACGACTGGAGTGCCGTCTGTCGAAAAAGTTCGAGGGCCAAATCACCCATAAGTAGCACTGAGCGTGCAGCCTACAACGGCGCACTGTTTGCTGCTACTGGCAGCTTTCGCAATTCAAGACGGCGAGAAGGAACTCGGCTATGGCCCTTGAGAACGCACGAAAAAACAGACAGCCATTTCGCCAACAAATGCCGTGGCACCGCTCCTGCCGCCAACGCGCTGCCTCAAGACCTTTCGCAAGATGTGGCCCATAAAGTAAAAAAAAAAACGCGGCACAAGGACCCTAGAGATGTTCAGAGGGGAACAAGCAATGACAAATTATACCATATGCTTTTAAAGCTGTCTGAAACCGCCTGGCTCCAAAATTTGTTCGCAATTTTTTTCTCCTCGTTTTGAAACCTCGTGCGTTTATTTGGTGTCTTTAAGTTCTTGACACTCGATACCAGCCCAGCTGCGTCTGCGAAACAAAAAAAAAAGTGTAAAAAACCCGACCGGGACGTTGACGATGACACTTTTCGAATTCCTCTGAAGAGTTCACTTGTGCGCCGAGCACATTTGTGAAGATGTTCCACGTCGCTTAATCTCGCGAGGCGTTGAAGTTCCTATTCGGCTCGCTATTTACACGGCAATCGCGGCAGCTGGATTTTTCTGAATGGTTTATCTTCAGCGCCCAGCCCGACTTCTTGTTCGTTCCACTCTCTGCTGCATTCGCTTTATCCTGAGCCTGCGGCAGTGACGCGTATGCGAAAAATGCAGTGAGCTTCACTGCCCCTTGGTCGGAAGCAAGTTCTTCCTACCTTTAGTTGGGACCAGTTACTTCAAATTGGTCACAGTGCATCGTCAGTTGTGCTTAACCCACCGTAAAAAGGATGACACATTCTCTGCTGTTGTCAGTCTCTATCGTCCGAGATTACGTTCAAACTTGTAAACTCACCACCATACATGGTAGCAGCAAAACATTAATAGCACGGTTGCGTTTATATAGCACGAATTCAAAATAAAATGCGGACATGGAAGCGCACTTCATTACCGCGAACAAAGAGCGTGGAATAGTGAATGGAAAGTCTAATGTGCGATTTAATTATGTGAATGATAAACGGACAACCATTGATAACGAGCTTGCTTGGGTATAATGTACAAATAATTTATTAAGAACCAAAACTAACCTCAAGGCCTTAACGAAATCATCTCACCGCACACCAGGTGCCAGCGCACACCGATGTACTGAATTTTGAGGCGTTGTACACCCTTAAGTTTTTGTTTTCTTTTCTTGTTGACAAAGTTAAGTACCACTGCTCCTCGTGTCGGGCCTCCATAACGTTTTCCGGCAGGCAGGAGTTCAAACACGTCCCTAAAAAATATCAAAGAAACAAAATTGTCTCCCACCGAACGCTTTGGCGTTCAATGCCCCTGTCACCGAAAAGAAAGTCGTCTTCAGGCGCTCTGGCAGACACGTTGGCAGCTCGGAATACTTCGGAGCGTACACCGATACCTGTTTTCCCTCACGTCACACGCGCGGTGACAGCAAGGACGCTGCGCTTGCTAAACCGCACGGACAGCCGCGGCAGCACACCGCTTGGTGATCCCGTAGAGGATGCGTGAACACTGGTAGCGCCGCGTTCCTCCGTGGCGTGCATTGCCACTCTGTCAGCTGAAGCTTCGACAGGGTTGCGTGCAGCAGGCATTTAGGTGCCAAGAGATACACGCCAGAGTACTCTTAGCCTGAGGGGCCCTACGCCGCTAGAATACGTTCGTGCTCCTGGTCACACTCATCAAGCACGCAACGCGGCAATAAGAGCGCTTCTACAGTTTACCTAAAATGAGGAGGCCTTAGGTACAGACTCAATATGCATTACCGCATGCTTGCCTACTTCTCGCACTCTTCCCTTTCTTCTCGATAAACTATTGAATTCGCGCTTTCCACATCCACACTTTTGCATTTCAAATACGCCGTCGTGGTGAGCTACGCAACAATTCGGACCACCACGACGCGCCTCGGAATCTCGGAACACGAATGATTCTGAATTTCTCCCATCGAAATGCGGCCGGCGAAGTCAGGATCGAATCCGCAACTTCATTCGAAGTAGCACAAGGCCATGAAAGACCGTAGCAGGTCTGCCTACCTTTTCATCCTCTTGTATGTGTGTGGGCTACGAAGCAGGATGTGCGCACTAAGCGCCCCCGCCTTCAGCTTCATCGGCTACTTTCCAATGGCAATTGTAAAACGGTGTCACGTAGGCATAGCCACCATAATACTGCTTGTGGTGACGTGCCTGGGAGCCTAAATGACCAGTAACCATTGAATGCGTTCCGCGCTGCTTCTTTCAATATCCTTATTTTGGAGCCTGCTTTGTCGGTATTAGCTTTTACGTGTTTCGCTACGACTGCATAATATTTCAAGCGACTCATTTCTAGGAAATAATTTTACGCGTTTGTGCAAAAGTAATGTAACTATGATTACAGGTCTTTTTCTAGAACTGCCGGCTCTCTGGCCACTCAGAAGTGCATTGTGAATAAGCGCGACTATTCGGGCAGTAGTAAAAGAAACTAATATTCTTTTGGTTCATCAGGCGATTCATGTGCGCCAAATACGTGTAGAAAGTGGTAGTTCCGTAACTGCTGGAGCGGAGTTCTTTGCAGCACTACCAAAGTGAAGCTCTGCACCCGGTCGCGCAGTGCGCAAACGCACCGCTTCGGAATAAGTGCCAAGGAATAGAGAAACGCATTTCTTTTTGCAGCACCAGCTGTCTTAACCTAGTTCCCCTGGTTTCGTGTAGTCGTCGACAGTGTCCCGTGCACTGGGACGGTTCTGCAAAATGCCGATGCTCTGCTCATAACCGGGCCTCGAGCTTCGTGCCTCCATCGCCGTCGCCGGATGGAGCGAGCGGTAGCAGCGAGATGCCACCGGAAGCCTACAAACGCTTCTCAGGAAAGAGTCCTGAAATCTGTCAGGACTTTTCTCGCGGGTTACAATCCCGGTTCGCCAGTCTTTTTTGCTGGCGAATTCTACTTCGGCGTCATGAAGCACAAGCAATTCGTCATCGACGCCGCTTTGGGGGTCTTAACTCCCGAAACCAATTTAACACATTAGAGAACATCACGCAACACGTGCGTTGATCTGGAGTTCAGCAGAGAATGCAGTTAAAAGCGATTAGTGCCTTTATGCACCCGTTTCCCTGACGGAAAAGAAGACAGTCGAAATTCACGACACTGAAACGGCACAGATGCGCTAAAAGTTGTGGAAAAACGCAGTAGTACACTTTCTCGTCGTTGATAACTTATCTATGAGCTACACAATCAGCATCAAAGTAACTGTCACCAAACTTGTGATGCATTGCGCCATCGTTTCGTCGCCCATTTTGCGAACCACCTAGTGCTAGCGCTGATAGTGCTAGTGCTAGTACCATTAAAGTAAGCGGCCATTTTTCTAAACAAATGACATTTTTTACCAGAGGAAAGCCGTTTTTTTTTGTTGCCGAAACAATGCGGTCACAAATTGGAAAAAAAAGCTGTCCTCCTCTCTAGCTTACACCTCACGCAACAGAAAACGCTTGTCATCACTGAAGCAATTGGACATTTATTGCCGCTTGCAATTATTGTTCAGTCATGGCATGTTTGTGAATATGCAAACATAACCGAAAAACGCCGAACAAGAAGCACGCGTTAAGACAGTGCGCGTGTATTGTATAGAAATTTAATTAAACACGCGAGTTGGTCACTCTTGTGGAGAAAAAAAAATTGGAGTCTACCTCGTCGTCAAGAGCGCGTTCAAGTATGAAAGGTTTTGCAGCACCAGCGTAGCTCATTATAAAACGGTTCATACGAGGTACCAGGCGCAATCTTTGGATGGATCTCAGGTTTTTTTAGCTGCTAGGCCCACCGCAGCGTCCACCCGCTTTTGCTATTCGAGGCCGGCTCTCTGCGTTCTTCGCTGTTTTTGCTACTTGAAGAACAGCCGCGTTCCTTCGCTTTCGTTCAGCCGTAGCAGCGCCGTCGGCCGCACTGACGGCCTTCTTCACCTTCGTGTGTGGCCTCGAAAAGCTTCAGAAGAATGACAAGTTGGGCTAGTTGGGTGGCGTTCATTTTGAAGGAAGAAACAGCGCGAACAAGGATGCAGGACGAACAATGATATGTATATAACAAAGGCGCTGTCTCATTCTTCGTCCTGCATCCCTGTTCGCGCGTGTTTTTTCCGCGAAAATCTCGCACACCTCCCGTCGCTGATGTAATCGAACCCCGCGTCCTGCTCCAGCGCCAAACTCGCACAGCGTTCCCAACCTAGAATACACTAGCGATGACGATATTGATTATCACGTCCCTTCTTCTTTGCATCAGAATGTGTGGCAGCGCCACCTGTGCTAGCATTCATAGAAGCTACCATCGTTCTCAAAGTGGCGGCATTTAATATCACTGTGCCATTGTAATCACTAGTGGGTGACGCTGTCTATGCTAAATAGCAAATAAACACTCCGCGTCAGTTCCCGGGAATAGCCTATTGCAAATGCAGCTAAAAAAAACAGATGTCGAGACAATCAATCTGACAGCCAACAAGTGACTGTTGGCTTTCTTTGTAACAGCAAAGGAATGAACGCCAGAGACGAGGCTGCCTTGTGACGTCGAGACAACAGATCACTAGAAGGGAGGCAAGGCTGAGCATGCGACTGAGAGGGAGTACAGGTCTGTTAGGTATTGCTTCCTAGATGCTTTGTAAATAGTTGATGTACAGTCGGGGACAAAAGTCTCTGGACCACGTGTTCCTCAAACGAAGCCCGTAGCTCTGCTATTAGCCTTTGCTGGAGAGCACATTTGTGGAGGTAAAAGTCAATATTCTGCTCTTTTGCAGAAGTGCGGGCCCCGGCGACCGGCTAATAACAGAGCTATGAGCTTTGTATGAGCAACACTTGGTCTAGAGACTTTTGTCCTTGATTGTACATGGAAGATCATTATACTCTAATAAATACCGTGAATGAAAAAAAGCGCCGATGGCCGAGTGGTCTAAATCGTTGTGCCTTGTACTTGCTCGCTCCCCAGCGGCGTTGTTTCGAACGAAGCTTGGAGCACTAAAGGAGTTTTCTTTTTATGAATACCAGTTTTTCCAGACTTTCCGGCTTCGAAAGCCGTTGGTTACGGCCCTTACAGAAATGACTTTTGAGGCGCTGTTGACGCCTTGGTGAGTTCGTGTTGAATCTACAGGAAGTACATGAACCCCGCGTGAGTTGAGTAGCAACTGCTAAGCAATATTTCGGTTGAGCTTCACCCAACATAGCTTATATTAGAAAATTTCATTTACTCCTAAGCTGTACTTTTACAGATCATACAAAAAATAAATTTAACCTCGAAAGTGACTTAGTTTTGACGTGGGAATGGACGTCTTTTGGAAAGTATTTGAAAGAGCACGCATTCTGCTGTATTGCATGTTTCGAGATATTAGATCCCATATAAATTGCAAGTTACACTCAAGAGGCGTCTGTTGCGATAATTGTGGGCACGACGTTGAACACAAAACAGCTCCTACTTATAGCTTTATTCTTTGTTGTTGTCGAGGGAGGAATCGAGGTCTACAACTAACAAAACGTCGCATGAGAACTTGATTAATTGTACTTCATATGAAATAAATAAAGAGCCACAACAATAATTCATATAATTTTGCTGACCAGAAATTCACTAGCTACACGCGTAGGGGTGGCCTTGTAGAGTTGTAGAGGAGTATATACTGATGAACCTGAGACGATGAAAAGCTTTGGAGACTCAGTCATTCCTTATAATAGTCTCGTGTGCAAAAACAGCTTCATGCTCTGTAACGTGAAGGTTGTATATGCCTAACGCTCTCTCTTTCTCTATGCACCTTTGCATCGGGCGAGGGAGTTGTCGAGACTCCTCCTCTCTGGACTGTTGAAAACCGGTTCCGCTGCAGCTTCGACTGTACTAGCGCGAGGTGCCCACGACAGTCCAGCGAACAATATGGCAGCGTCCAGGGCGCTCTTACTGCAAATGTATATACAATGTAAAGTTGGAAACGACCAATTCTGCATATATGGACATGTAAGCAGAACCTAGGAGAAAGAGGAGTACTCATTCATTCTTTCAAACTCAACCAGTATTTGCAATAAGTGTACGGTTTCGCTGAAATGTCCGAACAATGAACGCTCGCTCATCTCGTCTGACATTCGATCGCAGGTGTGCGGCCGGTATGATTCCGCGCTTTTCCTGGTGTGAAGTAAATGTGCGTCTCTTTAGCAGGAAAGACTGCACATCCATACAGCGCGCAACAAATAACGCTCAGCGTCAAATGAACGAATAGTGATGCGCTTGTTTTGCTTCCCAACATTCTGGACACACTCTTGCTTTTTTTTAAATGCTGCAACGGCGCCAGGACACGGGAATTGCGAAGCAAGAACATCACTCTTCTCCTTTTTTTTTGTATTTCCTTTGAAAAAGGATGCCTGACCGTTCGCCCGTAGCCCCGTTCAGAATTGCAATTGCACAACGATATTATAAGCCTTTTGTGGAATCAAGCTTAACAAATGTCGACACAGCCGGACCTCACATGCGCTTATAATCGCGCATAACTTACGGAACACGTGAGCTTTTATTTCATATCAAACAGACGAACGTTGAGCCCGTCAGCCGCCTCCGAGAATTGCACGCGTCTCGTTTGTGACGCAGTGAAATACCACGTGCGTCGGCGTTCACTCAAACCATTGTTTGCTGAGACGAAAAAAAAACAATTTTAAATTGTTTCGTCGTGTGCAACAAAAATTGCGTACACTGCAGCAATAGCTGTGTTCCTTAGCGACTAGAACAGCGCATCAGCAATTCGTTATGTATAGTGGTTTGGTTTATAGGGGTTTAACGTCCCAAAGCAACTCAGGCTATGCGAGACGCCGTAGTGGAGGGCTCCGGAGATGTCGACCACCTGGGACTCTTTAACGTGCACTGACATCGCACAGTACACGGGCCTCTAGAATTTTGCCTCCATCGAAATTCGACCGCCGCGGCCGGGATCGAACCCGCGTCTTTCGGGCCGGCAGCCGAGTGCCATAACCACAGAGCCACCGCGGCGGCGTATGAACAAAAATTGCAAAAAAAGCAGGGATGGAAAGACCGAGAGAACTGCAGGAATTCTGCCCTGCAGCGCCGGAATAGAGGAAGCCCTTGCTGGCGTCTGTTGCGACTCTCGCGGCGATCTACCACTGCCTTCATCATTTGCAATGTCAGCTGCATCGTGTCTCATGAAGCGCCTGGCCGGGACCCGCGCCATGCCCTGGATGGGAGTATGTTGGACCGCGCTCAAGGCTGCACATAGGCATTCATGGGGCTCGGCACGTGCGTCCTCACACCGCCGCGCATGCTCCATTAACCATGAATGATGCGGAGCGCCACTGCGCCCTTACCGCGCAAATTGCTAAGTGACTGGGGCCGTTGCCGGGTGACGCCGTGTCGAGAACAGCGGCAGCCAGAAATAGAGTCGCAATAAATGCCAGATATATGCGCTTTCAGGCATGTCCCACTATTTGAAAGACCGCCAGTATATGTCTCCAGCGAATCCAAACATAGTTTTCGGCGCGTTTTGGTGCAAAACCAAGAAATAAAATTTTGCTCCTTCCGCCTCTCCAGCGGCACAACGGGCGGGGATATATTACGAGCAGCAGACCAAGCGGCCGCTCATAAAAACGCAATATGTGCCTGGCTTGCAGTCCGGAATTTTCTTTTATGCTGTTGTTTATCTTCGAGCTGCTTTATTGTGCGCCAGAGGAGCACTGCGGAAGAACTCTGTCTCAGAACAGTGAGCTCCAACAACTTCGCAGAATCTTGGTCGGCTGCAGAGCAGAGATGGAGAGAGGGAGAGAAGGAGGGAGAGAGAGAGGGTAAAGAGGAAGGCAGGACGGCACAGGAGTTCGGGGTATCGGTGCTTCGGGGCGAGCGTAGAGCTGCGTCGCCGCGGCGCAATTTAATTACGGTCGTAACTCGGCTCCTGGCCCGCCCGCGTTCGCTTCGCCGGAGCCGCGACGCGAGAACGCCGTGGATGCGGCCCATTATGGCGTGCGCGCGTTGCGGCTAGCGCGGTGGGACACTTCGATTGCTAACTCGACGCGCGCACAACTGGCGCCGTAATTGCGATACTTACGGCGCGCACGGGGGACGTGGATGCTTCGCAGCACCCGAGAAATGTTGGTCAGCTAAAACACGCCGGCCGGGAGAACAAAGCTTCCGCGTGTTTTGTGATCACGACAGATCGATGCACTCGTTCGCTGATCGATTGGCAAGTGCCTAGGGATGCGCAGCGACTTGGGGTGCGCTTATTATGACACATTTAGCCGGCTGCGGCATTTCGTGGCCAATGACGGCGCCACTTTTAGCGTTGTTTTGCGTGCCACGTACTCTGCTTAGCGGCTATCTTTTCGCTTGCGGCCACTGGCCACGTGCCTAGTGAGTTGAGTGGAGAATAACTTGTGCAAACTGCGGTCTTCCTTCCTGGCGTTTCATTTGCAAGTTACGCAACAAATGCTTGTTCGCAAAAACCTTCTGGCTATCGTTCATGTTGGTAGCAATTGTTTGAAAAACTGCGACCGTTGTGTGAACCTAGTTTGCCGTGCTTCGCGTTAATAGTTTTTTTGTGCTTAGTAAGACATACCTTTAATCTTTATCTGTGCACGAAAAGGAAAATGAAACGAAAACTACAAGAGGCCTTTTTTTCACACAGTCTGTAAAGTATATCACTCTATCTTACCGTGCACCTTAACCGCTGGTTCCAAGAAAAGATTTAAGATAATCGCTGTGACCCAAGTGATGTGAAGGCAACTCATTACACACCTGTCCCACTTCTCGACCAAAGAGAAAAGAACTACGTTAATAAGTGTCACGAGACGCGTGACATTCCCGCTCTCATTAGTGTATAAAACCGATGCGTATAGTCTTTCTCTACGACTCTTTTCTATGCCTAGCTGAAACCAGAATTGGCTGCGGTGAACTTCAAGAAACATCGTACAAACTAACCAGGATAGAGCGCCGCTTTTCTCCTGCTTGTGTTCGCCCATCAATGAAGAAACAAGAAACCACGAGCCGGGGAAACTCGCCGACAGTATAGTCTCCCGTGGCTGGTCGCTCAATATCTAAACGATTGTGTGCACGAAAACGCAGGCACACAGACACACACACACGCACACAAACAGACACATTTATTCCTCCCTCTTCTTACTGCTCCACGCTTTCCCGCAACCCCCGCACAGCTCTACAGCATCGAGCATATCCCCTCCGCCCGAGCGCACCAGGAGTTATCTCGACCGCTCTTTCCTCGCTTCTCTGCTCCCACGGGAAACTCCAGGCTTGCGCATTTCACTCACGGCATCAACCGCGGCGCGCTTTATTCCGCCGCACATCTATATAAACGGCCGCAGACTCCTCGCTGCCTACCGGTCCCAGGCGGCCTGATTGCATCCGGACTCCAAACAGCATCGCTCACGAAGAGTTGGGCCCGCTGCTCTGTTCCGCTAGAGCGCACCTATCCGATTTATACGTAGATCCGCTTGTTTGCGCAGTGGTCGGCTGCCGTGCTTTCGCTTGCTCGGCCGATTTGCTCGCACGACTGGGAAAAGCGCCGCGAGTGCGCTGAGGCAAAAAATAATAATAATAAGGAAGCGGAAACACAAACGCACCTGCGAGGAACGCGGTAAGGTGAGCAGGAAAGAGATTCAAGGGAGGTCCACAAACGGAGGCGGCTCTGCCTTGCATCGGGGTGCATGAAAAATGGCACGCCATGGAAGGCTCGACTAATGATTGTGTACGACTCTCTTGCGTAGAGCAGCTGTGGCGAACGCGTACGGTTTCGCATTCCCACAAGCGGCGTTCGCTTCAGCGAACAAGCAGCCGTCACGCAGGACTATAGAACACCTCTTTCTGAGTCTGGGTGCTCCCAGAAAGGTGCCAAGGTGCAAACGCACACTTTTCATAAGTGACGCGTAACAGCTACATGCTCGTTACTGTAGGAGTAAAGTTTTTAAAGCTTTGCATGTCCCGTTTCAAGTGCAAGATTGATTTGAAAAAAAAGAAACTTTTTATGCCATGTAGAAGCACAGCGAGAAATTATCCTCAAAATAATGTCTTTATTTCCTATATTCAACTCCATAACACGAAACATTCCATCGGTATTTACATTAACTACTACTTACGCTACAGTTCCGGGACTATGCAGTCTACTTGCTCGAAGAAGTAGGCCCTGGTTACATTTCGGCTCTTAAATGCGGAATTTGATTCACAGTTTTTCTCGGACATTTTTATCACGCATCACATGAGACGGCGAATTTTCTCAATTAATTCTATTGAAAAGTAACACTATTTTTTGCTATATTCCATCGCCTTTTTTTTCTTTTGCAGTTTCAACTGTGCCAGAAATTATTGAGCGGTTTTGTTTTGGAGATGTGCAGGTATTCACTAAAGATGAGAATCATCAACTGTTTTCACAGAGGGCACGAAGAACACGTTCGAATATGGCAGACCTGTCAACACTGTGTCTAGCGCTCGCTCTCTAGACGGCGGCATAAATTCCGCTCGCAGCACTTGTTTCGTGGAACAGGCTAACCGAAGCAAAATCGGTGCACTCACTGATATTACAATGCGTGCTGGAACACACGAGGTTCCTGTTGCCCACCTGGGCTCATCCTCCAGAGCGGCGCGGTCTTTTTGATCCAGAATGTTTGTGACTCCACAGAGGAGTTGTGAACACACGTTTAAGAGCCCGTGCCCACGATTAGGAAATTGCTGCTGAATAGTCATTCAGAGAAAAGCATAGTGGAACGGCCAGTCGTGCAACTTGCATTAGTGGTGAAACTTGCGCTTCGAAACTCCTTAGCAGTGCTTTTTGACATCGTTTCCAGGAACTCAGGTCAATGGTGTAGTTCACTTGTTTTGCCAAAGCGTGACGCATGGAAAGAAGCTAACGGCTGCATTCTTTTCACTGAAACAAAGAACAGTACGCCCTGGCTGCGAAAGTTCCATCCGAGAACTTCATTATATGCGGGGTGTGGCATTAGACCACCAGGCTACAGTTCGACGCATACGTGCCTGGAGCCGCCGCGGTGGCTGATTGGTTACGGCGCTCGGCTGCCGGCAGCGAAAGACGCGGGTTCGATCCCGGCCGCGGCGGTCGAATTTCGATGGAGGCGAAATTCTAGAGGCCCGTGTGCTGTGCGATGTCAGTGCACGTTAAAGAACCCCAGGTGGTCGAAATCTCCGGAGCCCTTCACTACGGCGTCTCTCATAGCCTGAGTCGCTTTGGAACGTTAAACCCCCATAAAACATATTCCAGCATACGTGCCTGTGGACGCATTCCCTTATTGTCCTACAGTGTGAGATGGGGCAACCGTGTTGCGAAAATGCGAACTTTTTGACAATTTATCTTTTTTTTTGTGACCAATATGGCATCAAACAACAGAAAGCACAGTACTTGTTCTGTCTGAAGTCTCTGGAAAAAAGTGAATAGAGCTGTAGATTCTTCGAAAAATCCTCTTTTTTTTGTCATACAAAACTGGCTCTCAAATTTCGTCCTTTCCATAGACGCCCATTGTTTAAACTTTGAATGGATTTGGAATGAACGTTAGGCAGGGGATCGAGACACTGCTGCCGTTGGCGTGTGGGGCTGAACACCGAAATCCTAAATCCTGAGGAAAAGCTCAGTTGGTTAGCTTCACGGTTAGTTATACAAAAAAAAAACGCAGCTTCTCCCATTGAAGCGATGTAAGCCACAAGACTTAGCGGCGCTAGCTAGGAGCTGTATCGAATTCCTGATAACCAGAGGAACGCAGCTGAGTATGGTGTCGCTTCATTGTCTGAAGACTACTTCGCGCTCACTGTTGCCGGCCATGCAGCGTCACAATTCCTGGCATAATTCCAGAAAGCCTATCTCATAGTACCTTTAATATCCGGACGACGCCCAACCACACCAACGCCACTGCTCGTCCGTTCATGCAAGCTTCTTTACTTCAGCGTGCAGCCATTCCACTGCGGGCAACGGAGATAAGCCGTAACCTTATGCGGGGCACGGTCTGTGGTTAGCAGTGATTTTGCACCTGGGCGAACGTGCGAAATATTGTAAAAAAAGGAGACAAAATCAAGGAAGACAAAGGAAAGCTTAAATGCTGCGTAATTTCCACCAGATGGTTGTATGCATTATTTGAATTAAGATTCCGTTTTATTAAGCAGACCGATGAAAAAGAATTAAAAATGTGACAGACGATCAATGCGACTGATGCGGAGGGTTATACGTTAAGTTTGCGACTCCGATTGTGTGGGTGATTTGTGTTGATCAGCTGAACTCACTCACACCAATGACAATTGAAGTTTCCATTTGGCAATTCATGAATTTGCATGCTATTCGATTAGTTAACATCAGATGTTAAGTAGCCATCAATTTCCCTCTCCGGTGGTGGATCTAATCATTTCACTATCTTGCAGATATATGGTGTGTTCAAACCTCTAACGATGCCCGCGGTTTTGCCCACAATCACCCCACTAATGCTAGCGCACTGAAGCTCCACCCTCCTCTCCCCTTTTCTCATCTCCACGGTGCGGTTAAGGTGTCCACCGAGAAATGAGACAGTGGTTACGCCTTTGTTTTCATTTTAATTTTTAATGCACCACGCTCCTGGCCGGAACGTCGGACGTCCCCGCTCAGTTTTTGCGCACATGGCATTCCTAATGCTAGCGCCTTGAAGTTATGCGTGTCATTATGATGGGCGCAGACAAACATCGAACGTTGGTCATCGAAATCGCAAACATTTGCAGGTAAGTGCCCGTAAAACTTTGCAACTGTGACGGCAAAGCAGCTGTATAGGATTGTGCTTGGACGAAGATAAAACATTCGGTGCGCCAACATTAGGAAACAAAAAAAGGCATGCACTTCAAATATGTCAATCAAAAGAAAGGCCCTGGGATGAGTTCGAAGGCAACATATCCTGTACTCCTTGCAGCTCAACTTGCACGAAGTGAATCCACACAGGTCACTACTGTTACGTTCGAGGCAGGCAAACTCAGCGAGTGGAGATGACAGCGCACAGCCTCTCCCCGTCTCTTCCTATTCCTTGTCGCTGCTTCGCGAGCTGGCGCATCCTGTTAGAGCGAAGCCAGAAGGCTAGACTCCCTACCTGTCTTCCATAAAAGCTGCAAGAGGGAGCCGCGGCACACTTCCATGACTCCAAGGACGGCTGCGCAGTATAACCGCGAACGATCGCGAGCCCGGTACGGCGAGAAGCCTTTTTCCTCCCACCCGTCGGGATGCGTATGTCGTGTGGCGATGACAGATGGACGCCGCAGACGCGCAGTTTATAAATATGGACGCAACCATGCAGGCTCGCAACAGGCTCCGTCAGTGCTTGAGTGTCAGCGCAGCGCCCCGCCGTGCAGGTAGCATTACAAATACATAACAGCACGGTGGGACACCTACACCTCAGTGGCTGCTATATCCTCACATAAACTTATGTGTATGTATATGTAGGGAGTTTTACCTTCTTCAAGTTTTCGCAGCCTCGTGCCGAGAGAAAGCAGCCCGTCACACAAAAACGGCAAAAAACAAGTGTTCGCCTTGTTTACGCCGCCAGTGTAGAGAGGGCGGCTGCTCGGTTGCGCTGGTCTGCCAAGCGGCGGAGATTTATCGCTAGTGAAGTATGGGCCTTATCCTTCGGCGGCTCATTTAGTGGGCGTGGAATCAGCCTGCACCCCTAGTTGACCACGCAGAGCCAAGCTCTGGAAGCACCGTTCCCGCGCCGTTGCGCGCAGACGAGTGCGCCAGGCGGTGCAGAACAACCGCAGCGGCTGCTGATGATTGAAAGCCCCCCTCATAACTACGAGCCACGAAAATATATTGTCATAAAAAGAATCCCCGCCACGCTGCTTCGCAAAACAAGCTGCGCGGAAAGCGCTTTTCGTCAGCGCACGAACTATACATACTAAGCGTGTGGGATTTTTTCTCGAATACCACACAGAGTTTGCTATGAATATTCAGACTAGCACTGGCTGCCCATGGGTTCGCTGTGTGTGCGCGCGTGTGTGCGTGTGTGTGTGTGTGCGCGCGTGTGTGTGTGTGTTTGTGTGTGTGTTGTGTGTGTGCGTGTGTGAGGGAGAGTGCGATCACTTTCTTAATCAGACATCTATAGACTACTCTTTTCAGAATAACAGTTTTACAAGTCGTTCAAGGAATATGTAGCATAGTTAACATGTCATCCAGATGTGACTGGCTACAATTACCAGCCGTGCAAAGCAAAGATTTGAAGGAATGCCACTATAATATGCCAGTACAGTCACATACGTTTAAAAAAACGTTTCCATTCCCATCGATATAGTGCAACAGCACATATAGGGATGTCTGTGCCCCAATTCACCCATATTATTAGTTTTATACTTTTGAAAAAGTAGCGCCAGGCACTTTCTGTTCGTAGACTGGGCAAATAACAAACGGGAACAGCACCTGAAAAATTTTCCCTTCCAGTGATCACGTTCTGTCTTTTTTTTTTTATCTTAGTCGAATGAGGAACGCTCTTTGAGCTCAGCGGTGAAAAACAATTTCCATGAAGGTACTACACGAATCGTATACTGCGCAGGCCTACATGTCATTTTGGCTCTCTTTCCTGAAACAATGAGTTTTATGACATAATTCTCATAAGAAAACATGCATTCACTTGCCATAACATCTTCAGTATTGGCTACAGTACAAAAGCGCATTTTTCGTTTCACTCAGCAGTGGTCTTGGTGAACCAAAGGTCCCCGCATTGTTGAATTTTCGTATGTAAAATGCTTGGAAACTGAATGGGAATAATCGTGACGGCAGTCAGTCACCCCCGTGTCTAAAATGAAGAACGCCTTTCATTCCACAACCGCCAGTGAGGTATATCTGGCCAGTGTTTAAGGTTCTTACGTCTTTCAAGAGCAGACGGTGTCTCTATCAGGTATGAAGCTGGGAGTACGTTTATCGTCATGCCACGCACGTGTGAAGCATCGCGAAACCGATATAATTTCAAAATGTAGCTATTAGTGAAGTTTTCTGGCTAATAAGATACTCGAAAACGATGTCAAAATTAGTAGTTCGGGTGGGGAATACGTTATTCGTTTAAACCTAAAGAAATTTTTCAACCAGCATGAATACCGAATGAATGTCTCCAGTATGCACTGCAAGACCGAAGATACACTAGAATAAAAAGAATAGAATAAAAGATTTATAGTCCACAATATTTACATATTAATTTTCTGCCGCACCTAAGCCCCTCGGTGTTTTTTGGTGGGCCGGCAGAAGCAGTGCACGTCATACACCGGACAACGAAACGCTCACAAATGTACTCAGTTGACTGATAAATTAACACTATTAAAAAATCAACAAGTATATCTTCAAAAAGTGATGCCACAGTCATGTCCAGAGTTCAAAGACGTAACAATATGCAAGAGTACACGAATTAAAGATCACGAAAGTAGTGCCAATTTTCACACACAGTTCTGCAGAGTAATAGAGCCAGAAAGGAGAAAATAACAATACGCTGCCCCTTAAATGCGTCCAATTCTACAAGTGCACTTTTCATTTTCTAAGTAACTGAAAACACAGTCATGCTCAAGAGACTGATAAAAAAATGAAATAAAATAATAAAATAAGTACAAAAGACTGACATAAAAAAATTGCAACACTTTGAGAAACACGACTATGCCAAGCAGGAGAGGAAGGAAAAAAATGGTAAAAGGAAAACATTCATCATGAAAGTAACCAGTTTCTTAACAGGACTTTTGCTTTTTTTCTGCCGCTGATACTCAGGAGCTCTTCAGGTAAGGTGTTAAACAACTGTGGTAATTAATACCTACGAGTTCTTTCCCCACAATTAGTATAAACTCGTGGGATCACAGATCTTTCTTTTGGCCTTAGTGTCCTTACTTTGTTCACAGGTTCTTTGAAACTGATGTCATAATGATTTGTTGTTAGAATTACATATTGATATAACTGTCTTAAATTCAATAGCCTTAAATCATTCATGACATCTTCTGATTGCCTATTATTGAGTTGTGTACCGTACACGATATTTCTGGAAATCTAACGCAGCGGTTTATTAACTTTTGTTTGCCGACTAACAGAGCAGTTGCCGTAGATTGTTACAACGTATCGTAGGATGCTTTTGCTTAAAGGCTGAAACACTCTGTAATGCGTTTTGACAGTTGTTCCTTGTCATAATTTGTATATATATGCCGCAACTTACCTTAACCTTTTTACAAATGTATATGAGATGTTTATCCCAGGTAAAGAACTCATCTATGTGCAGACTAAGGTATTCGACGGAGTGGGTATAAGGAACTGGGACGCAACAGCAATTGTCACATCGCAGTCCATGATGCCTTAATTCGCCATTGATTTCAACGCGCTTGATATGATTCCTGTTGCACATGAACTTTGTTTTATCATGATTCACGTATATGTAATTTATAGACATCCAATTTATTATTCTGCTTACATCTCCTTGTATTTCGGATAACGCATAGTCATAACATGAATGGGTAAATACCAGTGCTGTGACGAAAGACTTAAGGTATTCAGGTTATTTATATAAATGTTGAAAAAAAGCAGCCCAATTGTCGAGGGTTGTGGAACTCCATACTCGATTAACTTTTTATTGCCAATTGATTGTCCTATTTTTACTACTTGGAAACTTCCGGTTAGGTAGTCTTCAAAGAATGCAGCAAACTTACCTATAAATCCCATTAAGTTTAGTTTTTCAATTAGATTCCTATGATAGATTGTACCGAAGGCTTTAGTCATGTCTAGGAACAACGTCAGTGCTATTTTATTGTTAACTAAGAGCTGCACAAACGAAATAATTGAAATATTCTAATAGAGTTGTAGTACTGCGATGTTTTCTAAATCCATACTATTAGATAAGAGTGAGTCTATCACAGAAACTGATCATAATCCCATGCAGGTATTTTTCGATTATATGCGTTATTACAGAAAGAAAGGCTATTGGTCTATAGTTACTTATTTCGTTGATTTTTACCTTTTTATGCATAGGTCGAACAATTGAAATTTTCAGTTCTTCAGGCAGTTTGGTTGTAGCCAATGCGCCATTTACAATACGCAACAGCACGTTAGTCAGCTTGTTGATACTAAGGATCAGGTCGCGAGGCCGCATTTCATCGTATCCAGCTGGTATACTGAAGGGACGCGAGTGTATAACATCAAACAAATCGAAGCGAGTCACTCCGGGTAAGTACGCGAGTATATATTACTTTCTCCTTTGAGCTCATTGAGATCTTCAGGGTGCATTTTCTGTCTTAGCATTGCAGGTTCAGTTGAAAAATAATTGTTAAAATTTTAACAATGTTCAATTTTGCCATATGGGTCACCAAACGCTTTTTGGAGCATTTTATCTACATTGCGGTCTGTACTACGCTCCAAAACATGACCAGGTTCTTTTAGCACTCCCTTTTGCATGGGCTAATTCTTTCGAAAAATATTTTTTTTCGCTAATCTAAGCTTTGCGGTAACCTGATCGCGTAGGGCGCGAAACTCTTTCCTAAGATTATCATCGTCACGTTTTTTGTTTACTTCTTTTCCAAGCTTTTTTTTTAGAATAAGCTCTAAAATCTCTTTCGTGATCCAGTTATTTTTATCTTTCTCTGTTTTATTTTCACTCGTTTTCTTGAGTTTTTCTATATTTAATTAAATTTGTTTACAACCATTTGATATAGCTTTATATGATGATCGGCTGACAGTGCATCCCAGTCGCAGCTCTGAATCATATTACCGACCTGCTTATTGTCAACACTTTCGATTACGTGCATATCCATACCAGCATCTGAACCTACGCCGTCGTTTAAAAGCACTAGGACGATATAGTAATGATCCGCTAATTTTTTACTCCCAATACCGGATAATGATGCTAAAATCTTACTTCTAACCACAATATGATCAATGAATGATCTGGTAAGTGTTTCCCTCATATATTCTTCGCGCGTGACACCAGTGATTACGTGTTTTAAATTCTAATTGGCTGAAGTATCCAGGCAGTCACTTACTCCGGCTTTCTTCAAGCACAGTGTACCTATGCTGAAATCACCTGCTAGTACTAAATTGTTCCTATGGTCCAGTTTTCTCAGAAAATTTTCAAACTCGAACAAGAACTCACCTATCGGTCCGCTAGGCGAACGGTAAACTGCACAGATGACAAAAGTGAGTTCATCAGACGTTATCTTTAAAATCACTGTTTCCATGCGTTGTGTAGGTATGGCGATGCTTTCAGTAATCCATTCGTTTCTAATGTACAGCAGAATGCCGCCTCCTCGACCAGTTTCACGGCAAAAGTATAATGACTGATAACCTGGCAACTCATATGTTTCACATGTGGACCCATCCAAATTTATTTCTGTCAACGTTATCACATCTGTTTGCTGTGGCTTCCCAGATAAATGTAAAAGAAATGCATTCGAGTGTTTACGAATGCTTCTCAATATACGAATATTGTCTCATGGTCTGGGGGACAACAACCAAGCAAAACCAAATGAAAATTCTAATCGCTCAAAAACGAGTAATTAGATTAATAGCTAATGTACCGTGGTGTACTCATACTGCCCCTATTATGCAAGGTTTAATATCATGACAATCTCAGAGTTATTCCCATTCAAGTTGATCTCTATGTATAAAAATGCTGTTTCCACTAAGAATGAGTTCCTTTTATCAAGTCTCAACTTGACTCGTTCGATTCCATCCTACAATACATGAAACAAAATGTCATGGTGTGTACCTTTCTGCCACACTACATACGGTAAGCAGCCACTGAAATATAGTTTATCACATTACCTCAATATTCTGCAGAAGAACAACATCATACCTGAAGAGGCTCCACGGCATAAATTAGTCACACTTATTCCCATGTTAGAATGTACATAGTTCGTGAGGAGAACTTATATATGTATAGCTTCGTGCACCTTCATTTTACTTGCATTGTATTTTACTCGGTTGAGTGTAAATGAGTTTCCTACACATAGAAATGTGGAGTAGTTTTCGCCAAATAACGTCCAGTGATAGTAGAGGCGTAACTTCATGCGAATGTCAGATGTAGATACTTTGTGGCTGTAATTCTTTTGTGTTTTTGAGTGTGCTCTTCCACTGTTGTGATCAGCTGCTGGGCTACACACCCCAGCATAGGGCGCAGGGTGGCTCTCAAGCTGCAACAACGCAGCTTTTTGCCTTGCGTCCTTTCTCCTTTGTTGCTGATGTAACCTTGCGAGAGTTAATAAAATATATCATTTAATTCAAATCAGTATTGACATGCAGTAAATCAACGCATTTCTTAAAGCTTCTTTGAACGCAAACTGCTCTTCATGCGCCTGCCATCCGTATAGGCCCGCAAAAGTTTGTGCACCCATTATAGTTCTTCTCAGTCATCTAATGACTGAATTCGAATGACTTTGTCTCCCTCTTTCTTTCTCATAAAGACTGCTGTTTCTTGTCTGCGTGAATTTGAAATCTCTTTCACGCGCTTTTGATTTTGCAGCACACAACTGCCGAACATGGCGAGTCAGGTTGTCGTTGATGTAAATGTCTTCCGATTTCAGTTCATCTCTCTTTGCGGCCCATGAATTGCGAATATTTTGATCTTGAAGCGTAGCAAGATTACTGGATTTTTTCTTTCTTTAGCTTTTACCCTGCGAGCAGCTTCACACTCTCTGAATATGGTGTGGGCAAACCAAGCTTTTGTGAAATGGATGCCAAAGCACTGAAGATATTTTCATTTTCTATGAAAAGGACGCCGTGTATTTCAATGTTCTTGCGCCGTGAATATTGTTCAACGTAAATTACAGCTATCTTGAGTTGTTTCGTTTCATGGTCACTCTTATCCAGTTGATCGTGAAGCTCGCACACGTGTTTACGAACTTCTCCAATGTTTTTTTTTTCATTTCCCGCAGTTTTTGTCATGACGTCATCGTACTGCCCTGATAAAAATTTCATCGATTCTTCTATGCTCTTATAATGCCTAAATACAAAATAGTAAAAATCAAGTAGACAGGGAACGGCACCATGTTCATTTATCGGTTGGTGTACCTAACGCCGTTTGCCAGTTTTTTTTCCTTTCTTACCCGCCGTTCAGGCTTGTTTTTCTAATTCCATCCAGTTACGTCGCGAAGCATGGCAGTACTTTAGTAACGGCGAAACTATAGAGAAACGTCGCGGGAGGGTGGCTATGGCGTTTCCGGATGCGTCCCCATCAGCTCACAGCGCTGCTATAGTTGCCAGACAGCGCCGAATGCAAACAACAAGTACAAACGACAGATAAAAATCGAAGCAAGCGCGCCATCGCCTACCAGCGCTGCGCCATGCTACACGATGTACTTAGAGACGACGGCACAAGCTGCTGTCGCAGCAAATTCCGGAGAACGCAATGCGCGTTGGGAGCCCGGAAGTTGGGGCGGTGAAAATGCGATGCGCATAGGCGCATTGTGTCCGCCCCAGCAGAGGCGCCGACAGCTGCTTCTGGGGCGAGCGGGGAGCGTGCGAGGACGTTCGTTAGGCGTGCATCCAGCTGGCAACGGCGTGCGCCTTCTTACATTCGCTTCCGCATCCGAAGCGCCTGGCGATGGCGCTGCGACCATGCAGTATTGTCTGCCGCACTGCGCGCGGCGCCTGGAAGTACCACGGAGCGCTATCTACAGTGCGGGAAAAAGGACGCCTTTTGCTTAGAGGACATTCATTCATTTATTCTTCTTTTTAATTGGTGTTTTTTTTTCTTGGCAGAATACCACACTTTAGGCGAGGTTAAGTTGAAACTGCTGAGGGAAAATTATTTGCTTCCCTATTTACGTGGTGCCGTGACAGCATTTGCCTCCCGCGGCATTCTGCTGCTGCTCTCCTGCACGCGTCCACAAGAAAGGTCGCACAATGACAACGAATCCATGAAGGAGTCAGCACTGCTGGAGGAACACGTGAAACTTGTTAGCGCGCGCTTTGCGTCACATTTTGCAGCTGCACTGGCACCGCTGAGAAGTTAGTACAGCGCTTGTGGTCTTGTCCGTATCGGTTCGGCTGGCGTCGGATCCAACGCTATAGCGTATCTCTGTCCTCCTCGCTGGGGCCTCTATGCAGCCGAGGAATGCACCGCGGTGCATCTGCCCCGGGAAAAACTAATTCCACGAACAGTTCCACGCCGTTGCTTTCGTTTCGCTGTGTCTGGCGCCACCAACTTCCCCTTGGCCTCCTGCGTGACACCGGCGACCGCCCACCGTGGACCGCCATTCTACGGGGTAGGACGTGCCTCCACTGGAGTGCGCTCGGACCAGAGGCAAAGCCCGAGGCTGCTCTCCGATCAGATTAGTCCGGGTGCGCCCAACAAGATAGGCTCGCTCTTATTACTGACGCCAAAACACGCCTGGGCGGACGCAGACATGGGCCCCATTATCCGGCCCTCTTGGCGGCTGCTGGCAGCATCCCCTCTGATGGACTTTTGCCACTTGTTTTCGTCTCGTCGGAATCCTTCGCTGACCTTGAAAGTGCTGCACATGAGAGGAGAACTCTGCGAACAAGCGCCATCTTTCCCTATGCTCCCATCAATAACACGTTCTGACGGGATTACACAAGATTCGTATAGATGCTGCTTTGTCGGGCTCCGGTTCCTCGCTATTACGTATACGTTTCCTCTTTTGTAAGCCATCCCATGGAATCTGATATTTGGACTTGAAACGCAGCAAGTCTTCAGCAAAAGGCATATACAAACTGACCTATGTCGCCATAAAAAAATAGATACTTGTGTTCTCATATGTATGAAGCCTAGGAAAGCGCAATTTCGTAGCCATTTTTACGTCGGTAATATTTCGATATGCCTACCTCGCTTCTTATCTGCTCCTTGGGTTCCGTACTTGAGCATGCAAGTAGTGTAGTTTCACCGGCCGTAGAAAAGCGGGAGTACAAACCACAAGCAAAGCTTAGAGACGAGCTTGAATGCAGTTTCGCCTTAGGGCGCAAGAACACCGATTGCGGGTACGTATAGTCGGATACAAGTTAAGCCTGCAGTGAAGCCCCGCCCACATTTAGGACCGGCGCACAGAATTCCTCCACGACAAAAATGCAGTCCGTTGTTAAAACTTCTCTTGTCACTTAAACAAGATGCTAATCATGAGAAAAAGTTATAAGCTCTATGATTTTGATACCTTGCTTGTTTAATAAAGACAAACGTTAAAAAGATGATGGCGATTTTTTATGTGTGACTGACTAGCGGAGTAATACAGCGGTCGTGTGGGATATGCAGGTAAGCTAATTATTTTTTAATGCCTTTGCTCAATACGCGTTTTAGAACTATTTTCCCAACAGCGAGGTTTTCAGGGTAATGTGTCGGGGATCTTCTTGTTCACCTCCGAACTTCGCCTTAGGGTCAGGGCTAATTATTTATAGCTGCCGTTTGACTCGGGTCGTGTGGTGGATCTGGAGGGATGACAAGACAGAAGGGAAGAGAGTTTCTCCAAGGTACGTTGTTGGGCGAGATGGGGGCAGAACATTATGAAGGAACGCAGTGCAAAAAAAAAAAAACGAGACAGAAGAGTTAATCGATAACTGTTCACCGTATCACATGCATGTTTTTTTTTAATTTTAGCTGCTACAGGTTTCACCCACGGACACCGTCAGCCCGTCCATTGCGTGGGACAACATGAACCAGCTCGTATGCAGCAAAGAGCCCAGTGAAATCGTCAACATGTAACCCGACGCATCCCCGAAAAAGGCCTTGGTGCTTTGTTTGCGCGTATATTACGTAAAAGGCATTACGTATCCAGCTGCTTTTGGGCAGTTGCTCGACTTTGTTCAAACAATCGTAGGATGTACTGTTTATATATATATATATATATATATATATATATATATATATATATATATATATATATATATATATATATATATTATGCGCACAAAAAACGCTAGGGGATTTTGTTGTCGAATCTATACTTTGAGAAAAGTACGTAGCAGTGTTCACGTGCTCCTATAAGGATTCATCTTGAACCTGTTTTCTAGTTCGTATGGTTTTGTTTTTCTCGTATGGTTCTTCTAGGGAAGCATTTTTGTAACTTGTTGTCAATAACAAGTTCCACTCGAATTTAAAATTCGTTCTAATTCAAGTCCATATTGGGCTCCTCAGCTTTGCTTCTATGCATGTGAAGACTCACAGCATTCCGCGCTTAATTTTCTTTACAAACGCATAGGTGATGGCGCCGTAATAATGAACATTACAGGGTTAGTGGTAGGACTCGCTATAGGTGCACTTGGAGAAGATACTTTATGAAAGTTTATCTTGCACTGCCTTCAACGTTGCTTGGGTTTTTCAGAAAACTAGTTAGCAAATTTCGCACGCTCTAAGCTTATTTTGCGGTATCATATATAAAATCTGTCAACTTTACGGAATCGGTAGTCTTTCATGATGCAACTCCTAAACGATGTTGAGATGAGATGAACTCGTCTTCCACTAACTACTTTCGTTAGCTAGACAGTCCCTATATATGTAGGAAGACGCTAATATGAAACTGCAGCGTTTTAACGAAAACACGTGATTAGCTTTTCTCTTACCACTTTCAGTCACATGCTAAGACTGTAAAGTATACGGCTGTCAATAAGCGTAGATAAGCCACTTTTAAGTGGCTTATCTACGCACACAGTGATGCGTTGCCGGTCTTGAGCAGTGCGTAAACACGCAATAGGTGCCGTTAAGTACAAAGTGGTGAGAGCAGCCAATGAACTGATGAAAACATGTCTTAATTATGTCCATGCTATTTGTACTATAAACCGTTTTCCGAATTTCTGGAACAGCTAGCTAGCTTTTGTAACGTTCTTCCAGTGCAGGTTCTTGTTTGCGCATTGGTGCAAGATAAAAATTGAAAGTTAATTTTTGTAATTAGCTATTTAATGGGGACATCAGCATTTTACAAGCAGAAAACCCATAATTATGGCAGAACAAGAAATATGTCCTTTCATATTTCTTTGTAAATAATTTTTACGGCCTACACAGCAGGATAATGCCGCATCAAGTAAGTAAAAATTCTTTATTTCACGTTTACTGAGCGTTAGGGAAATCGCCAGTCACGGATGGCAAGCGTAAGCGTTTAGTGTGAAAGTGCACTACGCCTAATACAAGCGTGCAAAAATTTTTCTTCACTCATGCTTTTCAAGCGTTAAGGACCCCGCGACTCATGCGTAGGAAGCGTGATTTTTCAACGTGAAAGCACACCACGCTTAGAACAAGCGTGAAAAAAACATCGGCAATCACGCCTGCGCAGCGTGAAAAACTTTAGTGTGTACGGACGAAAAAGACATAGTAGCCGACTGTACAGGGGGTATTCCACTATAGTATAAACGGGTTTCAATATACGTACATGCTTGTCACTTTGTTTCGCTGTTGGAGGCGCACGCAATGATAAAGCATGCTACTACTACTACTTCTACTACTACTGCTGCTACTACTACTACTACTACTACTACTACTACTACTACTACTACTACTACTACTACTACTACTACTACTACCACTACTACTACTACTACTACTGCTACTACTGCTACTACTACTACTACTACTACTGCTACTACTACTACTAATGCTACTTCATCATCATCATCATCATCATCAACCTTACTACGCCCACTGCAGGGCAAAGGCCTCTCCCATGTCTCTCCAATTAACCCTATCCTTTGCCAGCTGCATCCACCCTTTGCCTGCAAACTTCTTAATCTCATCCGCCCATCTAACCTTCTGCCGCCCCCTGCTACGCTTACTTTCTCTTGGAACCCACTCCGTTACCCTTAAAGACCAGCGGTTATCTTGCCTTCGCATTACATGCCCTGCCAATGCCCATTTCTTTCTCTTGATTTCGACTAGGATGTCATTAACCAATGTTTGTTCCCTCACCCACTCTGCCCGCTTCCGATCTCTTAACGTTACACCTATCATTTTTCTTTCCATGGCTCGCTGCGTTGTCCTTAACTTAAGCTGAACTCTTTTCGTTAGCCTCCACGTTTCTGCCCCGTAGGTGAGTACCGGTAAGATTATGCTGTTGTACACTTTCCTCTTGAGGGAAATTGGTAAACTGCCACTCATGATCTGCGAGAATTTGCCATATGCGCTCCACCCCATTCTTATCCTCCTAGTTATCTCCCTCTCATGATCCGGATCAGCTGTCACTACCTGCCCTAAGTATACGTATTCCGGCACAATTTCTAGGCTCTCGCTGCCAATTGTGAACTGTTGTTCCCTTGCTAGGCTGTTGAACATTACCTTGGTTTTCTGCATGTTAGTTTTTAGACCCATCGATCTGCTCTGCCTGTCTAACTCGTTGATCATGATTTGCAGTTCACCTCCTGAGTGACTCAGCAAGGCAATGTCATCAGCAAATCTCAGATTATTTAGGTATTCTCCATTTATTCTTATTCCCAACTGTTCCCAATTCAGGCCTCGAAATACCTCCTGCAAACATGCGGTGAACAGCATTGGCGAGATCGTGTCTCCTTGCCTGACGCCCTTCCTTATTGGAATTTTATTGCTGACTTTATGGAGGACTATAGTAGCTGTGCAGTTGCTATATATATCTTCCAGTATTTTGACATAAGGCTCTTCTACCCCCTGATTACGCAATGCCTGTATGACTGCTGAGGTTTCCACAGAGTCGAATGCTTTCTCGTAATCAATGAAAGCTATATATAGAGGTTTGTTATATTCTGCGCATTATATTCTGCGCATTTCTCTATCACCTGATTGATAGTGTGAATATGATCTATTGTGGAATATCCTTTACGAAAGCCTGCCTGATCATTTGGTTGATTAAAGTCTAACGTTGCCCTGACTCTATTAGCGATTACCTTAGTAAATACTTTGTAGGCAACGGATAGTAAGCTGATCGGCGTGTAATTTTTCAAGTCCTTGGCGTCTCCCTTCTTATGAATTAAGATAATGTTTGCATTCTTCCAAGCTTCTGGTACAGTCGAGGTCATAAGGCATTGCGTATACAGGGTGGCTAGTTTTTCTAGCACGATGTCCCCTCCATCCTTCAACAGATTCGCTGTTACCTGATCCTCCCCAGCTGCTTTTCCCCTTTTCATTGCTTCTAAGGCTTTCTTTACTTCATCTTTCGTTACTGGCGGGATGACGCATTGCTGTGCACTGCTGTCTTTCTCATTAGCGCTCTGATTACATTGGCTACTGTACAGGTCAGTGTAGAACTCTTCGGCTACGTTAACTATCTTATCCATATTGCTAATGACATTGCCCTGCTTGTCTCTTAATGCATACATCTGGTTTTTACCTATGCCTAGTTTCCTCTTCACTGTTTTTAGGCTACCTCTGTTCTTTATAGCATGCTCGATTCTCTCCATATTAAACTTCCTTATGTCGGCTACCTTGCGCTTATTTATTAACTTTGATAGCTCCGTTAGTTCTATTCTATCGGTAGTGTTAGATGCCTTCATGTTTTGGTGCTTCTTAATCAGATCTTTCGTCACCTGAGATAGCTTCCCGGTATCTTTTCGAACTGTCATACCGCCTACTTCTACTGCGCACTCCGTAATTATTGATGTCAGGTTATCGTGCATTGAATGAACATCAAGATCATCTTCCTCAGTTAAAGCCGAGTATCTGTTTTGCAGCGCTATCCTAAACTCCTGTGCTTTACCTCTTACGGCTAACTCGTTAATGGTCTTCTTCTTCGCTAGCTTCTTCCGTTCCCTCTTCAAGTCTAAGCTAATTCTAGACCTTACCATTCTATGGTCGCTGCAACGCAACCTTCCGAGGACGGCCACATCCTGAATGATGCCAGGTTTAGCGCATAGTATGAAGTCGATTTCATTTTTAATCTCACCATTGGGGCTCTTCCAGGTTCACTTCCTGTTTTCTCGTTTGCGGAAGAAGGTATTCATGATCCGTAAATTATTTCTATCCGCGAATTCGACTAATAACTCTCCCCTGCTATTTCTAGAGCCTATCCCATAGTCACCTACCGCGTGGTCGTCAGCCTGCTTCTTGCCCACCTTCGCATTGAAGTCGCCCATCAGTACAGTGTACTGCGATTTTACTCTATTCATTGCTGATTCTACGTCCTCATAGAAGCTTTCAACGGTCTAGTCATCATGGCTGGATGTGGGTGCGTAGGCCTGCACCACTTTCAGCTTGTACCTCCTATTCAGCCTAATTACTATAGCTGCTACCCTCTCGTTAATACTGTAGAACTCCTCTACGTTGCCAGCTATATCCTTATTAATGAGGAAACCCACACCTAGTTCTCGTCTATCCTCTAACCCGCGATAGCACAGTATGTTGTCCGTCCTTTAGTACTGTATACGCCTCACCTGTCCTCCTAACTTCGCTAAGCCCTATCACATCCCATTTAATTCCCGCTAGTTCCTCGAACAGCACTGCTAGGCTAGCCTCACTAGCTAAAGTTCTAGCGTTAAACGTTGCCAGGTTCAGATTCAAATGGCGGCCGGTCCTAATGCTACTTATACCGATGATAAGACTAAATTTTCCGCTCACTGCACAGTATCTTCTATAATACTACCGCTCTTTCTCTTTTTCCAAAACCATTTACGCCCGACGCCACTGGCGAACATTTCACCGGTTTCCCACGATTAGGATATTTATGCTTTGATTTTAAAGGATTGTTCTTTATTCGCGTGTCTGACCGCCGCGATGGCTGAGGGGTTATGGCGCTCGGCTGCTGATTCGAAAGATGCGGGTTCGTCCCCGGACACGGGGACGCATTTCGATGGAGGCAAAATGCTAGAGACCCATGTACTGTGCGATGTCAATGCACGTTGAAAAACCCCCGGTGTATGAAACTACTACGGCGTATTTACTACGGCGTCCCCCCACATTATGAGTCGCTTTGGGAGGTTAAACACCTGCAGCCCATAACCTTACTCGCGTGTCTACCTGAGGTTTGTTAGGTGATTAGAACTAGAGGCACACCACAGAAAACCACAAATTCGCGATCACGAACGCTCAGTAGCAAGATGAAACGCCCTACGCCTCAAGAAAATGAGCGCGCAATGGTCGAATAAATGCGAACAGCGTATCCACCAACGGCGCCGTTGAGATATAGAGACGGCCACAAATAGAAGCGACCATTACGCAACCCGTTTCCGTTGTTAGATATGGCGAGATTACCTGACATGGTAACCCCTGACGACTCGACGGAGCGATCGCGCCTCTCATTGCAGCCCTGGCTCACGCAATCGCCCGAGAGACGCGACGTCAGTGGCAAGAGTGGGCCACGAGCTGCGATCAGTGGGCGTCGCGTCAGGCGGCACCGCACTGGCTCCCGATTGCTGTTAATCCGGGTCATCGTGTTGGCCGGTGGCGAAGCCGTAGCTTCAGCTTTTCGTTCACCCGCCCCCTTGAGTCTCTCCTCAAGTGACGTCTACAAATGACGCTGATAGGCGGGAAGCATTGCGTCAGTTGTCTAGTAATTGCGCAACCATTATAACAGCAGTTGCGCGGCCGTGGGTGTCGACCGGTACAGTTAAGCCAATCAAGCGGGGGTGACACCCACATTCCTATTAGATTAAAGAAATTGAAGTTGATACTGAAGCTCCGCCTTAAGGGTATGCCACGATAGCATAAGGGGTTAACTTCCATATATGCGGAAGGTCATTCTCTACTTCACATTCACAGATCCCTCGGAGTCCTCATAACCATCCTGGAGCAGTGGTGCAGCGGTTAAGCGATGCGCCACAGCCCTGCGATGGCAGGTGCTCCCAGCTGTGGACCTTGTGCGACCCAGGTTGCTCTTCCCGAGCGACCAACCATTGATTTAACTGCCACCTGCCGTGGTGGGCAGTTTGCTCACTATCCGGTGGGCAGGTTGTGATGATGCCGCAAGGCCACGTGACGTAGGTGGCCCGCCTGCCTCGCAGGTTGCTCTCTGGGGACCACCTGCCGTAGTCATGCCCATGATTTTTCGCTCACAACACCTACGCCGGATTTTCTGGTGAACGGGGCCTTCAATGCTCTCGCGTTAAAATTATATTTTATGTAGGCTCATAAGCGTTAGTGATGATTCGTGAGTTTGTGCTCACCAAAGAACAGCTGGTCGGCAGATAGGCGTATCGTACTTAAGAGGTGCAGATTATAATTCCTAACCATCGCGAGTTACGTAACGTCCACCAATATATCAAAACGCGAGCGCCTCTGCATTTTTCCGGTGTCGAAGTACGGCCGCCCTGTCAGGATTTTGCGCTTAAAACCTCGCTCCTCAGCCGGCGAACGGCCGAGCCACAGAGCCACCGCAGCACTTACGGGAGGAAATGAACCGAATGGAGCT
Source organism: Amblyomma americanum (assembly GCF_052857255.1). Lineage (NCBI taxonomy): Eukaryota > Metazoa > Arthropoda > Arachnida > Ixodida > Ixodidae > Amblyomma > Amblyomma americanum. The sequence continues at coordinate 265,318,920 of NC_135497.1, forward strand.
CATAGCGCATAGTAAAGGATTTCGGCCTTCGCTTTCAATTGATTCAAATTTCGCTATCGCTTCGATTGTCTCTTTGCAGACCTAGGAAGACATCAGGGCCTCACGAAGTACTTGGCCAATCCATTTGAATTGTAAAACCAAGCGCTCGAAACCAATACGAAGGAGGCCGCATGCAAGCAAGCTCGGCGGCAGTCCGAATCGCTGGCCGTTTCCTCTCAAACTTGACGTCTTGCTTTGTCGCTCAATTTAGGACAACTGGAGAGTTAAAGAGAACGCTATCGAAAAACGATTTAAAACGCGATAAGCTCATGTTTGACCTTCCTTGTTCCGGATTCTCTCTTTATTCATTTCTTCATACTCAGCGTAATGCATGCAACGTAATAAACTGAGAATGTAAAGCACGGTGAGCAAACATTTCGCCATTACACATCGCATTGCTAATTAAACTGTTATTTGACATGCAATAGCTAGTTGCCAGACATAGAAATCAAATTATATCGAAGTGAAGGCAGCAGAACATAACTTCAAATTTTATCAACCGTGGACACTGAGCTTCGGTACATCAGGGCATACTCTCATCTTTCCATGCAGCCTCATCGGAAACAGTGAAGCATGCCGCTACATACCTAAAGCGGATAACTTACTTTCTGCTAGAGTCGGATACAACTTAGAACGCACCGGGTTTTCCTCGTCAAAGAACCGCCTTCCAGCCAATTGCGTCGGCCGATTCTCATAGCCCTGCTAGTGTGACAGAGCAGTGAGTGGTAGATGAAAGGGGGTAATCCCTTGCCTCTAAGGTCGGGGATATACCCCTCTCTCCATTGTGGCGCTGCTCCCTGCATTGTCACGATAGCAGGCTCATGAGAATCGACCGACGTCGTTGGCTGGAAGGGGAAAAGCCGCTGTGTTCTTGAGTTGTGTCCGACTATATGTAGCGGCATCGTTCTTCCCCTGATGGAAAGCATGTTTTTCGTGCTTAGCTTCTGTGCATTTGGAGAAACCAAGTTAGCAGCTTACCTCGTTGCAAAGGCAACCGCAAGGTAACGAAAAACTTGCGGATTTTTTAGCAGTTTCTTGAAGTAAATACAAAACAAACATTTTTTTTGTTTCTATTGGCACTACCGCGAAATTACAATTAAACAAGCACCACGCTGGCTCACAGCAACCCTCGGGCACTTGCTGCGCGCTCCAAAATGATTTCTTAACACTGGCTGCCAAGTTAAAACGGTCGAGTCACGCTCAGCAACGGCACGCTCATTGGGTGATACACTCCCCCACATCGCTGAACAGCGAGAAGTAGATGAACGCTGTGCTAGAAGCTCGAAACGATGTTGGCGCAGCTAGAACATTTAACTCACTGCGGCAGATGGACACGGATGGCGTCCTGCTGCTTAGCACAATATCGCTTACTCAGCCGCTGGCTGCGGCTGCGGAATTTTGGTAGAAAAATAAATAAAGACCCCTTTCTCAGAATCTGCACCGAAAGTTATGAGTAACACGAACAATGACAAATGGTCTATAGCGTGCCAATACGCGTCCTCTGGCTTCAAGGAACAGGGCAGAAAAACTCCTGCAACAACGCTATCCCCCTTCTTCGCGTTACTCTCTCCGGCACTGCGAAGGAAATTGACTTGATTCGAGGAAGCGTAGAAATTGTCAAAATTGTCCGGAATTAACGTTCTCGCGTTAACAGTGCAGTTCGCGTAACTTTGCATTCTAGCACCACGAACTGTTGTTAACGACAACGCCGCGACAGTAAGTTCCAGAATGGCGGGAAGCTAACTACTTCTGTCTCCGTTATTTTCCAGTATTACCAGTTTCTATTGCCCACTGATGTTCTGCCACGCTTGGTGGTCGGAAAGTACAACCCATCTAACAATATTTGAGACGGACAGGACGGGAACTGCAGCCAGTATTTCTGCTATTAGCGGGGACGACGCGTGAAAAAAAATGTGAAAACTCTGCGCGCATCCGTAGGAGATGACAAAAATGGCGCATGTCGAACAGGGGCATCGATTCTAGCTGTTTATTATTTTTTAGACGTAACTGCACAATGTAAATTTACTGGCGCGCCCGTTTTTGCAATTTGTTGTCTTCGCGGATGTTGAAGCGCCGAGGACTGCAGGCAACCAGGGCGGATAGTGGACCGTCGGGCCGCTCAATGCTCGCTCGCTGGAAGAAAGCCCCAGCGACGCTCGATCAAGCCATATGTGCGTGCGCCCTTTTTCGATCAGTAAGCACACTTGACAGGGAAGAATCATTCACTTGCCAAATGAAATAAGCGACCACAAGCTGCGAACAGTGACAGCGTTTCAAGAGAAAGTTGGCGAGCGCTGAGTAGAGTGCGTAGCGCCGTTGGATGAGAAGGGCAATGGAAACTGTCACCGTTAACCGCATGAGATAAAGGAATGGTCCTTGCAAGAAGCCCGATCACTAGACACCACAAAAAGATCCGTAGAACGAGCGATTTACTAAACCTTTTGTGGAAGGGCAAAATCCTAAGGAGGCGTGCCCGCGTTACTTATTTACACTGCGACCAGATAATCTGGGTAAAACATGAGTAGCGCAGACAAGCCTCGGCGTCCGCTCAGTGCGCCACTATCTTCGCTCTATCGTGGTCCCTTTAAACGCCTTCCGCCTGCGCATAATAGTGAAACCGCCTTGCGCTAGTTACTTCGATTTGTGTCTTCCCCTTTGGTGTCGTGACAAAACTGCAAGCGAAGACGCACAATAGCAAAACACGACATCACGTACGTTGCGATAGCACAGTGTTCTTCAAAACTTACTACAAGAGAGAAACTGGAGCCAAATAAATGAATAAGACAAAGGGGAACGAAATCGACACATAGGTGTTAGAATGTTTCTTCGGTCGTTCCAACTTCGCTACGAAGGTTACTGCAGAATAGGCAATGTTTGTATCGGCTTCTGAGATGTCCGCACGTCGAAGACAACGAGTTGAGTACAATGCCATACATCGCAGCTGTATACATTTTAAGGCTGCTATTGAATTTTCTTTTGGTAACTACAAGGATAAAACAAACCTGTCGAATTAGCCTAGTTACCTAAAGTCAGAACCGAAGTTAACTCATATAATGTTTGCATTAGTTTGCCAAATTGTTCTTTTAGTACGCCACAACGCTGCATGAATTCCGCGCCTGTGACACCACCGCCTCTTGGTGCTGAAATGGGAAAACCGTGCATCATCAGGGGTCAGGGGCCTTTAACCGCTAAGAATGAAGTGCTGAGTTTAAATTTACAGCTGCTTTTTCTCAAACGCCTATGAACAGTATAGTGAAGCTACCGATACAGATAAATCTCGCGAGTCAAATAAAGGGATCGCAAGTGCTGCATTCAGGTGGGCTGCAGAAACAATGCAGTGCAGACGTCCATTTGTAGGAAGAGTAAAACAATAGTGCATGTCATATCTTCTAATCGACTGTCTAAACGGTTAAACAAGCACTTAATGACTTTTCATCTCCAATTAAATAAGTCATGCTGCTGGCCTCGACTGTTATTCGCGCAGACTGCACGGGCGGGCGGCGAAATTTCTACCTCATTACACATTTATGAAAACTGCGAGGAGGGGGAGGGGGGGAAGGACACGAGACGACAACCCGCTCGCAAACCAAAAAGCAGGGCTCGTCTCCGGACTCTGCGACTCCGCCCGACCAGCGCGCGATTCGTTTCTGACATAGCCATGCCGTCAATCAATAATTGCGTGCGGGAGCCGCCCGGCATATTCGACGTCGCTTTTATTAACTCCGTATACAGTGGCCCTCCTCTTCCAGCATTACGCTTACTTATCCGCTAGGAACCTCATTCTTTTTGCCGGCGAGCATTCCCTCGGCAGCGCGCCTACTTACTGTCGCCCCCTCGCCCACCGCCGTCCATCTCGTTACCGCGGCCGCCCCGTTCGGCGGCGCGGTCATCTTCTATCCGGCCGTCCCCGGCGTCCGCAGGCGTGAGGGGGGCAAATCTGGGGGAGGGGTCCACCGGCAGGAGAAGCAGCTGAAGGTCTCGCTCTCGGCTCTCTCTCCGGGGCCTTTGTTGGCGACTCCATTCAACGAAGCCGCGCATGCGGCCTTTTATTCCGGCCCTCTCTTTAACGACGCCGACTTCGTTTTCTCTCGGTTCGCAGTTTGCCTCCAGAAGGAAATGAACGACGTTGCTGCTGCTGCCGCCACCGTCTGCGGCGATGAGGTTTTATTTTGCTGTCCACAGCTTCCCAGTCCGCGCGTCGTCGTCGCTCTCGAGGAACGCTTTGAAATGCACTGACAGCGCCGAAGAGCACGTCAGAGAACAGAAAGCGGAACGAACCGGCGTAAAATGCTGAAAGCTTCCAAACGAAATTTGAGGATGGCCCGCAAATGGAAAGTTTGGCTTTGAAGACCGGTGCGCGTCTCACCATGCGCGCCGGAGCAAGAAGCCGAATGAAGGATCCGCGCTTCTGCCGCCGCTTTTGCTCGTACTCGCAAACAGCCCTTTCCGAGCAGCGCATCCTTAACTCTCGACTCAACCCGCACAGATGAAGGCTCGCTCAAGTTAGCGATCGCACTCACACTCGCGCGAAGAGCGAGAACTCGGCGTTGCTGTATACCCCGAGGAAGGCTTGAGACTTACCCATTCTCTATTCCTTCTGACATGCGCTCGCAATACGACAGCAAATAATGTTGAGAATATAAGATACGCTCCCGCAGATACCAGCTAATACCGCGTCTGCTGGCTGGAGAGGGCGGAAGAAAAAGAGTGCAATATCCGGGCGACACAATTAACCCGAGTCCAGTCGGTTCGAGAGCGCAGATCTGCTCTACACCGAGTCTCGGGCGCGCCTGGGACTAGCCAGTCGTCTTGCGGATTCCACCTCGCGCATTGTTCGAGCTCAGTTTCTGCTAGCCGCGGCTCCGGCGGAGCGCCGAATAACCGTGAAAATCTGAATACCCGTCTCGAAATCCATTCGACTTTATTTTTTTCCTCACCACCCAGACTCGCGTTTTTCTCATATCTGTTGCCTATGATCCGAGAATCGATGGAAAGTTCGCGGAGAATAAATGAGCTTCGCCCGACTCGTACGGGATTAGGGACCCACGCATAGACGTTCAAGTTCGGTACATGCGCCTTCGCAAGCGACGGAGGGTGGGAAAAAAACTAAAATTTTTTGACAAAAAAAAGGAACATTGACAGAAAAAAAGCAGCACAAGGGCCGGTCGCAGACTCCTGTCGCACCATTCCGTTGCAAAATACAGCCTTCTAAATGTGTTGCTTTCTTGCCGCTAGCTCTCAGGTTTTTATTAATTCAAGCCTGGAAGCAGCATACGGTGCAAACGTCCCACCTCGCTTTTTTTACGTGCATTTTATGCGCGCTTCAGACAAATAAATTCAAGGCCCACCTTCTCTTCTCCTTCGCTTCGAATTCAAACTCCTTTCTCGACAAAAGGGGGTCCCCGTTGCCAGAGATAAAAAGTCTCGAACTGTCGTATATAAGAACTACACGACTTTTATCTTGTTTCCTAACGTGACCTTGAGCAATAGCACAGGGAATTCGCCCTCGCTGTCAATAGGCGTTGATCTCTACAAAGCAAAAGGGCCATTGTGCCTCACGAGGCCTGGGAAATGTTACAAGAATGAGAAAAGTTGGCGCTGTCCGGGTGGTTTAGCTGACAATACGACCATGCGGAATAAATTTATGAGTCCAGTTCTCTGCCTAATCCGGATTATTTTGAATACACTCTTCTGCCGAAAGATTTTGGCAGACGTTCCAGAATAAGTAGATACTGAAAAAAGTGTCGGGAAGCTGGAAACGATCGGTCGAGTCATGCCTAACGGGGTAAGGGTACCGCTGGCACACACCTCTGCTTACATGCTCATCACTGGGAACGTCCTGAATGCCCGTTGTCAGCAAAACCGTACGAAGAGCCGGCGCCGACGTGCTTAGCGATTTTTGGATATTTCAACAGCTCAAACACATACCTAAATTGAAACTCGCAAATTACAGCCGGTCTAGTATGCAGAAATGCTTCCAACAGGTACACTGCGCAGACCTCGCGAAGCTGTGGCGATTCATCGTACACTTTTCCGCTCGATGACCCGTAGTGGCTGTGGCGAAAGTGCTGAAAGTGCTGAAACGCCCGTGTGTTGTCCAATGTGAGAGCACGTTAAAGAACCCCAGGCGGCCGAGATTTATCCCTAGCCCTTCACTACGTCATTCCTCGTAACTGACATGCAGCTTCGGAACGTTAAACCCACGTGCCCTATGTCCTCTGACGAGTAGAACCATGCGCACTGTTCTTCAGCTGTGTCTCGGAGGGACAATGAGGCGCTTTCGGGTGTACAGAGTTCGGTAGGGCCAGAGACTGGCAATCCTACAGTGCTCTCGTTTTGTTGCAGTAATGTACAACCTTCTTCAACAGAATGTAGCCCAAAGTGTTTCCTTATAAGCCTGTGTAACGGAGCTCGTGTACCTCTCTCGCCTTCAATAGATTTTGAAACCTGGTGATGCGAAACGAGCCACACAACATGGCCCAGAATGAAAGCCATCGGGTCCTTTACTTTCTACAAAACACGCACAGTATATATAAAAATCACTCACAAGCGTTGGTCCGTGACTATACTTAAAGCGTGTAATGACGCTTTTTTTCTTTCTGGGGGTTTGTTCTCAGGTCCTTGCAAGTTTCGAAGCCAGCGGCTTTAACCCCTCCGCGAAGCGGCCACCGATATGCAAAGTGACGGAGGAGACTGGAGTTCGCAAGAAGAGGTAGCGAAAGAAAAAGAAGAAAACTGGACGAAAAGAAACGGGAGCTCCCTCGAGGAAGTGGAGAGCGAGATATATGTGTGCTTCTTGAAAAAAAAAAAACGAAATGTAAGAAGCGCGCCCTCGCGTGTTCCAAAGCGTCTTCTGAAGAGGCTGCTGTTGCCTGAAACCTTTCGTCCGGTTTTACCGCGAGGTTGAAGCTTGAATCCCACGAGTGTTCTCATACTTTTGATCTGTACAGTCACTCGGGCTCCTCTTCACTCTAGCTCAGACAGAGACTAGTTTCGTGACGGTCGTGCGGTCGAGAATATCAGGTCGCAGCGAGCCTCGCAGACAAGTGGCTCCCCTCACCGGAGCGAAAAATGGGTTTGTGTACTGGGCGGCTGTCACCCGTACACAGATAAAAAGCGGAAATGGGTTGTCTAGAAGGCACGTGAACATAAAAATAATAAGTGCGACGTTTAAGAATGCTATATTCATCGGTCTGGGCACTGTTTTCTCAAGCAACCCTTTTTTTGGGAACTCAAGATGGTGTCACAGAATTTCTTGTGTCGTCTTACTGACTTACGCGCTGTGTACATTTTGCAGCAGTCCCTATCTTGTCCTCTTTCTTATCTCTTATCTTGCTACTGGTCAACAGTTCCACTTAGCAAGCAACGCTAATAACACAAACGGCGGACAGTTCCTTTGGTATTTAACTATACTGCTATCAATTTGGCTGTCATACGTATGCATTATGCGGCATATTGCATGCGTACTCCCTTGCGGGGTATGCTCTATACCCTGAAAGGAAGTACGCACGCGCGATTATCACAATAAAAAATATCCATCAAAACGCAGCCTAGAAGACTTCGTGAAGTCTTTGGCATGGAGTGTCCACCTCCTCGTTACACCGTCCGGTACACAGAACAGGGGAAGAGTTTTATAAGGAGTTTTTTTTTTCTTCTCGTCCACTTCAAACAACAATGCAAATTATAGCTAGTTGTAGTTATAGCTGCGTGTATCAACGTCACATATGTGCCTCCTGTATTCTACCCATCTGTATTCCAGTCATCCGTCTATTCTCATACCTCGCCGCGTGTACTGCCGTGTGCAGACGTTATGGGTTTTCACAATTCCTATCATCTTTGCAGTTTGAGCTGCTTCAGAGGAGTGCGCGAGCTCTTTTGTAGCGAGAGGCACACTGGGCTTCCAGTCGAAGATTTTGCGGTACATGGGAGAGGAAAGTTGTGCGCATGCGCCGTTACCATGGCAGCCGAAGAGGAGCAAAGTGCGGCGTGCGCTTCGCCGTCACCGCGGCCGCGCGCCCGCTCCACAGTCAAAGCCGAGCGTGACGTCACGCGGATGAGCAGTTGTGCGCATGCGCCGATACCATGGTACCCAGAATGACCCCACAGCTGCGCGGCGTTCTTTGTCGCCGGCTTGCCGCACGCCGCTCTATCACCCGAATCCCGCGTCGCATGCGCAGGATTGCGTATAAAAGGCGGAGATGTAGTGGGCGTCTGTATCACAACTTTTGACATGCACACAGAGGAGAGTCCAGCCGCTTCTAAACGGCGGTATAGACAAGAGAAGATTAACTCTTCCGGTCCTGAGGTTGTCGCCTGGCAGCTGGCTTGAACCAAATAAGAACGCTGGAGTCTGTGTGTACGTGAAACAAGGTATCATCGCTGTCAGACATCTCCCTTCGATCGCGGTGAATAATGGTGAAGCCTGCTGTGTTCGGCTTCTGGGAAGCGGCATTATCATCCAAGGAGTCTCCGTGGCACCGGGAACATCTGTCAAGCAGACGATTGATGTGGTTGCCACATGTATACCAGCCTACGGCAAGGTTTCACAGTTGTGTGTGACTTTTGGTGATTTCAACAGGAAACAGTGCTCTCTTAGTCAGCGTATGAAAGAAAAGTTTGACTTTAATTTAGCTTCGGACCCTCACGTCCAGACTACACAATGGGGAACTACTACAGAGCTTGTACACTAAAGAGGCCCTACCAAATCGAAATACTGTATCGACGAAATTGAGACCGCTGCATGCTACTTCATAGATCATCGGGCAGTCTTCGTCTCTGTCAAGCAAAATGAATAAAATATGTCTATGCCCAAAGTTTCTCATTGCTAAACATACAGTGACCACAACAAGCTCACCCAGGGAAACGTACCTCTCGCTACGCATATCCTGGCACAGCCGAGCTAAGCCACTGCCAATTTTTCTGCCGTGTTCCTCCATTCACGCAAATACATGAATGTTTGCATGCGCAAGTTCACGGCAACAGGCATTAACTGGCACGAAGTCTAAAGGACGATGAGTGATCCACAGGCACCACCTCCTGGACCGCGACAGTTTTAGCAATTGATGCAACTGAAAGATGTTACCTTCGAATGAAAGTACATGAGGTGGTGCCCGTGACGTCAGAGCAGTAGTACTATATGCGCGGTATTGCATGAACGTACTGTAGAAGCAGCCTGGCCTTATCGAATTTCTCTGTGAAAGGTGTTCCAGCTGTTGATATCCGCCATCGGAGGAGTGCCGTTTTTGTTGCCGTGAAGGAAGGAAGGACGTTCTCTCTGAAAGACAAGCACAGCAGTGGAAGCACTGTCTCTGGAACCGCTACTGAGCTTACGGCACGTGTTGGCGAACTTTATCGTGAGAAATTAAGAAGAGGGTGGTAGCAGGCACTGTTTACAGAGCACACGAAATATTTATTTACGCCATAGCGACAAGTTTTGGCTTTAGCTAAAATTGGTTCCAGGCGGGTCCCTCGTCAACTAACAAACGGCATGCAACAAGCGCGACTACGACTGTGACAGAAAAATGTGGCTTCTTACGACGTAGAGATAGATATGTGTCTGTGTTTTTTCGTATGATCACAGAGATGAGTCACGGGTGACCCGCACAACCAAGCGACTATTAACAGTGCACGGAATGCATGAAGTTCAAGGCGCAGCCATCAGAAGGCAAGGTGATGGTAACCGTCCTCCGGGGCTGTGATTCTGTTGTGCTCATTTAATTTCTGGAACGTGATGCAACTCTCAACTCATCGGGCTACGTGCAGAGCTGGTCTCTAGAAAGATGCAACTATATAACACGACAGCGCGTGGCCCAAGAAAAATCGGGAAAGCAACGCCGCGCTTTAGAACCTGCAGTTCTACAACGTTCTGCTTGCATCCCGGACCATACGATGTCGGAGTTCTGGCCACCTCTCACCTAAAGGGCACGCGCTGTGTCTAAAGGGCACATCTAAAGGTCACGCGCTTTGCCTTACGAAGATGTAAACAAATGGTTGCGCCTCTGGAGTCAACAGTTACCCTCTTTCTTCCACAACGCTATCAAGGAACTAGTGCACCGGTGGCCCAACTGCATCGCCCCTGGTGGAGGCTGTGACGAAAAAAGGAAGTTACACGTTTTCGTTTGAATATGACACGTTTCTATTTAATTACGAAAAAGCTACAGCAAGGGAGGAAAACTTCTTTGAACATACTTCGCAGGGTGTTTTGTTCGCTTTCTCAACAGATGCTGCAAACAAATCAGCTAATTTCTCCTATTATTCAAAAAGTTTCCTTTGGGTTGCAGTAAATGCAGGACTGTGACTAGTACATTCCAGAAATTCCTTCACCCTGAATTGCGCTACTGGGAGTGTAAAGCCTTCCCGCGGCGCTTAACTAGAACCCAAGACGTGATTTTACTGCAGAATACAACACTGAATACAATGAATAAACACAACACAATTCGTAACTTATGTTTAAGAATATGTATGGAGGATAATTTATTTTTATCTTTCTTCAGCCAGTGAACTTAAGTTGAAAGCAAAACAAGGCATTTGCACTGTTGGTGTCCCCATATGCACTATCCTGGTTTCATGCGGGCATTTTAATGTTCGCGATGCTGCTAGCCGCATCCTGCGTGGGATTACATTTGCTATCATTGCTACCATTCTCAATTACAGCACCGCTTCTCAAGACTGAGGCGCACAGAGCTTCGGCAAGCCCATCGCTAAACAAATCATATACCACCAAAGCGAGCTCCAGCTTCGGTGCGATACGAGCTAGAAACCAGAAAGTAGTCCTTACAAAATTTCGGTAAAGAACAAGTGCTCGCTTTAGGTTACTAAGTTTCCTAATACCGCCTACGCTTCCTTAATGTAAAGACTCCGTGGCCCGCTCAATTTCGCGCAAAGCGCCCCTCATAGCCGAGTACCTTGCAGTGACTTCACCGCCAAGCATGTGAGCGCAGTGCTATAAAGTAAAAAGGAAACAGTTTAGTGATTCCATTAGAGGCCGCGCGGATTTGAGCGAGCGGGTTCGCTCAGCTTTGGAAGCACAAGCAGGATTCCGTACTATTTTGATATCTGAATGCTTTTTATTAGAAAAAAAAGGACAATGCACAAGAAATCATTGGCCATTCAGGAACTTTCTCTTGCACTTCCCTATCTGAAAATTTAAACTACGTGTCTATAAAACACTTGTTAGAAACGAATCCTGTGGAAAACGAAATCTGGCCGCATTGAAAAAATAATAGCAGCCCCCTTGAGATGGAAAATCAATGGTTCTTTCTTCGCAGCACACGCTTCAGTGGCATTCGCTGCACCTGTTCGACATTCTGTCAATCATTTTTACGCAGCTCAAAAAGACAGACAAGGGTGTTTTTGCACCGTATGAAGGCGAACGCGTACCAACTAAGCCCGTTTTGTGCTCTTCTGATGTCGTTCTGCCGGTCACTAAGCTTGAGAGACAAAATAGCGTGGCGCCCACTTACTGGGTTCCCCAAAGACGTTTGCTTGATAAGCTGGCATTACGCATTGCCTGACGTTATATTGATTATATGTGCACTCTCGTGTTATTGCCAACGAAAACATCACACAAGGCTCTAAGGTACGCTGTGAATGCTTTCACCGTGGACAAATTGCCGCTGTTTGAGGTCTCCATAATGTGAAGTGGAATATGACAATGCAGACGTTTCTGTTTACTTATTATCTCTTTATTTAGAAGAAGGTTTGCTAAGTAGCGTTGCTATGCTAGGTAAAAAAAACAATAAACATAAATGACGGATTTCTCTCTAGCATTGTAACACTTGTACCTTACGAAGCACCATACGCGCTAAGAACTGGAAACGTTTTAGCATTACTTCATTGTCGCAAAAATTAAGGTTTTGCAATGTTACGATGCACCTTATGAAAAAGCTCAAGTACGTCGTTATATCACCAATTGAATACTATGTCCTTTCGTGCTTTATAAATATATATATTTTTGAAATAGCCTGACTTATATGTAACCAGTTTTATTCTGATGCAAGTTGATTTGTTCATCTTGCTCATAAATTGTATACCTATCTTGCATACTTCCCTTTGTGCAATTTTTCTGATGTTCATTATGTGCAGAATATTTTGTTTTTGTTCTGATGCAAATGAGGTTACCAGCAATGGCCACTGAACGTACTTATTTCGCCTTGTATTACTGACGACGTACGAGGGCGGCAAGGTCTATCAAGGAGACGACAGCACTGCTTTTTTTCTCGCCATCTTCAGTTTTGTAGAAAAAAAATTGAATAAAAAGAAATGAAATGAGATAGCAGAACGTACGTCACCGTGCCGGTCAGCAAAAAGCCTTGGCTTTCTGAGTCATCACGTTCTGTTATTACCAGCCATGGTAGTGCATAAAGGCATCCGTTTCTTCCTAAACTTATCCTGCTTTCTTTTTTTGCAGCAATGGTTAAACAGGGGACGTTCTTTAGCACGAACAGCACCGGTATCATAGTTCCTTCCTCTAGACGACGATGATTATTATTATTTTTTATGGCACAATGGCAGCATTTGCCAAACAGGGCCATGACACTACGCGTTTCTCGTATGCTCAAGGTTGGGCCGAAAACCAATTTGCTAAGCATTTCGCCCCAGATAAACCGAGCACCAGGCCAGTGGAAAGCACTGGAGATTGAACCCCACACTTCCCGCATCCAAGGACAATGCTAAATAAACTAGACTACCGCTTCGATGTCTAACCTCGGGTTACCGATGCACCTTCTGGCGAAATAAAATGTCACTAATATGCACCTGGTTCACCTTCGAGCAGTCTCGGAGGCGGCGAGGGGTACAGGTATTACTTTCAGTGTTTTATGTGCACCACTTTCGAGAGAAGGTTAAAGTCTGGGTTTTTCTTTTTCTCACTCCGTCTCCTTACCGCTAGAATTCTTGACAGTATCGTTGCACTTAGCCGCAGCACAGCGGTGCGCTTGTTTGCAAGAAACACAATGCGCATACATGAAAATCAATATGCACAAGGGCGTTTACGCGACAAGAGAACGTTCTTAAGTTAGGTCAGCTCGTAAGCCGCAGCCGACTTTGTCAGGTCCAGATATAATACATTACCTTCTACTTCCAGGAATATAGCCGCTATCATGTGCGCCAGAGAAGACTGCCGCAGTATTTACAATTTCCCTGGGAAGATGAAGAAAACTGGAGCGGCAGTTTATGCTTGATTTCATTTATTTATTTTATTTTTTGCTTTGTCCTTACCGCTCAACCAGGAGCTTTACGCAGAGGTCACCAAGGTCCTACAGTACTCCTTTTGATACGAAGGATGCCGCTGGAAATAAGACCAACGAAGCTAACTCGAGCCGATAACGGACCCTGCGTGGGTAGTTATATTTAGTCGCCGACTTCTGTGCTGCAATAGAAACTGCGTCCCAAAATCATCGCGCCATTCAGACCAGAGTAAACGCTGATCTTTCAGAGGGCCTCGTAAAGAAAATAGGACCTCTTACCCTCTAGGCAAGCACTCGCTAGAGGCGCTGCAAATGAAACTCGACGTCCCTTATAAGCCCGCCTTGGTCATTTTGCATCCTGTTTTATTTCTGCGCGGCCGGGAACCACAAGAGCCTCTCAAGGCGCTCGCCCGCCGCATTTTATGTTCCTCGGCGCCATCACCGCCATTCGGGGCGGATTATTGCGTCCTTGTTCCGAACTGTGCCGCACCTTACCGCCGTCCTCAACGTCTCGCGTCTCCTCTTCGCTTCTTTCTTCTCCCCTTTTGCACACACCTCGACACGCCACTCTTCTTCCTGCGTATGATCTCCCCCTCCCCCTCTCGGCGGCCTCTTGCAGCAGCACTACATACCCGCAACCGCCCAACAGGCTAGAAAATGCAATTTCAAAATTTTGGCTAACTCGACCAAGGGTCGGTCCAACTGCAATGAAGTGTTTGACTCACATGTGCGTAATCTCATTACAAACCACGAAGGGTGCCCCTGTTCGTAAAGCGGAATTACACTCGATGGCAGACAACACGCACAAGCGTTCTGGTTCTGTAAAGCGTGCTTTGCCTAAATGCTTTAAGGCATTTGGTGAAGCTAAGCGCGGGCTTGTGATTTCTCTGTCGTTTTATTCGACAAAAAGACGAGGCCGCTGAGACTAATGATAGGTGTTGCCGGTCTGGTGCATATGAAAAAATATGAACCTAAATCAATTCAAACGAGCTCAATAGGCGCCGTCGCTTGCATAAGACATGACAGTAGCGTTGAAGTTATTGTAACAAAATTAGGTAAAAAAAATGTTGTTTATGGGGCACTGCTTAATGTAAGGAGTCAGTTCTGTGAGGTACCAATTTATTAATATGTTTTGCTTCTCCCTTAAGTGCGCGCATTGACTCCTATTGTTCAGTTGCTTCGTTTTTGAATGCCGTCTTTATTTTTCGCAGCAGACGACATTACACTTCTCGTTGCACTGTCATGTTTCCTGTGCCACGATACTAAGCCATTTAAGCCTCCTGGCACGCGACACTTTCTGCATGAATATGATTCGTAACTTACAGATGAACATAAACCTGGGCGCGGAAATGAACAAGCGCGTTTTTTTTTTCATAACTGCAGAAAGTTTCGCAAGGTAAGTTGTTAGGTGAGTTGCTTCCGATGTTCCATGACTACAGCGCAACGAACGAGACGTAGAAGAAGGACACAGGCAGGGACACAACCTGCTTGCGTCCGTATTTCTGCCTGTGTCCTTTTTCTACGTCCCGTTTGTTGCGCTGTAGTCATAGAAAGTTCAGAAACTTTCATTCCGTTCAATACTAAATGAAATAAGTGTGACCTCGAAAATCGGTGAATATTCAGCAAAAATCCGGGGACCTCACGCTCCGCTTTTTCAGCATTACTGCAAACTTCCTTCATTTAAAGAATATCTGTTTTTGGTCTGCACCCCGCAATCGCTCTACGCCATGTTCTCACCGCCAGTAAAATGCATTCTCTAATATACACGAAAATGGATGTATAAAGGAAAGTAACCTTCAAACAGGTTCGTTGCTTTTGAAGACTGAGTGTACTGTAACTTAATTAGTTTGAATGCGCCAGAGTTTCTAATGTGAGGTAGTCAATACTCGGAATAAAGAACTGTGCTTGTAATATGCAAATTAATCACTTTTCAAAAGTAGTTTAGGGATGTGTAGCTACTGCAGGTATTGCAGCGCCAACGTACGCCATATTCTCGGAGTGAAGACAGCTCTCGGTTCAACAGTCCATAACTGGAACAGTTATGAACCCTACAGAAACGTTCTGCACACAGCGGACGTGTCTCGCATGTCAGCTTGTCAGAGGAATCCAGAGCCGTCGCCTTCAATACAAAACTCGTGCGCTCTCAGAGCACGCTTTTGGTGCGATAAATTGCAGCTTGAGGCGAAGGGTGAGAAAACGCGAGCTATTATTCTTAGCTGCATGCATAGGCAGTGGCCGCGCCATTAAATTACCTGCAGTGAATCAGTGCGCTAGATATAAGCACATGAACAAGAGGCAGCACTGTCAAAGACAGGCCGCAGCGGTCGTATTGTGTTGGAAGCAAAATGCAAGCATGTCCGGGTACCAAATTTTTGTGGCGTGATGTGAATAAATATACGACGTCGAAAATGGTACGGGCTTCTACTAAACTGCAGATCCCTTCACAGCCTCTATACAGTGTTGTTCCAAGGCGCAATAACTCATGCGGTGATGCCGTTACTGGTAGGTACTTTTCACTGTGGCCTTTCGAGAATTCATCACGGCACATTTTCCATCGTTGCTGATGGCCATGATGCCGATGACGAGAAAAAGCATGAAGAGAGAAACATCCAAGGTCTTGACTAAAAGTGCCTTTCCCGGCTGCATCCACCGAAACAATGCGCCTGCGAATCGCGTCATACACGCACAATGAACACCACATTTCTTCTTTCCTTGTTGTGTCGCCTTCACTGCAACTGTGGATGCAAGCAGTCATTTGCTTCTATGAATGATCAGCTCTCGCTGGCCTTCCTACCTTTGTTCTTCGTATGAGTTTGGGCTGCAGAGCTACGAGTCACCACTGCGCCTGTCACAGCAACACACGAACGGCAAGCCATCAAGCCGAGGACTGTCGCATGCCTTTGTTGAAGCTGAATGTTTCGCCCACAAAAGCTAATGAAATGCGCAGCCTTTGTCGACGCTGGCTGATGCCAGGGCGCTCAAGAACCTGGAACGGAACGCTGCCGAAAAAAAGCAGGAACACTACAGACTCATACTAACACTGCCGTTAATCTGGTTCAGAGCACGAAGACTTGTGTGAAGATGGGTTAATGCTTTCCCTGATTTCTGTGCGTCTGCAGGTTGCCTGACAAAGACTTATTAACGCCGAACAGCACCCCGACGTTAAACGTGAAGAGACTTCGGCGGCATTTCAACAAAACTTTGCGGATTTTACGCTTGTTTTGCGGAAAATTCATTGTTTTGTTTCAATGTAAGGCCACTATAGCACCCTAATATTACGCAAGAGAACCGGTTTGTCTTCTTATATCATGCTTCTTCGAGTCGGAAGTCCTCCTTTGTATATGTTGTGAGCTGCTGCGGCCGACAGGTCAAGGAGTAAGCGAATTACGCTAGGTAAGCCTATTACAATCTTGCTTTCTTTGGGTTTTCTTTTTAGCAACGTTCTTGTTGCACGAACGCGGAAGTAAAAAAATATTAAAAAATACGGACTTAAATAATGTGATGTTTTGCATTTACACTTTCAGTGTTTCAGAGACGCGGTCGCTTTATCCTGCTTATTAAAATTCTGTCACGACTTACATACGTAGCCACTTCCTTTCTCTTCTTGCGTTTTTCTCCTTCGTACTTTAAGTTCAAGAAATGTATATTCAGGTTATGACTTCTGGCTTGTGTGAGCCTTTACAGCTTTCTTATTCGTGTGCTGCCTTCCTTAAGCGCCGTTTCTCTTACGTTTAAGTTTTCGGGATTTCTGTTTGTTTGGTTAAAGTAGTTGCGAAGAATTGGCCACTTTGTAAGCACCATCTGTTCTCTTTCCTGTCAGTGCGAGCTGTCCTTTGGTTACTTTTCCTGGCTTGAACAGAGAGGTCGCTTCAAGTGCAAAAAGGAAGTGAGAGAAGTAGACACAACCCTCTATAAATAATGTTTCCGATAGTAAGTCTAACGAGAAAATATCAGGAACAAAAACCTACGCACGATTTAATGGCGTGCAGTTATCCGCCGACTTAACGTAGTCGCCTACTTAACTCGCTATACTGACGCTCATACAGCAAACGCGCGTGGATTTACAAATCGTGCATTCAATAAACGCAAAGCTTGCGCCGCGCGATGCCTCACGCAATTTGTGACAAAACGCCAGCGGGTCCCTCTTTGCAGTTATTCCCTGCACGACCGGGAAACTGTTCGCACTAGCTCCAGATGCGAGACAGAGTAGCAGAGTTTGTGTGCCCACCCTTTTTGAATTAAGCAACTTAGCACCAGTTGCCTGCCGTCAAGCAACGCGTCGTGACGCGTCCACTCCACGCGCTCCACAGTCAGCGGATGAAGGGGGCAAGGGAAGGCAGCGAGCAAAGTTCCTACGGCGCCGCGGTCCCATGGCACTCAGGCTGGGCACGCGAAGCCAGAAAAAAAAAGAGACACGAACACATTGAAGGCTGTGCCGTGCAACGGAACGCATTTAGAACAATTAGGGCGGCACTTTGGCGAACGAATTGGGGCCGAAAGCCGAAGAGGCAACGCGCTTCCAAAAGTTGCTTGCGCGCGTGGCTGCCGAGCCAGCTGCGGCCACGTTGCGAGGACTCCTCTGAGCTGTGCGAGTTTGGCGCACGCGTCTAAATTTTCGCAGCCACCATAGCCTGTCGCTTCGTGGGCTCCCCTTGGACTGCTAAAATTTAATTTCGTGCTCACGAGTGCTTGAGTGAATTTGTTTGCAGCGTAGTCAACGTGGGGCTGTTTCCAAAATTCCAGACTGCCGCCTCACACTCAGGAAGAGCACCGCGCCCACGGCACGCAGCCCAAAGAAGACGTGGATTGGGTCAGGTCGGTGTTGTTTTGGAGTTTTGGAGCTAGTGCTGCAAGAGCAAGGATAGAGGCGATGAAAGCAGGAAAAGCTTCGGTCTGCCCTTAACGGCACCAGCGCCAATATTGCTATACCATCTAGGTGTGGGCTAACAGTTCCAAAGAAAACGAAATATGGCGCAATCCACTTTGCTTTAAGTGCGCCGCCATCACCAACAAGCCTTAGTCAAGTACAATGATATGCTTTCCATCGGACCGTTAGGTGAAGTAAACCGCTGTTTTAATCTCCTACACACTTGTTGCAAAGAAGTGTATTGCTGTGAAGATACCAAATATCAATCACCGTGGCTCTTTGACATGTCATTATCATTCGGCAATCATAGATTTGTGTTTAAACGCAAGAAATCAATCTATTCATAATACCTTTTTCACTAGCGCATGCGAAAATCGTCTTGAGCTTCCAGCGCTACGTAATATTAAACTGGTAGCTATTAACACACCAGCTACGATGTTCGTCGGTCAGTGTACTTTCATGTCTCCTTCTGGTCGTCATCTCCGCTCCTCATTGCTCTTTTTTCTCTTACCTTTCTCCGTTCCCTCAGTGCAGAGCAGCAGTATGCAGTATACGCTGGCTCCAGCTGGCCTCACTGCCGTTCCCCATGCATAAATCCTCTCCGACTCTGTATTCATACTCAGCTAGTTTTATTTAAAATCTCGAAGCCTTCTGCTTGCTTTCACAAAAGAATAGTTAAAGGTCACTGCCAACTTCAAACTGTATTTTGTTTTCTTACCAACGCGTTAACCTCAAATTTATTTCAATTATTTTTACACGTGTGTGAAAATGCATCAAAAATAATGTTCTCAACAATAGAAAGCTGTGGACCCCTGAGTTAAGAAAAGATTTAAAGGCGCTTTATTAAAAAGTTGCGGACAAACTAGTTCATATAATTAAACTAAATTATATTTAATGCTTCAGCCCATACAAAAATGTCCTATGGGCGTCTATGGAAAAAACTATCTCCGTCTATGGCCTTTTATGAACGTCTATAAGCACCTATAGAGGTGCTTATTGCCAGCTATTGAAAAATCTATGCCATTAAAGCTATAGCTTTGGAACCATACAATTGTCTTAAGCTCTCTATAGAAAAATATATCAGCCTGTATAGACAGCTATAGACAGAAATAGGAAAGGTCTATAGCTATCTGGGCCAAAATTCTATAGCCGGCCATAGGACATTTTTGTATGCGCTGCGTAACACCAAAAGCATGAAGTTTCACTCAGTTATACTCAGTGCTGCAGCATTGTGCTTCCGGAGACATTGATAACACATTGAGGATAATTAAAAGGCGCCGAGACCTACGTCCAGTCTTACCGCTTAGGGCAGTAACTTCTCTTTGCCACGTATAAAAACTAAAGACCGCCACATTGTCTTCTGGGCTGGTGGATCTTTCGGCTCAAAGTGTCTAGAGCTGTTAAAAGGAGGTCTAAGGAGGAAAGAGAATAACCCTGATGTAAACTACAGTTCATTAAGAAAACGGCCTCTTCGCACATGCAGTAAAGTCGAATAGCGTTCGCAGAGAGCAGTCATCGGGTGCGCCGTCCTGCCGCGTCAAGTAAGAATACTTGTTTTCTGATCTTAATACGCTTGAGACATGCTTATATAACTTTCACCCGCCTTAATGCACACAATATCTTATCTCTGCGCGCCTTTTTTTTTTAGTTCAAGTGTAGGTCGTAGCCTTCTCTGAATAAAATGCATTTTGAAGTAGCGACAAGTTTTATTTTGTGACCTCCTGCCCTTGTCATAGCAGCGCTATAAATTATACATGCGCTAAAAACCCCGTCTCCGAAGTGAGATGTACACGTTGAAATTCTCTTCTTGAAGGTAATTTTTTCCGGACGAAATTTTTTATGCTTTAAATAACCAAGCTTTTCTCAGATTTCCGACGAATTAACAAAGGTGAAATACACGCTTATGTTCAGTGAAGATCTGCTTTGCAACTCGGCAGCCATTTCTGCACGAATCCACTTCGCAAGCTTCAATAACTCGTAAATCTCGCTCATATAAAGATGGTGACATACAAGGTCTGTCCGGAAAGCCCCCGGCCGTGATCGTTTGCTCCAAATCCTTTCCTTTGGCTTGCGTTTTATTTGGCCGGCTTTGCGACCGCATGCGTCAGTCACTCGTGCTATTTGCCTTCAGCTCAGCTGGCAGCGAGGCGCCACTTATTCAGGTGACTGCAAAGACGGCGTTGTGTTCAGAGTTGCGAAACAACTTGATGCGTCTGCCCATTAGTCACGTTTTGCGCATATTTTTGCAGCATGGCGACGCACTCGTCTCCCAATCCCTATACTGCCCAGTCATGTATGCGCGCGACTTTTGGCCGTTCCAAAAGCTCATGTATTTTGTTGGTAGGCAAGTCATTGGAGATGGTCATACAAATTACGGACAACACGACATGGCAGCTCATAGAAATACCGAACGAGGATGTAGCACCATACGCGTACTTCGAACAGTAGGAAGAATGCTGGGCTACGTGCGTGAGCTCTTGATAGGCGTTGTTAGGAGCAAGACCTACGGAACTAGAGACCTGCACATTTGGCACAGTCGTATGGGACTACGTGCGCCAACTTTCGTTAAATTTTTGTCCGTTGAGGGCGCTCAGTTGACCTGTTTGTCGGTCATGATCATCATCAACGTGTGCTTTCGACAACTGCATTTTCTTCTCTCACAGCCTCCCTGTGCATTTGACCCGTCTTATTATTTTGAAACCTAGTAATGAACAATGCAAATATGACAGTTCTTCAATCCTAGCGGTGAATATTTTGTTTGCGCGCATGCCAGGTGTGAGACTATCTGGCATCTTTGCTAGGCAATGGATGAATGATGAATACTCACAACGTAGACAAATGACAAAACTATTGCATCCTTGAAGTAAAATAACTGACGTCATCTTAGTCAACAGGTTAACTGTAGCGCCAAGCGGCCCGTAGCTGCCGTTTCCTAGCGGCAAAAGGCATGAACTAGAAGGTGCGCGCTGGAGCAGTGCCAAATGTGCAGGTCTCTAGTTCAGTAGGCCTTGGTTAGGAGTGCGCCATCCTTTCCTCGAGTTGCTAACTCTTTTATACAAGGAGAAAAAGAAAAAAAAGCCCTATCAAAGAGATGTCGTAGATATATGAAGTTTTAAATAAAGCGAAAGTTCGGGTTACCAGTGCGCCCCAATAGAAAGCAACCACAAAAGCGAACAAAAGACAAAAATACGAGCCTGTCGAGTCAAAAACAACCAGAAATACTGTGAAAGGTTTTCTTGGGCAATGAGCGTTACTTGTTCTAGCCGGCAGTAAATTGGATCGACTCGGTGACAAGGCCCCATCTCACGCTCAGTAAGTTCAGTGGAACTGTGTAGGAGCCACCGTTTCGCCAGTTTATTGTAACTAGAGCAAAAGATTAATAAAAGTGCCTGAAAAGGAGGTAAAAAAAAAACAAAAGAGAAGAAATGTCACAGTGTTGTTGATTAAATTCAGGCGCCCTGAAAATGTTTAGTTGGTCTTAAAGCTAACTGGGACGTTATCTTGCTGGTTTATAGCAGAAACAACAAGAGTTGGAACGCCGTGGATTAGAGAGGCGTTTGCAGCACGTTGTTTGTTGTTGCACTTGTTTGTCTCAACTTCCGCAGAGGTGGAATATAAATACTATTAACGGGTAACTTTTCGAATTAATGTCCATGAAGAAGAAAGTGCGCTTTCGTTGCCAGAAGCCCATCGGCGCATTTTTAAGAATGAAATGCCTTCAGACTCAGTCAGCCAGGTATCAAGCCCAGCTTTCTGCCGTAGTTGTATTTTCCACCCGAAAAAGCGCCATCATCCAGTCATCAAAAGCAGTGGTCCCCCGCAGTAGTGAGTTCAGGGATTCGTGTTGGTGTTTCTGCGTTCTTTAATTCTTTAATAACAAGTTTGTGCAGCTCTCTGAAACCAATTTACGAATAAAAAAAGCACGAAAGATTATTCGTTTTAGAGCACTAATTATCCATAGGTGCTTAATCACAATTCCTCTCGTGCCACCTCATTGGTTCGCTCGTTAAAATGCACGCATGATCAAACTGCTTTATTCCAAACTGATCTCATTACAGGCATATACCACATACCACGACAGATTACGCAGACACGCTCCCGGCTGTGTTTGGACCATTCTGCCTCCTTTTAATTCCCTGCTTGCTTTTGTTCACAACTGTGAGTTTGGAGCAGCCTTCATGCCCGCTGCTGTCATAGCCCCCTTTTCGAGGACTTCATGGAAGGGCAAGCCACGCTCGAGACCTTGGGCGCTTGGCAGGCAGCGCGGATTTGAAGACTTAAGATTGGTTCGGGACGAAAATCCGTCGTATATAGGACACGCACCCTCAAGAAATCAAAGCGTGAAAACCCCAGAACCGCACAACTGCTCTTCTGATGTTTTCGCGCTTCGGTTTCCTGAAACATGCCAGGCGGGAACCTTATTAGTGCGGACTGGCGCGGCTTTGGGTGGCTGCCTCAGTGCACTCAGTCGGCGCCCAGCATGGTTGAGCCAATGAAGGAAGGGCAAGAAACCAGCAGGACAGACGACTTGGCTTGAGCGCCTACTTTCTGGCTTGACCATGCTGGTCGGCCGCTATGTTGGCTCGTTCGAAACTCTCTGACAGTGCCATTGAATACATCAAGGACCACCCGATACGCAGGTCGAATTGCAGATCTTACGAAGCAGTTTCGCTGCTGGTCGGAACGCGGTCCTACGGCGCTCTCGCCACGCAGCCCTCGCGCGCAGCAAGAGAAAACTTGAACACGGAAAAGCAAATCGAAAGGAACGCACTACAAGATCCTTCACCCCGTCCTTCTCTCTTTTCCTCCTTCCCATGAGGGAGTGAGGACGCTCACTGTCGTAAAAGAATGCAGCCGTGGGATGGAAGTTTTTGATTATGTTGTAATGTTCAAAATCACGTAGATATACTGCTTGCTGGTGCGTGCCACTTTCACTGGGGCCGGCTAGCCTGAGGCGTGTTGCCAGTCGTGTGTCCTCGCTCTTTCGCTGCGGCTGGCCACACTGTGTTGTAGTAAAATGAATATTAATCTGTTCCGCATCCCCAAACGCCATCATGACAGCTCGAATGTTCAAAATAACGTGAACGAATTGCCGTCGCATATTGCACGCCGAGAGAAACTATTGCCTCACGCCGTGGGCACAACTGCGAGCGACAGCGGGCTTTTATTCTTCACTTGAACGCGAATATGTTGTGAGATACTTCTCTACTGTTCTTGTGACATAGTGCGGCTGAATCCCGACGGAGAGGCGCACGAAATATTCGGCACTCTTTCAAGCTGATGAGTTTCTCCGAATCCACACTTCGTTTTCTCAAAGGTTACCTAAACAGAGAGAGCTGCTTTGGAAGTTCATGCTCTCACCTTACTCTTATGGCAATTCAATTTCGAAGTTCCCTTCTTTCTTTTTTCGACTTCTTTTCCGTGTTTATGCGCGCGAAAGAAATGCCACAAACGCAACGGGTCTTGTGATCCGTACGGGCACCGCCTGTCCTCCTAGCGTTCCCTGGTTTCATGACGGTGATTAGGATGATGTCTTGATTCATTGCGCAAATCATGAGTAAATAACGGAGAGGAAATAAGCGGGCCTGCATAACAGCAACTGGATCTGTGACGGGAACAGCTTCAGCCTCTTGCTCAAGGTAGACCCGTTTCTCGCTGAGGAGGCGGAAAGATAGAGGTTACTAAGCAAAGAAAAGTATCGAGAGATAACTTTCGTTAAGGCGATCAAAGAGAAAAGGGAAAATTTCTACCACTAACTTATGACAAACCTGCACGCGAAGCGTTTTTCGAAAAAAAAAGCAGTCTAATGAGAACTGTAACGGGCGAAGCAAAATGGCCAACGCTCAGACAAATGCTGTAGGCCACAAGAAGGGAAACGCAAGCATAATTTACCCGGCAGAACCGAAATGCCTTGCACGCGCCAGCTGCGCCAAAAAGGAGCGCGCGCCGAAATGCCATCCCACGGCGCCGTGGCTCATACGTCCGAAAAGTGTGCGCGACATTTCTCTCCCACAGCCTTGCCGCCTGAGAAAGGCAATGACGGGAAGCCGAAACGCATTTCTCTAGGCGTGTTCTCTGAGGACCAGAAGCGTAGATGGAAATTCCGGGGAATTTAGTGGAAGCGTTAGAGGCTTTACTGTGCTGCAGAAGAAGAAGAAGAAGAAGACAGGAGCGCGCATTTTCTTTCTTTGTGTGTCATTTCATCTAGGAGACTGGAGAATGCAAGTAATGGAAGTGGCTTTCTGAGAAGGCACTGGAAGAGACCCGAAGGCCTTCCTTCAACGCTGAATTTTTCGTCGGTTTCGAAATCGCCCAGCGGGTCATGGTGAGCGATTTGGAGAGTAGGTACAGGTGGAGTTAATGTACGCATTTGTTAAGGCCGCAGAATGAGGCCAGAAATAACAAAACTGTAGAAAACGAATCGATTATCTGTTTCTGACCAGCAACATCTAAGGTGTCGCAACTCTTGATACGTTTGTACCAGACTACCGAGTCGAATGATTTAAACGATCTATATCGAACATGTCAGCCGAAGGCCGTTCTAGTAGTCGCGCACCTCAGGTCCTAATGTTCATTGTTGAACACAGGTCTTCTACACAGGGTCCATAGTCATTGCAAAACGGCTTTCACGTATTTCTAACTTTGTATTACTGAAGGAAACAAAACGAGAACAGATCGCGGAAAAATCAACGGCGCTCTTTTTTTTTTCAATCGTCGTCAAAAAATCATCAGGTGCTGGTGAACTTAATGCACCATGAGAAAGAGGGAAATAAAAACAAAGTTAATTCCCAGGACTTCATGGTCGGACTCCTAAAGTGAAGTTTCTTTCTTTTTTTGCGAACGAACGGCGCGCAAGGGCGAAGAAAAGGGTGACGCAAAACTTCGCAGCGAAGTTGCTGCGCACGTCAGGTATACGCAGGAAGCGGCCCCAGCAGCGTTGGGTACAGCAGGTCACTGAAGGACAGGCCGAGCTCACCTTTGCAAAATAAAGTCGCGGAGGATCGTCACGAGGCGCCGAACTTTTTGACGAGCAGCTCCTTTCCACCGGCGCCGACCACGGGGCGCCCACACGCGGCCGAGCGCGCCGCGGCCACTGCGCGGTCACGGGCAGCGCAGTTGACTTGGAAGCGGAGACGCGCCCCGAAGACCGCTGCCTCGAGGTCTCTTTGAACGGCGGCGCGCTGTGGCCAAAGCGAGAAGCGGCGGACCTGACGCTGCCAGCGGCCAAGGATTGGCGCACGGGTCGCTCGCTACGTGTTGAATCTGCTCGCGAGCCTCGGAGCACTTTTGTTTACGTTTAGCTTAGCCACTCGTCGCAGCGGCGCTGCGATCGGTGGCCTCTCCTCCTCAGCGCATGCGCCGGCCGCGCCAAGCGGCGATAACGCCTAGCACACCACCCGCCGTGCTGTATTGATCGGCTCGGAGGGGAGAAGCGCCTGCGGAGGGGGTTCGCGCGAAGGAAACTGGCGAGGAAATGGCCGGCTCCTTCCCACCTGTCTCTCCTAGCGCGCGGCTGGAGAGAGCCGAGAGGAAGAGAATTAGTTGTCCCTTCCCCACGTTCCTTTCCATGTACCTCCCCACCCGCTCTGAGCGCTTCGTCCAATGGGCACGCGAAAAGCAAGAGCGAAAAGAAAGCTCCGGAGCGGAGAGCCAGCGATGACAGCTCTTCTGAGACGCGATTGGACGCAGCTGCGAATTCTTCCGCTGTGCCATTTGAGAGACCGTTCGGAAACAGTTCGCGCCACCAACTTCTGAGAACAGCGCAACTTCTGCGCGCCAGTAGTCTTAAAGTCATGCGCAGGCCCCAGCCGCGCACGCAGCTGTGAAAGGCTAGTGTGCCTTGGAATGCTTAATGGAACAAAGCCTCTACCCCCTTACTTTACTCCCTCTGTGCCAACTATGCCAGCTCCCCTGCCTTGAATCCCTACTGCGTTACTTTTCTTTCTTTCTTCCCCTTCGATCACATACGTAGCTTTTATCTGGCACCAGTACGGTTACTGAGGTGGCTTGAACGGCATTTTTTTTTTCTTCAAGGAATTTATACGTCAAGATTTGGAAAGGGATGGGTGAGCCGCACTGACACTTGACATCTATTCCAACTTGGACTACATCGGGAGTGGCGCAAATGGCATGGACGAGAGCAAAAAAAAAGAAAGGCACACAACAGTCGGGCCAGTTGGTTGAAGGTTTCCTGCGAAAAACATCGCAGAGACGGGCGCCTGTTCGGTCATTCTCTTTCTGTGTACTGTCTCTGGAATAAGTGCACATCCTTGCGGCCCGATTTTGAATGTAGTGTGGCGTTTTCTGCCAGCTTATTTACATTACGTCTACTGTTGGCATACGTAAGTGGTAGCCTATGTCTGGTAGTAACGGTCAAAGGATGATACATAAAGTAGAATAGTACAGAAGCGTGCTGCAATTTCTTTTTCTTTCTAGACTCCGCGAGGTTCTGGAACGCACTTAGACGCACGCGAAAACAAAACTTTGGGGGGGGGGGGGGGGGGAATAAGCAGCTGACTTCGAAAATTCCCATCGCCTACACCCCTTGGGATAAAATATAAAGAAGTAAGATACGCATGGTTCCAGGCGTTCGTCCGTTCACGTTACCCGGATTTATAGCACGAATTCCAACTTGTGTGGTATCGAAGTCGGTGTCAATGATCTGCTCGAAAAACAACACTACACAGCACCTATTTCTTCCTCTCTTCTTTCACTCCCTCCTTTATCCCTTCCCTTACGGCGCGGTTCAGGTGTCCAACGATATATGAGACAGATACTGCGCCATTTCCTTTCCCAAAAAAAACCAATTATTATATACAGTGCGTGTTGAGAATGCACCCGTGCGCCGTAGACGGCTACTTCTACGCCTGTTATGCCTCTTCACCTTTATTGCGGCTCTTTCTGTACTGGTACTGGAGCACACTTTTTATTGTCGAGTCCATTAACATGGTTAGAGACGATGCTTGTTCTGTTTGTTCAGTGAGCGCAGTGATGCTCAGGTGCTGACCGAAGGATGCCATTCCAAACTGCGCATCATAATGGAAGCCAAGTATAACTTCACATAAAGGTGAAAAGCAAGACCCTTGCTCGAAGTAGGTCATTTGCTGATGAGGTTCCAGCTGCAACGCCTGCTATGTCTGGCTGGCGACAACGAACGACGTGGTTTTTTTGCCAGTCGGCCGCATCCGGCGTGGCGTTATCGTGCGGGTATTACAATTGGCAAGTACAAGCTGTGAGCCAGACTTGGCTCTCGGCTGCCAGCGCCTCGCTGGCAGACATGAGGTGCAGCAGCCCTGTTTTTTGACCGCAGTAGCCCGGGGTGAGATGCGGAGCTCAGTGTTCGTTGTAAGCTTGGCCGAAGGTACGCTGTACAGCTCGTTTGTACGTCTATTTCCTCCAGGGGAGAACGCATCTTTTCAACGACGCGTGCGCTCTGATTTTCCATGCAGCTTGGCTACGTCGATGACATGCACCAAAACCGAAGCCCTAGACGTTTCATCTTCGGAATGCCTATGAATACATCTGTACAATTTTTAAATAAAAAAAAATGGTGATCGCACTTTATCTGTCGGCGGAAGTAAACCTCGAAATGAATACTGTTGCAGACGAGAGAGAAATAAGCTGCATCATGAGAGGGAAATAACTAGAACAATGAGAACGGGGTCGAGTGCGTATGGCAGGTTCTCTCAGATCATGAAGGGCAGTTTACCAATACCCCTCAAGAGAAAAGTGCACAACAGCCGTATCTTACCGGTACTCGCCTATCGTTCAGAAACGTGGAAGCTAACGAAAAGGGCTCAGCTTAAGTTAACGACAACGCAGCTAGCCACTGAAAGAAAAATGATAGGTGTAACGTCAAGAGACCGAAAGTGGGCCGATTGGGCGAGAGAGCAAACGCAGGTTATTGACATCCAAGTCGAAACCAAGAGAAATAAATGGCCTTCGGCAGGGCATGCGAAGGCAATATAACCTCTGGTACTTAAGGGTAACGGAGTGGATTCCTAGAGAAGGCAAGTGAGGCAGGGTGTGGCAGAAAGTTAGGTAGGTGAGAAGCCTGAATTGCTGGGCGAGTTGTTACATGCTCAAGAGAAAAAAAACAGCGAAAAAATGACGCAGGACCAAGAGAAGACACACAGAGACTGTCGCTGTGGGTGGATGAGATTAAGGAGATTAAGAAGCTTACGGGGATACGGTGGCCGCAGCTGGCAAAGGACAGGGCTAATTGGAGAGACATAGGAGAGGCATTTGCCCCGCAGTGGGCGTAGTCAGGCTAATGAAGATGATGATGCACATAAGAACGGCATCTACTTTACTCATTCTGCAATTAGCTGTCGCCGCCACAGTCGTCTTCCCCATTGCTAAACCTGAACTCTGAATTCCTCTTTTAACACATGGCGTGTTACGCGAACAGCATTGTAGCTTGCGAGTGCGTGCTGGCGCTTATATGTGCACTGTCCAACAGACACGCGGTGCCCTTATAACCATAGAAAGACGAGAGATATGTTCCCTGTTCAACCAGCGCTGCAGGCCTTCATTTTTTTTATTCCTGACCTCATGGCTGGTGGCGGATCCATTTGGGCGTGACTTAGGGAGAGAGCGGCTGAAACTTGGGTGACGCCACTTGTAAAGCCTGTCCGTAATAAGCGAAGTGTCACAAGCAAAACCTCATAGAGAGAACTTATCATATACTGCCACGCAATGGGCTCGTAGTTTGAGCAACTCACAGATGCAGAGCTTTGCGTGTCGCAAATGCAGAGCGGCGCGGTACAGGCAGCTCTGGGCCCTGAAGAGCCCGCGACGTCATCAAATCGGAGCGCCCGCGTTGATGGCCCGCGTTGACAGCTTATGGTCAAGGAGTTTCTTATCGACTGGAAACTCGGGGCTTAACGAGTGTTACGAGAGCCAGGCGCCCGTGCTGTGTGCTATTGACCTGCCGTCCCCGGTGAGTATTATCGAGCGCCACATTTCGCTCTCCCCCAGCATACCAGTCCATCGTCGTGTCCGGAGGGATGGGCATAATTAGTGGCGCCACCAGGACAATAAAAGCTGCCATGAAATCGTTTAATTTCGTTCCGGCGAGGCGAGGGCAAGAGCTGTATTGCCAGTTTTTTCATATGGTTTTGCAGCTTCGTTAAACGATGTATGTGTTAACTGCTGCTTCGTCGACCACAGCCCTTCATATGTGGACGCGGTTTCTAATCATCACTTTACTGATTGCCTGAAAGAAGCGTTATAACAGATAGCACTTAAATTTCCCAAATCTATTCTTTTCCTGTGCGTGGATTTCCACTATCCTTCTATCAACTGGATGAATCGTTCTGCCATCCCTCATAACCAAGCCGAATGCATTCGTTTTCTGCACCTGTTTCAACTTTATCAGCTAACGCAAATGGTTCATGAACCGACACATGGCGACAATATCTTATATCTAGTTTTCAACAATCATTCCGACCACGTGTCTACCCGTGTGCTGGAGAATATCAGCGACCACGAGATTTTTCGCTGCTGCTTCAGCATGCCTCGTACTCATAATACTCAGGTCTGCAAAGGGATACTCGGCTATGCACGCACAGACTTACCTATAAAATGAATAGCATTCTACCAAGCTTTGCAGCTGATTTCCGCCGTGACTTAACATATCGCACTATAAATGAAAAATTTGTGTTTAATTCGTGACAAGGTAAACGAAGTTGAGCGCGCATGCATTTCAAAACTAACATTCTCAAACAGAATAAAGCATCTCTGATTCAATAACGACTGCGAAAGTTATTTAAACGGAAAAAAGAGCGCATACAGGAAAGCTTTGAGAATTAATGCACCACTCTAATGGAATAAATGCAACCAACTTACTACGCTTAGTGCAAGCAAAATCGAAAAACCGAAACAAATCTATTATAACGACACACTTCCGAACCTCTTGAAAAGAGAACCCAACAAGTTTTGGCGCACAGTACATCCTAAAAGCATCACCGTTTCGCCAACACAAAGAACTCCATTAAGTACAGCAGAAGGCTCGCCCTTACCATTAGACGAGTGCGCCGAAATCTTCAACATGTCTTTTAGTGACATGTTCACTAATGAGCTCCCTTTTGATAACTTACCGCCTCTTTTTCTACCAATCATCTGGTTTGAATTCCCACCTATTACTATCACAACAAACAGTGTTGCCAGCGCTGTCGGCCAACACCTCGGCCAATTTGGACCAAGATCGATGGCCAACCATAATTGAGCGTGCCCGACACAATGGTGACCTCCAAATTCGGCCCGGGTCATTTGCAATAATTTTGCCCAGGCCACCCACGAAAACGTAGTTCACGGCTTTGGTATTTGCGCCATCTCATCGCTATGGTGTCGCTTGTGGCGTCGCCGTTTATGTCACCGCGCTTTCGCGCGTCACACATCGGTTTAAGTGGAACTAAACCCCGGCTTATTTTCTCTCGCCATTTGCCGCATCGCGTGACTAACTTCAGAGGCTTCAACACATGCCCTCATTTTCCAGGTTATGAGGCTAATAATGGTCTTTTGAAAAGCTGTTTACGCCTTGCGAGCGCTGAAACAAGGCACAACACTTACACTACGCTGATAAGGTCATCTCTTCATTACGCGTCTATTATAAGCCATCCTTCTGATGCGATTCGTACAAATAATCTTGAAGCAGTTAAAACTAAAGCAGTTAGATTCATATTGTCATCTTACTCACGTCAACAAAGCGTACTACACTGAAGTGCACCCTGCACCTTCAACTACTTGCCAAGCGTAGAAAGTTTGTCCGGTTGTCATTCTTTCATGCGTTATTTCATAGTGCCCAGCCATTCTCCCGAAATCATATCTTTCCTGCGCCTCATTTGCTCAGCTCACCTGGATCATGTACATAAAGTCCACTTGATTTTCGCTTGCACATAAAATATCAGATGTAACCGCTGGTATTCGCAATAAACGAATGTAACGCATTCCCATGCAGCATCTTCAGCCATACCGGATCATCAACCCTTTAGAACAGCTTTACAAACATTTCTGAACGCAGGAAATGCGTCATATAGTTGTGATAGCGCGCTACGTGTCTACGGAGGGCCACTACCTGCGGCGGCATCTTCCCTTTGTGGGACCCCGGAGGCGCTTGAGCAAGAGACCGTATGGCGCCAGGAATCGTCGGGTGTCGAGGGCCAAGGATCATTAGGGGTCCGAAGGCCGACAGCCTGGCCGTCAGTTTTATTCGCACGCCGACAAG
Organism: Amblyomma americanum; assembly: GCF_052857255.1. Lineage (NCBI taxonomy): Eukaryota > Metazoa > Arthropoda > Arachnida > Ixodida > Ixodidae > Amblyomma > Amblyomma americanum. The sequence goes on from NC_135497.1 coordinate 265,350,241, forward strand.
CATTCAAGTGGTCAAGCACAACCCGCAAGAGTGACAGAGGCGCCGGCAGGAGCGGAAGGGGACCAATGACGGACGGCGGGGGGTCCGGGGAAGACCGGGAATGCCGCAGGCATCGGCGCTGAGAGGAAGGCTAGGGAGACGCTACGGCATGGAAAGGAGGATCTCCCGAATGGACGGGAAAACAAGGAAGGCGGGTCTGTAGAGAAAGGAGCAATGGCCCGAGGCGACAGCTCTTGCAGTCGGTCCTCCGGCGCCCCAAGCGACCAAGCCATTGGGGAGAAGCTGAGCCTCAGCGAACGAACAATTAAGGTCAACTCGGCAGTCCCTTCGTGCCTTCTGACGAAGACTCCGGCGCTAACGCAACGCAGGACCATGCAAGTTTTGGCACCCCAGCCTTTGCATCATGAACTCGTTGTCATGCAATTCTTGAATATATATATATATATATATATATATATATATATATATATATATATATATATATATATATATATATATATATATATATATATATATATATATATATCTGTTTTGTTCCAACTGAGTCTATCGGTGTCTCTTTGCCTCTCCGTCCCGTGTGGAACGGTGGAAATAGGGGAAAAAAATGGCAGCGTGCGTAGTCATGAGCGCCCAAAATTAAAGAGAGGTGTTACTGCCAACCAAGCCTTTCGCCACCAATGAATCCACATAAAGTACTGTGGCCACGTCAAAAAAGAAATGAAAATAATGTTGCCCAGTCCGTACCGGAGTGAACCAACAGTGCGAGTGGAGTGAAATCAAAGAGCAAGATTGTCAACAGTAGCAGCACGTGGTCGCGCGCAGTCTGCATCGCGGTCGCGGCGTAGCCTGTATCGATCGCTACCCCGGCTCTCCGTCCCATGGGACGCTCATTTTTTCGACCATTGCCTTGTGGATAGCACTGTCGTCCTCGTCTGAGATGCTGCTGGAATCGCTGTTGTGTTGCTCTCGCAACACAGACCGCGTTCCTAGCGTAGTTACCCGGCGTCTCTTGGACATTTTGCCTCACACAGCGCGGCACCCGCAAAACACAACACAGCAAGGACGCTTCATTAACTGCGTTACTGCGTCAAAAGCCTACACTTTCTTCTGCCTACGCGTAGGTGACGCCGAGGCTAGGGACCGAGGCCTCGCACCGCTTTCGCGAAATGGCGGAAGTGGCTCTGTCACGTGAACTCACCTAGGAGCCGCTGCGACTTTTTTCTCGGAGCGCGTCAGTGCGTTCTGAGCTGGAGGCGAGCGCTCAGAAAGAACCAACCAACCGATTGTAGTCAGAGCGGCCGGGTGCGACCAGCCGAATGTGCGGTCGCCTCTCAGAGCGCTCTAGAGTGATCTGAAGCAACCAGTCGAAGACACTATTAGGTAATGACAAGGTGAAACTACGGAAATAACAACTAGCAACCGCTAGGAACAATTTTTTATTTTTAGGCAAAGTGCAGACACTTTTGGGGATTTATTTATTAATTTATTTCTGTTCCTTCAGGGCCCAGAGGGCATTACAGAAGGGAGTGGAATGCATGAGTATAAGCTAACATAAAAAAGCGGCAATACAAAAGGAGGAAAACAAGCAAACAACTTTTTTTTTCCACGGTAGAACAGGGGAATACAGAGGAATACAAATCACTGGAAGTAAGCATGCTCTTTAATTACTGATTTGAACAGAAGCCTGTCGGTAATAGTGGCGATTGAGGTGGGAAGGTGGTTCCATTCGTTACTTGTCTTGGGAATAAATGAATAAAAAAATGTGTTAGTTCGTCAAGATGGGACGTGTACTTTATGAAGCTGATCTTTACGGGATGAGATGTACGACGGTTCACATAGGAGCTCTAGTTTAAGAGGGTGGTTGTGATGATAGATTTGGAGGTAAAGTGATAAGTGAGACACCTTCCTTCGTAATGAAAGAAGAATTCCTTCCTAAATTCCTAAAGGAATTCCTAAACAATTCTTTCGTAATGAATTTTGTACAAAACTAGCAGACTGCTACAGAAACCTCAAGTAGCAGCCATGAAATGCGTCGCTTTCTAAAAGAAAAAATTATAGGGCACTTGTGTGGAACTCGGCACGGAATAGTGGCTGTAAAATGATCGGGAACTGATAGTGAACGGAACGTGAGCAACGACAGCTTCGCCTTCCGGCACGCAGCGCAGCTCGCAGGCGGAGGCAATGCTCAGTCGACTGTGGGCGATGCTTACGCGGCGCGACGACTACAGGCGATAATGAAATGACTGTAGAATGTGTATAAATTATATTTTACACTGCTTACTTGCTTAATCGCTGAGAGCGGTTAGTTTCTTGTAGTCATTGAGGTCAGAAGCAATGCCATTTTCCAGCATAATGGTGCAGCGTTTGAGATTTTCAGCCACTTCTTGTGCGCACTTCTGCGCATCTTCTCGCCGTCGTCTCTCGCGTTCAGAAGCCTGTTGCCGATAGCGGTCGTTTTCCTCAGGGAGACTACGAGCAATCCATGTCCTGCCCGTGTTTTACAGAAAACAAGAATCTAGTTACTGCCGGTTCATGCGAAAGAGACAGCCCGCTTTTTCGAGGCCTCTACAACCGCTTCCTCCCCAACCACCACCCTCGCCTCCGGTAAGAATTTGGCGACTCCTTACCGATGCAAGTGCACATCCACACTGTCCTGCCCACTCGCCACTCAACCATTGCACTGCGTCCCCCGCAACCTGCTACCCCACATGTGCCCTCTTTCCGGGACAGCTGGGTCCTTCCGCCTCCTGCACGCCACCCAAAGCTACGGCCGGTCTTGGCGGCCCATATCACCAAAGTGTTGGGCAACCACTACAGGCCCCGAGCTTCAGGCTCTAGACGCCCACTTACCGTTGACACGGACCTGGCACGTTTAATGAAGTTTTCTCTCTCTCCCTCGCGGTCTCCTCGCAAGGACGCAGTAGATCAGGGTTGAGCCTGCAGCGATCGGCGCCTATGCCTTCCCCGATCACGCCATCATCTCGTTCTTTTTTCACAGCGCGGTTTTGAGCAAACCAATGGTTTCGAAATTTATTCAGTTAAAAGCCGTATTTCTTGTGAAATTTGCGCCATTATTGACCTAAACTATAGGTCAGTATCACCAAGACATAATCACTAAATGCCTGTTGTTTCCGCTCGCACGTGTGTAACTCAAATACAGTTACTTCCAGTGAGCACTCACTGCTGTAGTGTCTGCATGCCTCACTATTGTGCGGCGGTCGCTTTTTGTTTCTCCCATACCCAACAATTCTGGGCTAATGGGAAAGAGTTTATGAACGAATTTTTTTGTATATTGCAACAAGATTTTACTATAACAATAAATCTATCTGCAGATCTCAAGCCGTTGGGCTTGGATTTTTTTTGCTTTTACCGTTTTTGCTATCGTCAAAAGCGTTCCTCATTGATTTTCCACTATAGCAGTTTTAACTGCTCGATGAGAGCGGTGGAAAAACTTTGAAAGATTTTGCTACAGATCAGAAGAATGGACCATTACCTTCAATACTTATATAACAGTGCTTTACAATTTTCCTGTATTGAAAATTTTTCTCCAAGAATGTTGGACATGTGTCTCACCGCGATTTCGCAGTACTTTCTATATTTATCGAATCATGCTCGGAGAAGGACCTGCGTCGTAGGTGACGTCCTTGGCCGTAATTTATGAAGTGAAATTTAGTGGCTTCACTGTTCAGTTCACAGTGCCTTCTCGGCATCGGTCTGCGGCGCCGAGCTTGCTCATCTAGTTGAAGCAGGGCTGCTTATGCGTGCACTGTGTCAACTGCGCAGGCTTTAATCCTTTGATGAGCGGGACGAAGCTCCTGGACGAAGTAAGGGACGCGTTCACTCCTGCGAACAGTTAGAATGACGGGCAGGGGAACAGAGAGACAGGACGCGGGCCTCTGACAACCAATTGACGCATTTATTACGTGCAGTAAACATATACCTTTCAGGGAGCAAGAAAATGATCAGAAAAGGCGATAGACAGGACCAATGTGCGCCTACGCGCGAAATAAATCCTGTAACCAGGGGCAAGGAAAGCACACAAGCTGCTTCCAAACGGTATATATTAGGAAGATCTCCTGAACGACGGTGAGCTTCCTCCAAACGCCTTACGGGCTTGAAACCGTCGAGCGCCCGGTAAGCCCCCTAAATGAATAAAATTCAGGCAGCTTAGAGCACCGGTGATTGCATGCAGAGCCGCGATAGCGCTGCCCACCGCAGTGGCGATGCCCTTTAAAGGTTCCGCCAAGATGCATGGCAAAGCGCTAAATTTGTGGTTCTGTGCGATAAGCTCTCGGGTGCATGCACTATCAGTGTATGTGGTAGAGGAGTATAAATTTGTACTTCGCGCGTATTATGCATGCAGGGCACTTGGTAATATCTCATCGAAACAGAACAGGAAGGAAAAGAAGAAAATCTGAATCGCTGATTCGCTAACACCTTATTAAAACTGATTTTCGCCAGTAAAATTTGTAATTACATATCCCATACTTCGTTTTACAACTGTTCATACTAGTTCTGTGGATGAAATTGCGCATTTTTCGCCCCTGACTCCCGCATTGGCTTCGCGAAGTGCACTCCACAGAATTTTTGCGTCGTTCGTGGAGAAGGGCTGTCCTTGCGACGCGAAATCGTCATCTATGCTCTGATTTGCTCTCAAGTCATCGTGCTTTTATCCTTGTTATGCTAGCTCAGTGCAACATGGTACTCAGCGCTCACACTTTTACTACGCTGCGGAGCTGTGAACCTCGCTCTCTACTGATTAGCAGCACTGCCACATCACATGATACCATGCTGGCAGCCTGAGGAACCATTTTAGAACAGCTACTATATTTTTACGCGGCTGTGTATGTTAATATAAAAGTTTATAGGCTAATTCATTTCCTGCTCTATTACTTTATGCTGTAGGGTTACTTTTTTGCTTTTTACGCTGCGATTCTCTTATGAGAGCTGCCGTAGAGGTTCATGTCTAGGCTATCTTCTTCTTCGTCTACTATGTCTTCTTCTTCCAGCCTCACCTAAATACATATGAGGCCTTGAATCCAGTCTGCGATACGCATGGCCGTGTGTACAGCGTACAGTTAAAAATACATGCATGCTCATTGTCGTTATTCAGGTGAGCATGAACCATGGCCTCACCTGGGTAGCTTAATTGCTACCCAGGTGAAGTTCTCTTCAATGGAAGAACGAACGTACGGGAAAAAGATTTGCCGACACATGAAAGCGCGCTTGGAAAAATGAGAATGTAGGCGTAAATCGCATTCGATACATTACCAGCGAATCTCTTTCCTGCCAAAACAGCACTTAAGTGGGCTCCGGATTAATTTCATCCCCCTCGGGTTCATCCTCCTTCACCGCGACCTCTGTGCACGGAGGTTTCTTGCGTTCCGCCTCCATCGAAAGTGGCCATCGCGGCGGGATGGACTCCCTGACGCTGGCGTCAGACACCGTAGCGTCTCAGCCATTATGCTGGGGCCTCGCAGACTCATTCGAGGTACTCAGGTACTGGCATAAATCACGTTGTAATGCCACGTGCCGAAAGAATAGCCACTTTTTGATCTTGTCGTCAGCGCGTGGCCTAACATCCTCTTCCCGCCTCGTGAACCCCTTCAACGTTGAGCCCCGTCAACTTCATGGAAATTTACAAAACTTTTCAGTCGACTGGATCTGTTCCATAATGTTCTAGTAATTTTGCATGCTTTATCTAGAATGTTCGCTATCAGCTTTAAATTGAGCACGGCCGAAAGCGGCGGGCATTCTGTTCGACGACCACCGAGCAGGAACGAGGCGAGTGAGAGGCGCTGCCGTCACGCGCTATCTGTTGGGGCAGTGGCGTACATTGCGAGGAGGAGGAATTTTTTTGCTCACGGCTGACGCCGACGACAGCGGGGACTTGAACCACCGAAAGAGACGCGATCAAGATACCGCGTCGGCTCCGTGACAGATCACAATCAATTGCGATACACCAACTTTTCCCCCTGCAAGCCTGGTATCATCGTCTCCAGGAACCTCAGCGGCACCCGTCTACACCACGTTTGTTAAGGTGGGGCCAATTTTGACCACTTTTCGGTCATTTGAAGCTTTCGTCACGCCGCGGTGGTGCTAAGCCTAACGACGCCGGGGCCTGCGATGGCCCCGGTCGGGGATCCCTCGGCTCTGGCGGCTCCAAATCAAGTCACCGGATACGACCCGCAGTCCTTGCAGATCGTAACAATGGATACCCATCAATCCGAGGATACGACTCAAGGCGAGGATCCTCTACCAACCGAGGACGATTACCTCCAAGATATGGTCCGCGTCTGGCGCGGAAAGATGAACGCGGCGGCGGCATCGAGGGACGCTGGTGCTGGTGCCACCCAGCAACAGGCGCCGGCTAGCTCTGCGCATACGCAGGGCGGGAGTGCGCTGAACGCAGCCTCGAAGAGCTCCAAGCAACTCCGGTGGCGACCGCAGAACACGCCGCGCATTGTAAAAGATGACATCGTCGTGGTGCTGAAACCAAGGAACACGGTCGACCTCAAGCCAACTTTTGGCCCTGGACGAGCCGGCGCTGCAGTGCGCAGCATCCTCGGGGATGACGCAAATGCTGGACTTGAGGTGTGTCCCGTTTGGGACCAAAACGTCCTTGTGTGTGCACTGAAATCTGTCGACGCCGCGGAGAAGCTACTCCGGGATATTTTGTTGCCGGTAGGGGAACGCGAGCTACCGTTCCGGGGACACCCTAAACTCTCCGGTGCGTTCTGTCGAGGCGTCGTGACTGTTTCGCCAGACGAAACGTCTGAAAGCGTTAAACGAAAACTGAGTGCGGAACAAAATGTGGTGTCTGTGCGCAAGCTAGGGGGAACCCCGGTTGCGGTGATCACCTTCGCGGGGACCAAGGTGCCACGGACGGTGTTGTACAGCTACGAACGGCTCCCTGTTCGCCTGTACAAGAAAACAGTGCCAGCATGCCACCGCTGTGGCACAGTGGGTCATCGGGCCTATGCGTGCCCGCGACCGCAGCCGGGCCGCTGCAAACGCTGCGGAGTCCAGGTTCCCGATGCCACTCCTGACGGCCCGGCAGAACATGACTGTGTTCCGAGCTGCCTCATCTGCGCAGGCGGCCACCCTACCGGAGCTCCTGGCTGTGCCGGGCGGTTCCGGAAAGCCATCAAACCGAGCTCCCCATCCGGATCCAAACCGAAGACAAAGACGGGGCCCAAGCAGGCTCCTCCGCCCAAGGCCAAGAAAGCGCCAGCCGATCAGGAAACCAAGGCCAAACCCGGCACATCGAAACCTGTCAAGTCCGCGACCCAGGCGGTGCCCCCGGTCCTCAACGCCAGGGACTTCCCGCCCTTGGCACCCGTCCAACCACAGGTGAGCAGTTAGAGTAGGGCAGTCTCCGAGCCCCCTACCCGTCCCTGCCCTACCGAAACCGCCCTACAGCAGCAGGTAGAAGAGCTCAGGCGCCAGAACCAAATTCTAGCGCGCAAAATTCAAGAATTAGAGGCCAAACAGGCCGGGTCATCCGAACCAATGCAAGAAGCTGAGCCAGATGACGAGGATGACGGATCATCCGTAACATCTTGCCTCACTAGCGTCTCGCGGCAGTGCGGGGACACGGTAGTTGGATCTGCTGGTCGCGTCGCCGGCCTAGAGGCACTGCAGCGCCAAACCGAGAAACTGGAGGAGCAAGTGGCGGCCCTCCCGAATCAAATCATGTCAGCAGTCCGCGAGTCCTTCCAGGACATGTTCAAGGCAGCTTTAACGCAAGCACTTCCAGACCTTATGGCCCAGGTCACTGACTCGGTCCTTAAAGCCGTGCAGCCCTGGGTCAGCACCCAAATTAAGAACGCCACTAGCTGCGAATCCCCTCGCCTCCCTCCAGGCAGCGGAGGAACATGGTTCAGGCTCTGCAGCTGGTGGGTCGGTGCGGCCAATCGCTGGGGTTGCGCTGGCTCCCGGCCAGAGCTAGTCCGCTCGCCCGTAAATAAACAGAACAAAATGACTAGCAGATCTAATAGGAATGAGAAAAACCTTGAAAAATTCCAGATCATCCAATGGAACTGCAGGGGTTTCAGAGCTTGGAAAAACGGTCACACTTCCAGCTCTACCTGCAGTCCCTAGGAGACATGCCGGCACTCATTGCCCTGGAGGAGCCCGGCATAGACGCTAAATTATCAGGCTACAGCACCTTTCAGGGGGGCGCCTCTACGTGCATCTTGGTTAATAAAGCTTACACCGTGGTTCAGGTCGACTTAGACTTGAGTACCGAGCAAGAATATACAATGGTCCGGGTACTGCCTCTCAGACGCCGCTTACCCGTCAATACATATCCTCAACATATACTGCCCTCCGCATAAGCCGCGCATAACTTTTAATGAAATCTTCCTTCGCGCGATAAAAATGGCAGCCAAAGAGCCTCTAGTGATCGTTGAAGACTTCAATGCTCCCAGCCTTCATTGGGGCTACCACTTCGAACAGGCAAGAGGACGTAAGCTGGCGGAGCTCATCTCCACCCTAAGCCTCACGTTGCTCACGGACCCGGCGTATCCCACACGAGTGGGGAATTCGGTAACCCGCGACACGTGTCCCGACCTTTCTCTCGTTAAAAATGCTAGAGCGGCTGCTTGGGAGAACTTGGGAGATTCTCTAGGCAGCGATCACCTCCTTCTCCGGATTACACTTATGGCGAAGGCAGCGCGCAAAAAATCGGGTCAGGCCAAGCTGACCAATTGGCACAAATTCCGAAATCACACTATCCCTCCCGTACTATTTTCCGGCGGCTACGCGGAGTGGGCTAGCCACATATACAACATTCAGAAACAACACGTCACAACACTACAAACCACCGAAGAGATCCCCGCAGTGGACACCCACCTCCTGCATTTGTGGGAGGCGCGCCGGAGCTTAACTAAGCGGTGGAAAAAGCAGAAAACTAATCGCAAATTACGGGACCGCATAGGCAAACTCACAGAGCAGGCTGCAGCGTATGTTGCCGAACTGTCAGATTCTAATTGGATAGCACGCTGCGACGCCGCAGCTCATCAAATGAGCTCGAAGGGGACGTGGCGTCTCTTTCGCAGTCTAATCGACCCCTCCCAAACGAGAGGGAAGACGCAAAAGCAGCTCCGGCGGGCTCCTCAAGGGTATCAAGGTACGACGGCGCTACTTGCGGACACTTTGTGCGACAGATATCTCAGTCGTACGGAGGACCCGCCTGGGCCTGAGTACATGTACTCTGGCATGCCTAATGAAACACTTGATGCCCCTTTTGAGTTGCACGACCTTAAGGCGGCCTTAGCAAAAATGCGCCGGGGTACGGCTCCGGGACGGGATCACATAACAGTGAACCTGTTGGCGAACCTACCGGACCCAGTCTATCTCCATTTATTAGAATACATCAACCAGATCTGGGACGGGCGTCCACTCCCTCTCGAGTGGAAAACGTCACTTGTGACGTTTATCCCTAAAACAGGTAAGGCCGTGAATACGGACAACCTGAGGCCCATATCACTGACCTCATGTGTCGGGCAAGCTTATGGAGACGATGGTTCGGGATCGCCTCTCTCCTGTGATGACCCCCATAATGCGCAGGTCAACACGGGACGGAGAGGCAAAGAGACACCGTATGGCTCAGTTTAAACAAACAGGTATATTCAATAATTACACATGATTAAGATTATACATCAGAGGCTGGGGCGTCCGAGCTTACGTGCCGACGACTTCATGGGGGCGATGGAGTGGCTCCGGAGTTGGGCTCGAGCGGTTGCTGGCAGAAGCTGCACGCCGTCGGGCTTCGGCGCTGAAGGCCCTCTTGGCGAACGATGTCGTCCTCAGCTCAGACTCCACTGCATCCGTTTACATGTGCTTTTAAGCACTTGATTAACAAAGGACTAAGGGCGGTCATTTCCAGTGGCCCGCCCAAAGTATCAATTCTCCAATCCAAAATAACATGCGAGATGGGGACCACCCCTTGGGTTGGGCTTAGCCTCGAACCCAGAGTCTCTTAACAATACAAACTAAATAAACAACAAAAACGCCACCACTCTCTCTCAAGTGAGAGTATACACAGGCTCTCTCTTCGGAGCTAATTCACTAGCGCCTGTCTTTCCACATTCTTGGCGAGTACTGCCTGTCCGCCATGACAGGTGTCCGTCACGGCCCTTCTGGGAATGCGCTTTTGTTCACGAGGCACGGCGGGAAGCTGTGGGTGCCTTCCCGGCGATAGCCCACGTCGAAAGGGGAAGGAGGGAAAGAATGTTGTCTTCGCGGTAGCGCATAGCGTCGGCTGTGGTACGGCGCGCTCTGGCCCGCTGACAGCTCCCTTGTCCTGGAATGTGCCCGGAAATTGGGGAGGATAAAGCCTGTTTCCCCGGGGCGGCGGCGGGTCCGGTTTTTCTGGTCGTCACTCAAAGAGCATGGCTGGGTAATTGATGATGCCGCTGTCACGGGTCTCCGTCTACGCCGCGCCGTCGAACGTGGATCCTCGTAGCACACACGGAATGTCACACTCGCTCACCCTCCAGATGAATGTTCTCCGAACATTTGAGTCCACGCAGCTCCCCTTGTCTTTCTGAATCGCCTCGCACAGTGCGTCCGACAAAACACTTTTCGCTGCACTCAACACCACTGCACAACACCATATGCCTCCGCTGTCAATACTGGCGTCTCCAGGGGCAGCACTGATCTTCTTTTACAGATAAACATGAAACTCAGCACCCAAGCCTCTCCTTTCTAGTCCAAACTGGACGAAATAAATTTACCACAGTTACAAAGGAGCTCCCACTTCTAGCACGATCACGGCACAGACAAAAATATAGATAACGAAAGGAAGTAGGGCAGGTTCTGCATGCGCTCCGCATGCTCTCCTGTGAAGGTGTTACTTAATGACAGAAAGGTTTAACTACCAACTCCGATAACTTAACACATAAGCACATAGCAATGTTATGAGCTGCGGCATTACACAATTCTAACCAGTTCACAACTCCGCTCTGTTTACGCCATTAGTCCGACTTAGCTTTCCGATTTCGCAGCGGATATCGGCCTTCATGAGTCATACTAAGTAAGTCTGTGCCCCTTTGTCTGCTTTGGGACTCGCGAGGGCTCGTGGCAGGAGCCTCTCCTGGCGTTATCTGCGCGGCAACCTCGCGCGCTTCTTCTTCTAGCAATGCATGAAGTAAATCCGGTGGCATTCCGGCCGTCGCCTCGGGCGCCTGCCGAACAAATGCAGGAGAGGGCGTTTCTTGCGAACTATCTGCGCGCTCCGCTTCACTTCTGTCCCCATCAAAATCCGCGCTTTCCCTTTCCTCATTTCGTGAATACTGAACCGGTGCCGACTTGAGGCGATTTGCGTGTATCCTTATCAAACGCCGGTTCACGTCTCGGACTCTGAAGTTTACCGGAGAAAGCTTCTCGACAACCTCGCACGGTCCTCTCCACTTCGTCTGGAACTTACGAGCTAGCCCAATCTGCCTTTGGCAGTTTTCAATGTACACGCTGTCCCCCACATCAAACGGCGCGTCTCTAGCACTGCGATCGTGCACCTCCTTCCTGCGCTTCGCCGCTTTCTTTAACGACTCCTTTGCGATGTCCCTCGCCACTTGCAAGCGCGATTCTAGCTCAACCTTATAGTCGTCCAGTGAAGCGTATGGGACACGACGGGGGCCCTCTGGCACTTCACTAGGCTGGTCCGGGTCTCGGCCGTAGAGAAGAAAGAATGGCGATTCGCCCGTGCTCTCGTGTGCTGCGGAATTGTAGGCAAACATTGCATACGGGAGCCACAAGTCCCAGTCCCGCTGGTCGCGCGAAACAAAATGCGACAGGAACCCGGCCACGGTTTGGTTCAGTCGCTCCACCGCGCCGTTGCAAGCCGGATGGTACGGTGTTGTCTGCTTCTTAGCGATCTTAAGCAGCTCGCAAACTCTCCTCCTTAGCTGCGACACGAAGTTCGTTCCCCGATCTGTCAAGAGTTGCCTCAGGGGTCCATGTCGGAGCACGATCTGTTCGACAAATGCTCTTGCAACCGTGTCTGCCTTCTGATCTGGGAGTGCTACCGCTTCCGCGTATTTTGAAAGGTGGTCGACAAATACTAAAATGTACTTGTTTCCGGAAGTGGTCGTGGGCAATGGGCCCATTATGTCCATACGTGTCCGCTCGAAGGGAGCCGAAACCTCAGGGAACGGCTGAATTGGAGCTGGTCTTCGTCCCTTGGGTGTTTTTCTTTCGAGACAGGAATGACACTTCGCACAGTAGTCTCTAACATCCTGTCGCATGCCACTCCAAAAGTACAAACGCTCCACACGCCTGCGTGTCTTCGCTACGCCAAAATGACCGGCGCATGGCGCATCGTGAAACGCGCGAAGAACCCTTTCTGTCCACGACCGAGGTATGACGACTCTCTCCCAAGCGGTTTTCTCTGGTCTCCCTTTCCTGGTTGGCCTCGTGCGCCGACACAGGGTGCCGTCTTTGTCAATGAAATAACCTAGCTGTTCGGGGTGAGACGGTGCGCCCTCTAAGCTTTCGATTATTCGCTTCAGGTCAGGATCTTTGCACTGCTCTGTGCGTAATTCGGCGGGGTCGACTACGGGGACAAACTCTTCTATAGCTGCCACGGCAGCTGTGCGGCTGAGTGCATCAGCATTCAGATGTGTCTTTCCTGACTTGTGCTCAACTTCAAAGCAGTATTCCTGCAGGTGTAGATTCCATCTAGCGAGTCGCGAGCTAGGGTCCCTGACACTCATCACCCATTTCAGAGGATGGCAGTCTGTGACTAGCTTGAATTTGCGGCCGTAAAGGTAGCATCTGAAGTGCTTTACTGCCCAGACAACGGCGAGGCACTCCCTTTCCGTAGCTCCGTACTTTTGCTCTGTGGGGCTCAGCTGTCGGCTAGCAAAAGCAACGGGATGTTCTTTGCCCTCGATAATCTGAGATAGCACGGCACCAACTGCGAACTTTGACGCATCTGTGGCCATAACGAAGGGCAAATTAAAATCCGGGTGGCGCAACAGCGGTGCACTCATTAGCTTCCCTTTCAGGGCCCCAAAAGCATTCTCCGCGTTTTCGTCCCAGCGAAAGGCGACATTTTTGGCTGTTAAGGCGGTGAGTGGCTTAGCGAGCTTGGCGAACTCCTCTATGTGCCTTCGGTAGTAACCGATCAGGCCGAGAAACTGCCGGACCTGGCGGACGCTAGTCGGGGATGGAAAATCCGAGACACACCTTAGTTTTTCAGGGTCCGGTCGCACGCCGTCAGCTGAAACAACGTGCCCGAGGTATTTCACCTCGTTTTTGAGGAATTGGCACTTAGAGGGCTTCAGCTTGAGACCCGCTGCTCTTAGTCGCACCAAAACCTGCTCAATATCGCGCAAATGGTTATCAAAACTGTCACTGTATATGATAATGTCATCCATATACACGAAGCACAGCCTCCCCAGAAGACCTGCCAGGATAACATCAGCGGTTCTCTGCCAGACAGCAGGGCTGTTGGCCAGACCCATCGGCATTCTTTTCCATTCATAGTGCCCTGAGGGCGTGTTGAATGCCGTTTTCTCGGCATCTGCCGGATCCATTGCTATCTGCCAGAATCCCGCCGCCATGTCCACTACCGTGAAGTACCAGGCAGAGCCCAGCTGAGAAAGCGTCTCCTGTATATTGGGGATGGGGTATGGATCGATGCGAGTTACGGCATTTAGTTTGCGGTAGTCCACTACCAATCGATACGAGCCATCTGGCTTTTCCACCAATAGTGCTGGTGCTCCCCAGGGTGACTTTGAATGTTCGACAATGCCGCGATCAATCAGGTCCTGCACCTGCTGCTCCATCTCCTCACGTTGGGAGTAAGGAATCCTGTACGCACGCTGGTAAACGGGCGATGAAGTGCCGGTTTCTATCCTGTGCTTTATAACGCCACAGCAGCCCAAATCCAGGTTGGACGCGGCGAATACCTCCGAGTAGTCGTTCAGCAAACCAGCCAGAGCCTCCCTCTCCCTGGATTTTACGTGAGAAAGATCGAACGACACCTTTGGAGCAGCCGAAGGACTAGCATGCTCTACAGTTGCGAGTACCGTATCGGTGGGCTCACGTTGCTCTATCGCAGAGGTGAAGAAAGCCAATGTTTTGTTCTTGGGAAGGCTCAGTGGCTGCTGGCTACAGTTAACCACCCGTAGGGGCACTCTGTGGGCGTCATTAACTGTCACGAGGCACGCGGCTGCATTCAGGCCATTGCTGAGAGAGTCGACCGGCTCAAGCACTCCCACGGCGCCGCTCTCTACATCTGAAGGCACAAACGCGTACAAAATGTGCTCCGACCAAGGAAGGACGACCGCCTCCTCGACCAGCCGGACGGCAACCCGCGAATATACCTTCTCCAATGATCCCACTGTTTGACGGGTGTCAATATCGGTAATGCGAATCTCAGCCCCTCTCCTGTTCAAAAACGGAACTTTTGAGCCGCCCGCATTAACCTCTTCCTCAGAGAATGAGACTACTACCTTCCCTTTTCTCAAAAAATCCTGCCCTAATATACCTGACACTCCGTTTGGCAGAGACACCGTGTCCGGGCATACGTAGCAGGGGTGCTCCAATGCAATTCCGCCGAGAGAGAAGTGTAACCGGTAGAGTCCACTTATGCCAAGAGGATCCCCCGTTATGCCTACAAATTTGGTTGCCATACCACCAGACGCTTCCAACACCTCGCGGTCCCCCTTCCTTCGAAGCGTGTTAAAACTGCTCTCCTTAGCAATGTCACCTTTGACCCCGTATCTATCAACAATTCCATACAACAACCATTTAACTTGCAACGCACAACAGGGCATGCCTCGTCGGCCACACAAACTACCACCACCTCATCATCTACTGCTCCCTCCCCACGCTCCTCAGGCTGGGGAGGACTAACTAGTTTTTTGACTCGGTATCTGGAGCCCCGGTGTATGCTTGCTTAGGGCGTGTCTCGCCTGCTTCTTTTTGTGGTTCCCCACGGCGCACGTTTTGGCAGAACCTGGCGGTGTGTCCGCGACCCTGGCAAGCGAAGCATACGATTTCTTTAAAATCTCGCATACCGCGCCTGTAGCTTTGTGGCGGTCTCCGGTTTCCCGCGAATGGGCGCTGTTGAGCGCGCGCTTCAACCTGGCGTTCTACCTGCTGAGATAGCAGCTGTTCTAAGCGATCTAACCGCTCTGTCAAGAGAGCAACCTCAGGGTTGAGCACCGCTCTCTCTATGACGCGTACTCTCGCTGCGGCTGTCGTTAACGCCTCATTTTGTTCCTCATCCAATGCGGCCTCCACGGCTTGGTCGAAATTGCTCGGCTTGCGCGAGAGCACGAACCGGCGCACGGGGTCTTGCAGACCAGCCACGAACAAAGCGGTCATTTCCTCTTTAAGTATATCTTCCGCGTATTTCTTCTTAAGCTGGTCTCCTTCCTCCTCCCTGCTTAACGTATCGTGCGCTAGGCGCTGAAGCCGCGACGTAAATGTTCGCACGTCCTCCCCTACCATCTGTCCGGCGTCACGGAACCTCTGTACCCGCACGTGACGTGGTTCAGTGTCGAAATGCTCAAACGCGAGCTTCTTAAATTCCGCAAATGATTTTGTGGATTTTACTTTTTCGTCTCGCCATGCAAAATCATGAGCAGCTCCTGCCATCTTACACCTCGCCATTCCCAGCATTTGAGCATCGGACCATCCCCCCATTTTCCCAATCTCTTCTAGCATGGAAAAGAAATCGCAGATTGGAACCCGTGTCTTATCTCCTGTAAACGTCGGAATGACGCTTCCTAATGCCAGCATGCTTGCTCCGAGCGACGGCTGTGGAGTGGGAGCTCCCTCAGATAAAGACATTTTTTTTTTCAAGCCCTCCGGTGCCTCAAGCCTCTCAAATGGGGGTAAAAGTCCCACAATCAGTCCCGTGATTCCCTTTTGATTACAATTTTGAAGTCATGAATGTCGCAGCATTCAGAGGACATTTGCTTTTGAGACCCCACTTCTGACACCAGTGTGATGACCCCCATAATGCGCAGGTCCACACGGGACGGAGAGGCAAAGAGACACCGTATGGCTCAGTTTAAACAAACAGGTATATTCAATAATTACACATGATTAAGATTATACATCAGAGGCTGGGGCGTCCGAGCCTACGTGCCGACGACTTCATGGGGGCGATGGAGTGGCTCCGGAGTTGGGCTCGAGCGGTTGCTGGCAGAAGCTGCACGCCGTCGGGCTTCGGCGCTGAAGGCCCTCTTGGCGAACGATGTCGTCCTCAGCTCAGACTCCACTGCATCCGTTTACATGTGCTTTTAAGCACTTGATTAACAAAGGACTAAGGGCGGTCATTTCCAGTGGCCCGCCCAAAGCATCAATTCTCCAATCCAAAATAACATGCGAGATGGGGACCACCCCTTGGGTTGGGCTTAGCCTCGAACCCAGAGTCTGTTAACAATACAAACTAAATAAACAACAAAAACGCCACCACTCTCTCTCAAGTGAGAGTATACACAGGCTCTCTCTTCGGAGCTAATTCACTAGCGCCTGTCTTTCCACATTCTTGGCGAGTACTGCCTGTCCGCCATGACAGGTGTCCGTCACGGCCCTTCTGGGAATGCGCTTTTGTTCACGAGGCACGGCGGGAAGCTGTGGGTGCCTTCCCGGCGATAGCCCACGTCGAAAGGGGAAGGAGGGAAAGAATGTTGTCTTCGCGGTAGCGCATAGCGTCGGCTGTGGTACGGCGCGCTCTGGCCCGCTGACAGCTCCCTTGTCCTGGAATGTGCCCGGAAATTGGGGAGGATAAAGCCTGTTTCCCCGGGGCGGCGGCGGGTCCGGTTTTTCTGGTCGTCACTCAAAGAGCATGGCTGGGTAATTGATGATGCCGCTGTCACGGGTCTCCGTCTACGCCGCGCCGTCGAACGTGGATCCTCGTAGCACACACGGAATGTCACACTCCATACCTGGAGAGTAAGGGCGTTTTTGCAGTCACCCTGTTCGGGTTTCGCCCCACATGTCTGCACAGGATTTCCTTCTTCAGCTGCAGGGATATAATACGACCCACAACTATGCAACACAATGACAAAGCCATCCTCGCCCTTGACCTGAAAGGGGCTTTCGACAATGTTAAACACGGAAGCATCCTGGCCAACTTGAGTTCTACCGATTGTGGGGCTAGGGCCTACACGTATGTAAGAGATTTCTTGACTAATCGCCAGGCCTTCCTTCGGATTGAGGGCGAGGAATACGGCCCTTACATGATGGGAACACGGGGTACCCCTCAGGGAGCGGTGTTATCACCGCTCCTGTTCAACATAGCTATGATGCGCCTCCCAAGCCAACTGGCCCGGGTGGAAGGCATTCAACACGCGTTATATGCAGATGACATTACAATTTGGACCACTGAGGGGAGCCTTGGGGACATGGAGGCCCGCCTTCAGCAGGCCGCTTCCATAGTCGACGCGTATGCTATGGACTGTGGGCTCCAATGTGCTCCAGCGAAATCAGAGCTTCTGCATGTCAGAGCGAACCCAAAGGATAGGACAGCAATTCACATCTCTCTGTCAGGAGGTCCTATTAGAGAGGTGGAGGAGCTCCGTATTCTGGGCCTTTTCATTCACCACAGACTCAGACCGGACTCCACCATTGTGAAACTCAAGGGAATAGGCGAACAGGTAGGGCGAATGATCCGCCGCGTTTCCAACAAGCGGGGCGGTCTGCGGGGCACGGACGCGCTTCGGCTTGTCTATGCCTTCGTGACTAGCCGGATCCTTTACGCCGTGCCATATCTCCGCACTACTAAGCAAGACGAGGCGCGAATAGACGCCATCATCCGCAAGGCAACTAAGCGAGCCCTGGATCTCCCGGTGGCTACCTCTAATGCCAAACTGAAGGCATTGGGGGTGCTAAACTCCTACCAGGAGCTGCGGGAGGCCCACCTCGTGAACCAATACACGCAGCTCATGCAGACGGCCCCTGGGCGCCGCCTGCTAAACCGCTTACACATCCAACACGACTGCACTCCAGAGGAGACAGAGCGTGTCCCGGTACTGTGGCGCCATATGCTCTGGGACTCCCCGCTCCCCCGTAACATGGACACCGACATGCACGAAAACAGACGAGAAGCGCGGGCTCGGGCTCTTGAGAGACAACACGGCTCCCGACCCAGTGTATATTATGTAGACGTAGCATGGCCGTCGCCCACGGGATTTTACACGGCCACTGTTGTTCACCAGAAAATGCACGTCGATGGACTCTCTTTTCGAGCCCCGAATTCAATGCGAGCCGAGGAAGTAGCGATAGCGCTTGCTGCCGCCCACGCCAATTCGAGAATCATCATTACAGACTCCCGAAAAGCATGTGATCATTACTTGGCTGGGGAGATCTCCCCCTTAGCTGCTTGCATTCTAAGACGGACTGCCACTGATTCAACACCGAAAAGAATCATTTGGGCTCCTGGCCATCAGGGCGTACGAGGTAATGAGGCCGCTGACGCGGCTGCCCGAGCGCTTATTTACCGGGCTCCTCATCCCAGCTCTTCTGGCTCGGAGACTAACCAGCCGCTGCTGCGATTCAGGGAAATAATAACGCATTATAGCGACAACCACCGCCTTTTCCCGGCCCCTGCCAAGGGGCTGAGTAAGACGGAGGAGCGAACTTTAAGGCGCCTGCAGACAGGTACTCTGCTCTGTCCTGCAATCTTAAAGCATTACGATCCTAACACGGATGGGCGATGCCCGCACTGTGGGGAGACCTGTGATATCTTCCACATGGTGTGGGCATGTACTCAAAATCCCCACCTCCCCCCTTCCCCTACCCCTTCCGGAGAGGCATGGGAGACTGCCCTCCTCAACTGCTCCTCGCTTGAGTCCCAAAGGGCTCTGGTGAAACGGGCAAGAGACGGGGCATTGTCATGCGATGTCCCGGACTAGGGACGCCGACCATGTAGCGGGGCCACTCTGTGGCTCCCAAACTCTATTGCAGCAATTAAAAGTTTTCACCACCACCACCGAGCACGCTTGCTGCTACGCCACCACCGATTGATTCAATCCATTGTGGGCGCAAGTCATCCTAAATAAAATAGTTTTATTTAAACGCCATTTCCGCTATCTTTCGGTTCTCCGGATTGCAGTCACTCCTTCGTGACAATATGCAAACAGTCTCCGTGTCTGCGTGGGCAAGAGAAGCCGCTGCCGGGCCCCATTACTACTGTCCCGTCGTACCCTTGTTGGCGAAGCTTGAGTGTCCCCCAATTGTTTGCTCTTCCATTGACAGGCTACTGTCTATAAGAACAGAAAGAGAGCTACTTTGCTCATATGCACTATTCTAACCTGTGTTCAGAGTAATGCGTCGAGTAATGCGCTCATAAACTCTTTTTCGCACTCTAGAAAATATTGCAGTTGAGATGAATATATTCTGCCTTCTTTACAGGCACAAGACTTAGAACAGAACACATTTAGTTCTTTGTGACGTCCTTTATTGTTCTCCTGGAAACGGCCGCCCCTGCAGTCGTCCTCGACGCCGATGAAGTTGCGTTTATGTTGACCGCCACCCTATGTCGCTTGGGCCGCAATTCAGCGGCCGCTAGCTGCTGGCGGCTTTGTCACCGGCAGCTGATCAAACTCGTCACCAGTTGTTTGTGACACGGTCGGCCCCGCAGTCTGGTTTGCAGGCAGCACCGTTCCGTTCCCCAGCCCTTTCTCGCGCCTCGGGTAGTAGTAGCTCTGGTCGTGGAGCGGGTACGTCCATATGGCTTTATTCGGGCTCTTCATATCGTCGTCATCTTCCTTCCCGGACGGGGAATCTTCATCCGGGTGTCTGTCCGGAGAGCCCTTATACAACGGAGAAATTCACAAAACTTGTCAACACACGTGGGGTTCGCAATCGGCCGGCGCCTTTCGCGTCGGCTACCACAGTCTAGCTGTCGTCTTATTGGCTAGCGTGGTCGGTCAGCGCCTATACGCCGGCAATGAGGTGGCGCTCCTTCTTTATAATAAGTTTTTTCAACCACTGCCTTCACTGTCAAGGGAGCGCCACCTGTGTAACTCACCTCAGATTCTTCATCCGGATCATGCATCGTCCCTGAATCATCCATCTTGTCTTCGTCTGATTCCGTCGATTCCCGCGGAGGCATCGTTCTGTCGCCGTCTATCCCCGTTTCTGAGCCATCTTCCATATCAGAACCACCATTCTCGTTCAATATGCACTCCTGCAATATGAACACGCACAAGAAGTCAGCCTTCGAAAGGATTTGTTCGATAAAACAAGAAAATTTTTGTCTGAGAGGCCGCTACAGCCGAGCCCGGATATATCGAATTAGTGTTTATATTGAACAGTCAGAACATCATCTTGAAAACTTTATGCACGAGTATAGGCCTATTGTTCACGTTTATCGAAGTCGCATTCAGCAGAATATTCGATAATCGAACGGCGTCCCGAGTCCCTGCAAGCAGAGCTTCTCCTAACGGCCCTCTTTTATCAATTTTTGCGAACAGAGACGGGTCGGCTGCGAGCCCTTTGGCACCTGTTGGCAGCGCTAGGGCTGTTAAACCACCTGACGAGATGAACGTCTAGTGTGCTTGAGAGTGGCCTTTGGCCTCTTGTAATATTTTCCATGCCACATCAATGTTGTGCAGTGAAGCCAACTGAACTAAAGCCTAGCGGCGAGCGTCGTCTGGCGTGCTTAGCTCGCTTTGCTGCGGACAGCATTGCGGAAACTAACGGCACCTTATTTCTGGTGGGATTATTCTATTCATAGCGTACTGGTAAAAATTTCAGACATCTTATGATGGGCACTGGCTAGTTCTAAACCACCGTCTGCTGTAACGTGGATGTGAAGGATGCTAGCTGTGCGCCGTCAGCACGCCGGCGTCGCTGCGAGGACCGCGTCACTAGCGTTGGTGAAATCTATTCTTGCCTCTAGGTTAGAGAGAAGCCTATCTATTGCAATTTTTAATATATCGAATTATCGATATATAGATCGATTTCGTGATCTCCTCCGAGCTCAATATATCTGCGTTCGGCTGCATTGGTTCGACCGAGACTGCCTTCTGCTCTACTCTATCTCAATGTGGTCGCAAGCAGGGATTCGATAAGTCCATGTACCAAAAGCAGCGTCTGCACGAACGCCTATTGGTGTACTTTCATCACCCGCTCAGTAAGAATTATGCACAGACAAATACAAAGCTAAACAAGACTGCGCAATGACGCCTGAAGTGGCTGAGGGACCGCATTGTAATCATTGCTAGTTGTTTGCTTGGAGCTTGTTATCTTAAAAATTCGCTTTTGCCACTTCTTGAGCTTCAACTGGGTCCTTGAAACTTCACGAGGCATTTCGGTTGGGGCGCAAAAATCTTGCATTTGATGACGTTATCAAGTTTATTTCATAGTAAATGCGACTAGAACTTTAAACGAGCTTTTTTCGTTCACCTTGATGTTGCCTTTAGATTTGAGCATGCCACAAAGAGGGGAGGGGGGATCCGTGCAAACAAAATATCCCTTCCTCTGTGCTTTCCGTAGGCACATCTTGAAAATTCTAATTAGCTGTTCTCAAAACCCTCCCCACCATAAACCTCCACGTTATGCTATGACTAGCGCCGTTAGTTTTTCATGTTCTGTGCTCTAACTGAACTGTGATGCGCTGAAAAGTCCCGAGATACCCTTTTGAATGTCGCAGCGTTATTGGAATATACAACCTGTGAGGTTCTACGTATAGCATAGAATCGCCTGAATGCCATGATGAAGGACTCGGCGATAAGGTCGAGGACAAGTTCAAGGTGAATGACCCTTACGGCGGCACAAGGGAACAACGCGATGTACACTTTTCTTGTGCGGCCGTCTTTCGCAAAAATGGCCCCAGTAAAGTAAACACCCGTAACTTCAAAAGGCCGAATGTTCTGCAGTCTTTCACTTGAAAGGGGAGCTTATGGGCAGTCTTCAGCCGGAACCACGCGCACAGCACACACTTTGCGAGGACACGTTTAACACACTGACGGGCCAGAGCCTTGGCCGTAGTTTGGTGAGTGTGTCGTTGCCACCGCTGTAGAGAGCACTGCGGTGTACATGGAGCACCAAGAGGAGCGTTCACAGGTGGTCACCAGCTATTAAGACAGGCGGTTTCTCGCTGGAAGTCGCTGCAGCGTTCAGAAGCCCAGTCCTGATCCTGACCACACCGTCTTCATCGATGAAAGGGTGAACATCTCGCATTTTCAATGATGCATCAAGACCTTTTCCCTTCGTGAGCTGGAAGACTTCAGCAGCAGTGACGTCGTTCTAAACTTGCTTGAGCAGGAAGGGGCTGGTACGACGAGTTGGAGTGCAACGACAGTTGCTGACGAAGCGTGCTATGCACACTGTTACTCTAGCAGTTCTCGTCCAAATGCTGAACCAATCAGGAGCAAAGATTGGCTCTCTAGTCATGCCCAGAACCGGCACGTCGCGTTTCAGCCCAGACAAGGCTGCACTGTGACCTGGGCAGCCTACGGAAGCATGGTCTAGCCAGGTTTTAGGAGGGCGTGACAGCCATTCTGTACTTTCCCAGCAGAATTCGCAAGCTATCAGGTCATTGGCGGTTATACCTCAGTTTAAATGATCCGCAGGCTTCTTAGGGCAAGGTGAGATGGCTCGCTGGCAGTCTGTATTTCAGTGACTGGATTGCAGACGGGCTTCTTCTACCTAGTGGCCACGCCTCTAATTCAAAAAAGCACGACTGAGGAGTCGGTCCATAAATACTCTTCGACGCTTCCGTGCTCTTTTGTCAGCGTCTCTAGGCAGCAGCCGGTTTCGGCTGAGGTTTCAAGGTAGGCTTAGCGGCCACAGGAATACATGGAAGCAAAAGTTTTCAAAGCAGTTATTTCACAGTGCACCTATGATCTCGCCCCTTTGCTAAGAACAGCAAAGTTCATCATAGGACACATTCTGAATGTCATCATCATCATCAGCTTGACTACACCCATTGCAGGGCAAATGGTTAATTGGAGAGACATGGGAGAGGCCTTTGCCCCGCAGGCCTCGCCCATGCCTCTCCAATTAACCCTGTCCTTTGCCAGCTGCATCCACCCTTTGCCTGCTTAATCTTAATCTCATCTTCTTAATTTCACCCGCCCATCTAAACTTCTGGCGCCACCTGCTATGCTTACTGAATGTATCAAGCGTCATTTCGAAGGCAACGTATTTTTAAAACGTCGCGAAGTGTGCACATGGGAGTCGCCTACCTTTGGCGGTGATGCGACACGTAGAAACACATGTAACCGAAACTTACCAAATTATATTCCTCGTTTGACAGAGCGCCCATGGAGGCGGCCGTTCGTTAACAGTTGGCGAGCGATTTCGAGAAGTGTTACAAAACGCTTCGTAATTTCAAACCGATCTTTTTAAAACACCTTGATATACGTACTTGTGATGCCGGACATACCCTCAAAAAACGCACTATTATCTGGGTGTTTGCCCAAATCGCGAAAGCTTCTCGCGTTGTCTGACATTTTGGCCGCACACGCTCCATTCTCGCGCAAATACTGCCGTTCAAACGATAGGCAGAGAGAGAGAGAAGCAGAAGGACGGAAAATCAGGGAGATTAACCAGGTGATGCCCTGTAGGCACACGTGGGGAGGGGAACATAGTGAAAAAAAGGGAAGAAAGAGCGACAACAAAATGGGTTTTTCACGTCTCCATCAACCACTATGACAAGGGGACAGAGGGCGCACATTAAGGCTTAAAGTTTATAGCCGGGAACTCAACCCCGAGTCCTTTAAGAGCTTCAGGAGCGCCTTAACCGCTGTCCTTTGCGATGAAGGTTTTGTCCAAGCCCCAGAATCTTGGTTTCTATAAGAGGGCGAGAGTCCAAGCGGCGGAATGTAGCAGCCAGGGAAGCACGCTCTCGCGCAAAACGAGGGCAGTCACAGGGCAGGTGCCTGATCT
The DNA here is from genome assembly GCF_052857255.1 of Amblyomma americanum. Lineage (NCBI taxonomy): Eukaryota > Metazoa > Arthropoda > Arachnida > Ixodida > Ixodidae > Amblyomma > Amblyomma americanum. Next base: position 265,374,106 of record NC_135497.1, read on the forward strand.
TTTCATCGCAACCGCAATGCTCACACGCTGGAGGGTCCGCCATTACGATAGCCAGGTTTACGTTAAAGACAGTCCTTAAACAGCACGATAAACAAACCGCGCACTGTAGCAGACGACTAACCCAATGATTTTACACCTAGGTGACGCTGGCGCACGCCAGAGCCGGAGGCGGCCAGGGGCCCGGGGGTATCGTCTGGCGTGTTATTGTCTACAGACGACTAACCCGATGATTTTGCACCTAGGTGACGCTGGCGCACGCCAGAGCCGGAGGCAGCCAGGGGCCCGGCCTTATCGACTGGCGTGTTATCGTCTGCAGACGACTAACCCAATGATTTTACACCTAGGTGACGCTGGCGCACTCCAGAGCCGGAGGCGGCCAGAGGCACGGGGGTATCGTCTGGCGTGTTATCGTCTGCAGACGACTAACCCAATGATTTTGCACCTAGGTGACGCTGGCGCACGCCAGAGCCGGAGGCGGCCAGGGGCCCGGGGGTATCGTCTGGCCTGTTATTGTCTGCAGACGACTAACCCAATGATTTTGCACATAGGTGACGCTGGCGCACGCCAGAGCCGGAGGCGGCCAGGGGCCCGGGGGTATCGTCTGGCGTGTTATCGTCTGCAGACGACTAACCCAATGATTTTACATCTAGGTGACGCTGGCGCACGCCAGAGCCGGCCAGGAGCCCGGGTGTATCGTCTGGCGTGTTATCGTCTGCAGACGACTAACCCAATGATTTTACACCTAGGTGACGCTGGCGCACGCCAGAGCCGCGGAGGCGGCCAGGGGCCCGGGGTATCGTCTGGCGTGTTATCGTCTGCAGACGACTAACCCAATGATTCTACACCTAGGTGACGCTGGCGCACGCCAGAGCCGCGGAGGCGGCCAGGGGCCCGGGGGTATCGTCTGGCGTGTTATCGTCTGCAGACGACTAACCCAATGATCTTACACCTAGGTGACGCTTGCGCACGCCAGAGCTGCGGTGGCGGCCAGGGGCCCGGGGGTATTGTCTGGCGTGTTACCGTCTGCAGACGACTTACCCAATGATTCTACACCTAGGTGACGCTGGCGCACGCCAGAGCCGCGGAGGCGGCCAGGGGCCCGGGGGTATCGTCTCTGCAGACGACTAACCCAATGATTTTACACCTAGGTGACGCTGGCGCATGCCAGAGCCGCGGAGGCGGCCAGGGGACCGGGGGTATCATCTGGCGTGTTATCGTCTGCGGCGCCGCCATCTGATACAGTGCGCGGTTCTCTTTCGTGCGCTTGCCACGGCATTTGAGAACTGATTTTTCGGGTAATGTTCTCTAGGCTTCTAGTTTGAACAACTGTATTAGTGAGCGCACGCGGCAGCACGTCGGACCACACAACAAGCTTGACCGATTAGGGGAAGCACCCAGCTGATAGAGCGTCCTTAGGGTCTAAGTACGACTTCACAACACACTCGCATCGTGGCATTTTAAAGCGATAGCTTCAAAACGATGCAACATACTTTCTCACGTTCTTCTTCAAAGCACTCTCCAACTGTTAATAAACAGCCGCCTCCATGTGTGCTCTAGAAAACGAGAAAAATATTTTTGAAAGTTTTGCTTACATGTGTTTCAAAGGGCCGCGCTCCCGTTCCGTAAACCTGAATTAAGGGCAGCGCAGCAAGCTATGGGAAAGAACATGATAACTGTAGCGTTAATAAAAAAGAATATAGCAGAATGAATCAGGGTATAAACTTTAGTTTATGATATCCTGGAGAGAATCAAGAAGAAATTGGCACGGGCAGCGGATGTAATGCCAAAGCAAGATAATCGATGGCCACTTAAAGTAACAGGGTAGATTCCAAGGGAGGGCGGGCGTATCAGGAGGCGTCAAAGGCGGGCATAGGAGATTAAGAATTTTGTGGGGATAAGATGGCGGCAGCTGTCACCGGCAAGCATTTTTGAATGGATATGGGAGCGTAATTTGTCCTGCAGTTGACGTAGTTAAGCTGATAATGATAACGATAATGATTAACAGCTTAGAGATCCCACACGCTATGCCAGTTAGCACACCAAGACCATAACGGGACCATGATTCGTAACAGAAACAAAAAGGAAAAAAAATAACATGACACTCGGGCACCTGACATCTCAGCCAAGGAGTAAATATGGAGATAATTTTAACAGGACAGTGTTCTCCCTCCGCCTCCATCGAAATCTGTTTGATGCAACTTGTCAGCGATGTAAAAGAAGTAAAGTTTGGCCCGGACGCTAGCTGGTACGAAACCACGTTCTCTGCGACCACAAAATTTAAACATATGCCTAGATTACCCTGGCGCGCTTTTTCCTTTGCTACCTCCGAGCTGGCCTCTCATACCATAACTGTACCTCCGTCTACGCGAATCTTGAATGTTGTCTTTCCCTCTATCTCGCTGTCATACACCTTCCCCCCCTGCCCCCTTCAGTACCTGGCAGAGCCTTCTGCACTGGCGACAGATGCGATAGGTGATCGAAGTTCTGGATGCTTTATATGTGCCCTAAATAACGTTGTTTGGATCTACCGAGAGGCTAATGTCGGCTTAATTGTTTTACAGCAGTGCGATGAAAGAGACGAGAGGAACACCGGAAGAAAAATAGTTTCCCTCCAGCAACATTGAAAGCTGCTTTAAATAACGTCCTTAAGAATTGAGCAGAGATCCTGAAGTAACTGGTAACTGAGCTAATTAACGCGTCACTTGCTTAGGCCGTCGCATGGGGCACGCAGGAAGGACACCTCTTTCATGCCGCATACGCTTTCTATGGCTATCTTCCAAGAGTACAGGAGCCTGGCTGCGCGTCCGGCAGGCGGCCTCTCACTAGCAGTTCAACATCACGGACCTCTGCTGGAAACGCCATCGTCAACTATGGTCAGCTGCAACTCAAGAATGCTGCGGCGAATACCCCTCAAAGAAGGTCCTCGAGCAAATGTCGTCGACCGGTTTTCATGAGACAGAGTCGAGGGAAGAAAGGGAAGGAGAAATGCCTTTGTCTCCGTGCCATGGGTAATGGGTTGGTCCTTGTTCGGGCTAGGGGAGCGGATGGGTTAACGGGGGAAGTGGAAAAGACAGTGCGGGGTCGCTAGGGCTGAGGACAAATACCCTTGTCCCTTTCCTGCCTAACGTCTGCTTCAGAGCCAGAATTGGGCGACGCCATTGGCTAGACGGGCCTTCTTCGAGAAGCATTCGCTGCTACATTCTTGAGTTCTAACTGACTATAGAAGCGATGTAGAGATCGGCTACGTTCCGACCAGCAAAACTGATGCCAGCGGGAGGCTCAACGCATTGTCACCTGTAACAGGACAGGGCGCGATCGTTGCCTCTCGCAAGGGCGGCAGCCGCAAGCATTACCGGTTACCAGCCGTACAACTCAGGCGAAGCCTTTCGCAAATGGGACGCCTAGTGCAATGCCAATCGACAGGCTGACGTTACGAATGCAGTACGTTGTCAAAGGAACATCGCGCACTAAGCTAAGCTGTGGTAAAGCCATCGAAGCGGATGTCTATAGGTCGGCACGCCTTTCCACGACTGACTGGACCCGAGCGTGGGTACATTTACTTTGAAAGCAGCAAAACGACGACATCAAAAGCTGGGCCTGAAGGCGGGTCCGTCCACGTCTACGCCTGGAATACTGCCCCAGAAATGACACGGCAGAAGCTAGCCTTCTAAGCTAGCCTTCTACCATCTGAAGCAAGTCAGACTAGTTTTTGAGATGTGGTCTTCTTGACTGAGGTGACTAAGAACTTCAAAGCTAAACCTGTGTTCATTTTATTGAGACGGGGTCTGGTACAATGAAAACTGAATTTTTAAGAACTTGCATTTTAGGAACAACAACACAGTCACTGCGGTAGTGAATACAGGTTTACGATTCCTGCTAGTTTTTTTATCTGGAAAAATATACCAGACAATTTTTTGGGGGAATTTATTGCATCATCAGAAGCAATGTTGTCATCCCAGTGAAAAAGAAAGGATCCCTTATATTTTCACATGCTTCTGCCGCCCCATGCAGCCTTCATATTTTCTCATTCCTGAACTTCCGGAATGTAGAAAAACGGTCTAATCAGTTACATATATCTTCCTCTACTAGAGCTACCGTAGGTCCGTGCTCACTCTGCTCATATGGTCGCCTTCTTCTTTATCACGTGTTGAAGCCAGCGTGTCCTCTCTGCGAGTTTGTTCTGTGTTTCTGGTTTCTTATCCCGAAGCGTGATAGTTGTATTTATAGTCCCCATGGCTTCAAACAGCTGTTTCTGAAAACTCTTCGAGGGCCTTCGTTACGCCCCCAAGTCAAGTTCCCGTTCGGTAGTTTAGCATCGAGAGTTTGAAAAACTTGCTGTGCTGCTGTCTTGCACTTCTCATTTTGCTCATGCTGGTGAGCTTGGCCCTCACTGCAAAGCGCTTCTAAAATGTACCAGATTAGTGAGAACAATGCTTCGTGATCTAATGCGCTGGCATCCGGGGCACTGAAAAGTAGCGGCCTCACTGAGATTCGTGCATGAGGGCAGAGTATCCCACGAGGCGCCTACTAAGCGCACTTTAATCTCAGAACCACGTTTTGTTTCATTTGGCCTCACCTAAGCACTGTCATGCCAGTTTTGAGCCTGCTTTTTTTCTTTCTTTGGACCCTCTGCGGCTACATTTTTTTTAGCTGCTACTTCATTATCAACGTCGAAGCGCTAGTTCAATGCTTGGTTATTTCATACGGGTTATTTTTTTGTTATACTTAATGACTGCGGTAAAATTTAACCACACGGATACTCGCGATTATAGCTTCCAAGTTGCGCTTACGTTCTCAACAGAACAATGCCATCCGCAAATCAAAAGGCGCTGAGGTCCCGTTGGTATCCGAAAGTTGTCCTTGTCTAGCTCATTATCACGCCCTCTGAGAAGGCTTTACTGACCACACTTCACATGCTCATAAAAGTTGTCCAATCAGCCTTACTTAATAATAAAAAAACATTGGCAGTTATAAAAAAATAGCGCGTTATATTCCATGACAATGCAAAATCAACTGCTACCCTGATGTTTTCCCACTCACCTGAAATTTCTGCAGTCCTTTCGCAATGCGAGAATTAGATAGATGACGCTGTAAGAAACAAGGTGTGTTTTTAGAGAACGATGTTAAAACAAAAGAACTGCTGACGTGCCTAACAAAACAACTGCAGTGCATTTGACGTTCTGCTCCTAATTTATTTCTCGATGCTGCCGTCGAAGGTGCCACAATGTGTAAGGTTCAGTACCTGCATAAACAGGTTACGCGCCTACGTAAGTGATGTTTGGACCAGCCCCCTAAACTGAAACCGTGCATGAGTCATGTAAAGCCGGTAATCTTTGACACTGTGTATTGTTCGTGCATGCGTGCTTTATGCCTCAGTTTGATACGTGGTGTTGGCTTGTAACTAATATGCTGTGCGCATGAGTATTTAGAAATATCACGACGTTCTCAGACTGTGCTGTCATGAATGCCGCCGCTCTTCTATATTTAAGCAGTAGAAAAAACTCAAGATAAATGGGCACTCACCTTAGACTTTTTAAGAACGAAGCGATAGCAAACAGCAACCTTTTTTGCCTGGAGTAAGAAAGACGCAGCATGGGAATAAGGTGCATGAGAAAACTATATTAGAACAGTATTTAATTGATCTTTAGGACGTCAGCCACAAGAATAATTATAGATTATCCACGATAGCGAGACAGCAAGTTAACTTTAATAATAATGAATCGTGACACTACCAATAAGAATTATGACGCAATGTGGCAGCATTATTACTGCCACCTTCACAAAAATTGACCGTCGTTTGTCTTATGCAGCGGCAAGAATGCAATGTAGAGAGGAAGGTGGAGTCGGTGAAGGAAGGAAGGAATTAAAAAATTTATAAGAAAGAAAAGGCGCAGTGACTGTCTACTTCTCAGTGGACCCGTCAACTGCGCTGTGGAGATGAGAAAAGTGGAGAGGAAAGTGGAGCTTCAATGCGCTAGCATTACTAGGTTCATTCAACAGTACGGCGTATTAGGCTAGTTGAATATCATACATCTTGCAGAATTAACGCTACAAAAATGAAGGGCAGTGCAAATAGACGACACGGAAGCTGACTGACAACTGGAGGTTTGTCGAAAAATAGGCGATATTTTCCGAGAAAACTGCGCGAATACAATTTCAACAGCAAAAACAACAGATTAAAGCAACGGCAATAGTTAACTTTGAAAACGACGGGCACTTGACAAGATGCGCTAAGTTTCTTGCTGGCAAAGCTAGAGAAGGTTTGGCTACGCACATGTTCACGGTCTTTGGTGACGTAATATTCCTGAAAGATTTCCCTGCACAGCTGGTCGCTGCGATCGTACGCAACCGTTTTATTATCTGAGTTCGGCGTACACGTGCGATTCTCGCGTTTCTTGCACTCTTGGCAGTGTAGCAGAACATTTGAAGTAACCTATCTCTTTTTGTCTAGTGTCTTTCAGCGGGAGCACTTTGTACACAACTCATTTCTTGCAAGCAGTAGATTCGGTGGCGTGCTTTACTGTGCGACTTCGTTAATGTTCTTGGCACGAAGAAAGTCTCATTTTCTTACCGCCGCGTACACTCCACCCGACCATTTGCTCAGCGGCCGTGTCATCTATTCTTGACTGTCCGTTGTTTTTGTTGCGCTAAATCTGCGAGAAGTATAGTCAACATGGGCAAAACCTGGTGTTGGTGGTTTGAAGCCTAGGTGTAAGAGAGTGAAAAGCGCAGAACCACACCGAGTAGGAAAAGTGATGGCTACTATATATCTGATTTGAACTAACTGACCAACACGGTAATAAATGCATTGTAAAATCGAAGCTTTAATTGCTGTTGATGTCACGGAATTCAGTTCGTCAACCCAAATCGGTCAAACAATCGGAATCGCAATGTTAACGCATCCCCCTCCGCATGAACCGTATTGATCGTACGTCTGTTAACTTTTTTTATGCTGACTGTAACATTTACTTACAATCCAGTAAACGTTGCTTTCGTGACTAGCGTACCTGAGAAGCACCGTTTGCTATTCAACAGCGCAGTTCGCGTTGTGCAGACATCTAGCTCACGAACTGAAAGGTGCGTGGTGCTCCGGCACATCTGGCGTGTTTGAGAGGCGCTAACAACAACTTCAGTTGTTTTGTCATAACAATGCACAAGCGGAGCTACGACTAACAATTCTCTTGCAAGGTATACCCTACCTGCATGATAACATTCCCACCACAATCGCGTGATAAGGTAGTACAGAAACATACGTGCCTTCTTTGAGATAGCGATAGTATACAATCGTGCCTCGTTAATGTGGACACTTTGGTTCCCGAGCAAAAGTGTCTATAAAGCGAGTCGTCCGTAATAACGGATCATGAATAAAAACAAAAACAAATACTTTGAAAATCGTTTTATGATTACATACTCCTCCTAAGCACCGTGGCAGGCAGTGAAATGGAAATTGGGCAATCTTAGCAGCTGAGGTGCATTATGCTGGTCGTCTTTATTTTGAAAATCAAATGGTTTCGGTGGAAGCCCGTTTGAAGTGCCTAGTGGTCCACAAGACGGATGATAGTGTCTGTTTATGTGATGAAGTATCTCATACTGCGGCTGTTAACATCCCAAAAACTCTGTACTCACTCGGCTGGCAACTGCTGAATGTGGTTTTCAACGGAGCATACAGATAATTATTTTTCGCAAACAGTCATCCAATGTGGCAAAAACAGTAAGGCGCGTTGGCCTGGCACCTTACCACTGTAAAGCATGAAATCATGCACACACAGAAAGGCAAATACAACGGCATTTGCACATTCGTGTGCTTTTCACTCGTTTTCTGCAGTCAAAATACAAGGGGCGGAACATCTGGTAGCGGCGCTCGGGATTTTGTTCTCATCGCTGTCCATATAAACGGGAGAACAATACATGGGTTCCAATGGGCTCCGTGCATTTTCACCCCGTTCATTGTCCGGACAGCGAGTTTCCATATTAACGAGGCGTAAATACACTTAAAAAGTTTGATCCCCCAGAAAACTGTCCATAATTCGAGTCGTCCATATTAACTGGGGTCAAATTAATGGGGCACGACTGTATATCTGGCTGAACCTGACGGGTGCATGCTGGGACGAACTATCAATAAATACATGTCAGAATGGCCTTGTCCTTAGCGTTCGTGAACAATCGAGCGGTAAAAAGATTCATACCATCATTACAGCGCGTATCCGTTCGTACAGACAGACCCGAGACCCAGATTGAACGACGCAGTGGCATGATGCTTACCAGTGACGACTTATGCTCGCACCATGCAATGAATTCTCGTAGAGTGAGCTCCTGTCTGTGCAAGATGCAGTTCTCGAATTCCATCACCTCTTCCTACAGGTTGGAAACAAAGATTAAAACTCGACGAAACTTCTCTATAGCCTATAGACAATTTGCGCGCATTTTATTAGGGCTGCTTCAGTAGCTTTGAGAACAAAGGGTCAATTTCTGACTATACATTTTAAATCACTAATGCTAAAATCCACCAAAGTCCCCACGGTATAGCCAACCCTTGTAAATGCGGAATAGACGCAACCTGTTTGGAGATATTGCAGGTCGACGCACAAGAGATTGCTACAGGAGGATACATGAGATACAAAAGAAGACTGTGAGATACTTAATCACTCTTTTCTGGGAAAACTTTAGTACTGAACGGCCTGCTGGACACATGCGATCTCTTCTTGCAGGGGGCCGCAATGCGTATATCGCAAGAATCTTTTTCCTTGCCCCGCGCTGTAGCGATGCACATTTGATTCCTTTTTAATAAAAAAATACACGCAGCGCTCATTATTAGTTCTGGTAAATGGTTTCAATTCGCTCTTCGAACGCGAAATATAGCGGTTTAATAATAACCACCTGTGTTCTATTTTGTTGGGTGCTTAATTATTACACAAGGACAGTTGGTGCCTGCATGAACCTAGACTTCGGATGTTCAAGATGTTTTACCTGGTCGGTTTGAGAGTCCTCTGATTTGGTGGTTTAAAAGACGCTCAAACTTTAGTATAGACGTTTGAGAGACGACTTCGAAAGGTCGCGCAGTTCTGCTGTGCGCAAAAAAAATTTCGGAAGCGTTTTCAATGGCTGAGCGGTTGCAATTTGCTTTACAAATGCCTTTTTTTCTTTTATTACATCGTGACTGAGTATGCTAATAAGTAGCGGAATGCTCGTGCTAGGCAAGATTACATAAAACCCAGGACGTTGAATTAGTGTCATATTTAGGCCAAGCATATTTGTTTCCACAAAATGAATAAAAATTTAGCACCACGCACAGTTTTTTTTCCCTTCAGACATCTTTCTTTGCCATGAAAAAGTGCCATATTAGCGTTAAGCATTAAAGTGGAGAGCGGGCTCTCAATTCGGTGCTTTTAGATTTTCCTTTGGCTGAGAGCGGCAAGGCTGCTCTCGCTTATACAGAGGTTGAGAGAGTTGGCATGGCGACGCTCTCGAGTGGTAGAAAGAAACAAATAGGAAAAAAGGCACTTACAAGAGACAGGAAGTTCGACTGCATAAGCCAGACGGAAGCCATGGAAAAGCACATAAAACACCTGTTTTTATTTGTAATAAAAACAAGCACATTGCTTGGCAGGCACTTCTGAATCAGAAAGTCTCACTTAGATGAGCTCCGTTAATAGACACCAATATATGACTTCAATAGCCCGCTGGGAGTCAAATTGCATGTACTGCGGCATGACGCACTTTGCACGGTTGGCCGCTAATAAGCATGGGTGCCGTAGTATACGCATTCATAGCAGTCACTTTTAAGGTATCACTGCCATATTCCTGACTCAAAAGTTAGGCTAAAAAGCAAAGGGCAGTCTATATTTTATAATTTTTCCTGTTTCACGTGCCTTCAGCAAAATACTGAAGATTTCCGTCGCCAAACCGCGTCGAGGGGCTTCTAACTGTGCGCATGCATCATATCAAATCGGTCTTCCTAAATTCTTCCAGAGAAGTGCTCAAGCGATTGACAGATGCATAGGGACAAATGCACTGGTCTATTTATTGTCGATTACTGCACGAATTGTGTTGTCTAACAAAAGCATGTAGTTTTAATGGACAGAAGAGGCTCCCGGCATGTATCACCCCAAGCGGATTCTCTAAAGGGCCTGTCACACTAGGCCAACAGTCGGCCGACTTGGTCTGCCAAAACCATGTCGTCGTGATGTCTGGCTCTATGTCACACTGCGCCGACTAAAACAGTCGGCCGACTGTCGGCGTCGGCGCCATGTCTCCCACAAGACGGCAGTTGGCCGATGGTCCGCCAACTCCCATGTCACACTAGCGAGACAGCGTGCGAGACCTCCCGCCGACTTGACCCTTTCTCGTTCTCACTCTTTTGTCATTTCCTGCTATGCGAAATTCATGGGCTGGGACGCTTCATTTTTAACTCTTTTAAATAAATCCCACCATAGTAAAACACTCTTTAACAATCGTGATTATGAACCTAGGCTGAGGGCAGCCCAGTACTGAGCGGCCCTTATTTCTGGGTCAGAAAGGCATGGCTCGAAAAAAAAAATCCTGTCGCTCGCGGGTCAACAGGACGGGAGAGATTAAGGCTAAAATAGTAAAAAGAAAATCTCGTTGACGCGAATTCGAACTAGGAACCTCTGGAATGCGAAGCTACTGCCATACCGACGACGCCATGGAGAACTGAGCAGTTTTTGTCCTTCAGAGGCGCTGATAAGAAGCACTCCGCAGTGTTGCACTCGCGACAGAAGTAAAGCCGGCGACCCATGTGCGAAAACTCGGCCGGCGCGAGGCACCGGTCGCTGCTTGCGCATTGCAGCCCCACTGCAAGCAGGGACACACGGAGCAGCAAGCATCGTTGCGCCGCTCGACTCAAGCACTCGAGCTCAAAGTGTACGCTTTGCCACCCGCAGCGGTCTGATTACTGCGTGTTGAAGTTCGCACCAGAAAAGACGAAATAGCCATATTATCAGAAAGACCGCCTGCTATACACGAACAGCGACAAAGCATGCTTGCGCTAGTAGCGAGCTTTCGGCAACGGCACCGCTCGCGGTCCCGCCAGGCGACGAACTGTGCTGCTGCCCGGCGCAGCGGACGCCGCTTCGCAAGTAGCCTGCGCTATATCTCTTAATATCGCTTGGCTGTTAACAGTATAATCGCACCATGAACTAAAATTATGGTCAATTTCCGCGACACCTTCGGCTGCGGAGCTAGCGGACAGCTGCGGGCGACAGGCGAGCCGGACCACAACGGCGGGCCAGCGGCAGCTTGCTGGGCGATTCTGGCGAGAAATTTTGCTCTTATCAAAGTTGTTGCTTTTACCAGCAACTCGGTGTTGATCAACGATCCTCAGAAATGATACATTTGTCACATTTCTCAGTCTCAGCGTTTATTTCTTACGTCAAAAACAATCTTAAGCTGATTTTTATAACGGCGGCGGACGGGATCCATGCTGGCCTGCCGGCGAGCAGGCTCGGTTTACTTCACGTTCGCACAAGAAAAAAAAAAAAAAACGAAACAGCCATGCTATCAGAAAGGCCGCATGCTATATTCGAGCAACGACACCATGCCTGCGCAACAGCCGCGCTTTCGGCAACGACGACGCCTGCGGGAGCGCCAGGGAGACGAACTGCGCTGCTTCCCGGCTGCCGTACTCGTCGCTAAGCCTAGCTGGTTTCGCATCGATGCCGCAGCTCAGGGAGCTTTGTAACTAGCCAGCGCAGTAAAAAAGGAACTCCTCTAGTCACATCAACCTGTCCGATAATAAAATAAAGTTATGCTCGATTTCCGCGACGGCTTCAGCAGCGGATCTAGCAGACGTCAGGCGAGCCGCACGAAGCAGCAGCAGCAGCAGCAGCAGGCGGCTATAGGATGAAATTTGCTTGTATCGTAGTTATCACTTCAACCAGCACCTTGGCATTGGCCAACGATCCTCAGTAATGATACCTTTTTGGACATTCATCTATCCCAGAGCTTGTTATGAACATAAACAAACAGTACCATAGCGAAATCGTGTTCGTGTCTCGTGAATGTTTTTGCTCAGCGACCGATCTCGCGACGACACGGTCGGCAGACCGGTTTTGTCGGCGTCGCGGGCGTCAAAGCATGTCACACTACGAAGACATCTGGTCGTCGGACGAGTTGGTGTCGTTGTCGGCCTAGTGTGACAGCTTGGTCTGCCACAGACAAGGTCGGCCGACAGGGTTGGCCGATCTTTGGTGTCTTTGTCGGGTCGGCGTCGGCGGCGTGTCGGGCTAGTGTGACAGGGCCCTAACAGAACCGTGGAAGTGGCAATTTGTCTTTGTGAGTGTCCCATGCAGTGGTTAACGATGTTAGGGAATTACGGCTCACATGAACTTCTGCACTGATTCGCTGCCATGGACAAAACTTGGATTCATGTTAAACACCGGAAACCAAGAAGCAGTCGTAAGATTTGTGAACGCTCTGCTGCCACACAAAAATGCCCTATGGTCGGGTATAGAATTTTGGGCCAAATAGCTATTGTGACGTTCCTTGTGTGTGCTACGAGGTTCCGCGTTCGACGGCGCGGCGTAGACGGAGACCCAGATGACAGCGGCATCATCAATTACCCAGCCATGCTCTTTGAGAGTGACGACCAGAACGAAGGGGTTTAAGCACAACCGGACCCAACCGGACCCGCCGCCGCCGCCGCGGGGAAACGGGCTTTATCCTCCCCAATTGCCGTGGCGGTTCCAGGGGAGGCCTCCCGAGCACATCCCAGGACAAGGGACCAATTTCCCGGCCGATGACCCGCGGGAACTGTCAGCGGGCCAGAGCGCGCCTTACCTTGAGGAGCGAGTGTCAGTTGATGGATGGAGAGGCCGGTGACCCGCGGGAACTGCTGTCAGCGGGCCAGAGCGCGCCTTACCACAGCCGACGCTATGCGCTACCTCGAAGACAACCTTCTTTCCCTCGGACTCAACACGTGAGGGGGGCGAGACCATAAGTGCGGTGGTATGTTTGTGCGCCCAAGTGAAAGCCCTAGCCCCCCTCCTTCCCCTCCGGCGTGGGCGTCCTCACCCTAGGGAGTGGGGGGAGAAGAGGATATAAAAATCGACAAGCAGTACGGAAGAAGGACGCTCAGGACGACATCGTTCGCCAAGAGGGCCTTCAGCGCCGAAGCCCGACGGCGTGCAGCTTCTGCCAGCAACCGCTCGAGCCCAACTCCGGAGCCACTCCATCGCCCCCATGAAGTCGTCGGCACGTAAGCTCGGACGCCCCAGCCTCTGAATCTTAATCATGTATAATTATTGAATATATCTGTTTGTTTAAACTGAGCCATACGGTGTCTCTTTGCCTCTCCGTCCCGTGTGGACCTGCGCATTATGGGGGTCATCACACTGGTGTCAGAAGTGGGGTCTCAAAAGCAAATGTCCTCTGAATGCTGTGACATTCATGACTTCAAAATTGTAATCAAAAGGGAATCACGGGACTGATTGTGGGACTTTTACCCCCATTTGAGAGGCTTGAGGCACTGGAGGGCTTGAGAAAAAAAAATGTCTGTATCTGAGGGAGCTCCCACTCCACAGCCGTCGCTCGGAGCAAGCATGCTGGCATTAGGAAGCGTCATTTCGACGTTTACGGGAGATAAGACAGGGGTTCCAATCTGCGATTTCTTTTCCATGCTAGAAGAGATTGGGAAAATGGGGGGATGGTCCGATGCTCAAATGCTGGGAATGGCGAGGTGTAAGATGGCAGGAGCTGCTCATGATTTTGCATGGCGAGACGAAAAAGTAAAATCCACAAAATCATTTGCGGAATTTAAGAAGCTCGCGTTTGAGCATTTCGACGCTTAACCACGTCACGTGCGGGTACAGAGGTTCCGTGACGCCGGACTGATGGTAGGGGAGGACGTGCGAACGTTTGCGTCGCGGCTTCAGCGCTTAGCGCGCGATACGTTAAGCAGGGAGGAGGAAGGAGACCAGCTAAAGAAGAAATACGCGGAGGATATACTTAAAGAGGAAATGACCGCTTTGTTCGTGGCTGGTCTGCAAGACCCCGTGCGCCGGTTCGTGCTCTCGCGCAAGCCGAGCAATTTCGACCAAGCCGTGGAGGCCGCATTGGATGAGGAACGAAATGAGGCGTTAACGACAGCCGCAGCGAGAGTACGCGTCATAGAGAGAGCGGTGCTCAACCCTGAGGTTGCTCTCTTGACAGAGCGGTTAGATCGCTTAGAACAGCTGCTATCTCAGCAGGTGGAACGCCAGGTTGAAGCGCGCGCTCAACAGCGCCCATTCGCTGGAAACCGGAGACCGCCACAAAGCTACAGGCGCGGTATGCGAGATTTTGAAGAAATCGTATGCTTCGCTTGCCAGGGTCGCGGACACATCGCCAGGTTCTGCCAAAACGTGCGCCGTGGGGAGCCACAAAGAGAAGCAGGCGAGACACGCCCTAAGCAAGCCTACAGCGGGGCTCCAGATACCGAGACAAAGAACTAGATAGTCCTCCCCAGCCTGAGGAGCGTGGGGAGGGAGCAGTGGATGATGAGGTGGTGGTAGTTTGTGTGGCCGACGAGGCATGCCCTGTTGTGCGTTGCAAGTTAAATGGTTGTTGCATGGAATTGTTGATAGATACGGGGTCAAAGGTGACATTGCTTAAGGAGAGCAGTTTTAACACGCTTCGAAGGAAGGGGGACCGCGAGGTGTTGGAAGCGTCTGGTGGTATGGCAACCAAATTTGTAGGCATAACGGGGGACCCTCTTGGCATAAGTGGACTCTACCGGTTACACTTCTCTCTCGGCGGAATTGCATTGGAGCACCCCTGCTACGTATGCCCGGACACGGTGTCTCTGCCAAACGGAGTGTCAGGTATATTAGGGCAGGATTTTTTGAGAAAAGGGAAGGTAGTAGTCTCATTCTCTGAGGAAGAGGTTAATGCGGGCGGCTCAAAAGTTCCGTTTTTGAACAGGAGAGGGGCTGAGATTCGCATTACCGATATTGACACCCGTCAAACAGTGGGATCATTGGAGAAGGTATATTCGCGGGTTGCCGTCAGGCTGGTCGAGGAGGCGGTCGTCCTTCCTTGGTCGGAGCCCATTTTGTACGCGTTTGTGCCTTCAGATGTAGAGAGCGGCGCCGTGGGAGTGCTTGAGCCGGTCAACTCTCTCAGCAATGGCCTGAAGGCAGCCGCGTGCCTCATGACAGTTAATGACGCCCACAGAGTGCCCTTACGGGTGGTTAACTGTAGCCAGCAGCCACTGAGCCTTCCCAAGAACAAAACATTGGCTTTCTTCACCTCTGCGATAGAGAAACGTGAGCCCACCGACACGGTACTCGCAACTGTAGAGCATGCTAGTCCTTCGGCTGCTCCAAAGGTGTCGTTCGATCTTTCTCACGTAAAATCCAGGGAGAGGGAGGCTCTGGCTGGTTTGCTGAACGACTACTCGGAGGTATTCGCCGCGTCCAACCTGGATTTGGGCTGCTGTGGCGTTATAAAGCACAGGATAGAAACCGGCACTTCATCGCCCGTTTACCAGCGTGCGTACAGGATTCCTTACTCCCAACGTGAGGAGATGGAGCGGCAGGCGCAGGACCTGATTGATCGCGGCATTGTCGAACACTCAATGTCACCCTGGGGAGCACCAGCACTATTGGTGGAAAAGCCAGATGGCTCGTATTGATTGGTAGTGGACTACCGCAAACTAAATGCCGTAACTCGCATCGATCCATACCCCATCCCCAATATACAGGAGACGCTTTCTCAGCTGGGCTCTGCCAGGTACTTCACGGTAGTGGACATGGCGGCGGGATTCTGGCAGATAGCAATGGATCCGGCAGATGCCGAGAAAACGGCATTCAACGCGCCCTCAGGGCACTATGAATGGAAAAGAATGCCGATGGGTCTGGCCAACAGCCCTGCTGTCTGGCAGAGAACCGCTGATGTTATCCTGGCAGGTCTTCTGGGGAGGCTGTGCTTCGTGTATATGGATGACATAATCAAATACAGTGACAGTTTTGAGAACCATTTGCGCGATATTGAGCAGGTTTTGGTGCGACTAAGAGGAGCGGGTCTCAAGCTGAAGCCCTCTAAGTGCCAATTCCTCAAAAACGAGGTGAAATACCTCGGGCACGTTGTTTCAGCTGACGGCGTGCGACCGGACCCTGAGAAACTAAGGTGTGTCTCGGATTTTCCATCTCCGACTAGCGTCCGCCAGGTCCGGCAGTTTCTCGGCCTGATCGGTTACTACCGAAGGCACATAGAGGAGTTCGCCAAGCTCGCTAAGCCGCTCACCGCCTTAACAGCCAAAAATGTCGCCTTTCGCTGGGACCAAAACGCGGAGGATGCTTTTGGGGCCCTGAAAAGGAAGCTAATGAGTGCACCGCTGTTGCGCCACCCGGATTTTAATTTGCCCTTCGTTATGGCCACAGATGCGTCAAAGTTCGCAGTTGGTGCCGTGCTATCTCAGGTTATCGAGGGCAAAGAACATCCCGTTGCTTTTGCTAGCCGACAGCTGAGCCCCACAGAGCAAAAGTACGAAGCTACGGAAAGGGAGTACCTCGCCGTTGTCTGGGCAGTAAAGCACTTCAGATGCTACCTTTACGGCCGCAAATTCAAGCTAGTCACAGACTGCCATCCTCTGAAATGGGTGATGAGTGTCAGGGACCCTAGCTCGCGACTCGCTAGATGGAATCTACACCTGCAGGAATACTGCTTTGAAGTTGAGCACAAGTCAGGAAAGACACATCTGAATGCCGATGCACTCAGCCGCACAGCTGCCGTGGCAGCTATAGATGAGTTTGTCCCCGTAGTCGACCCCGCCGAATTACGCACAGAGCAGTGCAAAGATCCTGACCTGAAGCGAATAATCGAAAGCTTAGAGGGCGCACCGTCTCACCCCGAACAGCTAGGTTATTTCATTGGCAAAGACGGCACCCTGTGTCGGCGCACGAGGCCAACCAGGAAAGGGAGACCAGAGAAAACCGCTTGGGAGAGAGTCGTCATACCTCGGTCGTGGACAGAAAGGGTTCTTCGCGCGTTTCACGATGCGCCATGCGCCGGTCATTTTGGCGTAGCGAAGACACGCAGGCGTGTGGAGCGTTTGTACTTTTGGAGTGGCATGCGACAGGATGTTAGAGACTACTGTGCGAAGTGTCATTCCTGTCTCGAAAGAAAAACACCCAAGGGACGAAGACCAGCTCCAATTCAGCCGTTCCCTGAGGTTTCGGCTCCCTTCGAGCGGACAGGTATGGACATAATGGGCCCATTGCCCACGACCACTTCCGGAAACAAGTACATTTTAGTATTTGTCGATCACCTTTCAAAATACGCGGAAGCGGTAGCACTCCCAGATCAGAAGGCAGACACGGTTGCAAGAGCATTTGTCGAACAGATCGTGCTCCGACATGGACCCCTGAGGCAACTCTTGACAGATCGGGGAACGAACTTCGTGTCGCAGCTAAGGAGGAGAGTTTGCGAGCTGCTTAAGATCGCTAAGAAGCAGACAACACCGTACCATCCGGCTTGCAACGGCGCGGTGGGGCGTCTGAACCAAACCGTGGCCGGGTTCCTGTCGCATTTTGTTTCGCGCGACCAGCGGGACTGGGACTTGTGGCTCCCGTATGCAATGTTTGCCTACAATTCCGCAGCACAAGAGAGCACGGGCGAATCGCCATTCTCTCTTCTCTACGGCCGAGACCCGGACCAGCCTAGTGAAGTGCCAGAGGGCCCCCGTCGTGTCCCATACGCTTCACTGGACGACTATAAGATTGAGCTAGAATCGCGCTTGCAAGTGGCGAGGGACGTCGCAAAGGAGGCCTTAAAGAAAGCGGCGAAGCTCAGGAAGGAGGTGCACGATCGCAGTGCTAGAGACGCGCCGTTTGATGTGGGGGACAGCGTGTACATTGAAAACTGCCAAAGGCAGATTGGGGTAGCTCGTAAGTTCCATACGAAGTGGAGAGGACCGTGCGAGGTTGTCGAGAAGCTTTCTCCGGTAAACTTCAGAGTCCGAGCCGTGAACCGGCGCTTGATAAGGATACACGCAAATCGCCTCAAGTCGGCACCGGTTCAGTATTCACGAAATGAGGAAAGGGAAAGCGCGGATTTTGATGGGGACAGAAATGAAGCGGAGCGCGCAGATAGTTCGCAAGAAACGCCCTCTCCTGCATTTGTTCGGCAGGCGCCAGAGGTGACGGCCGGAATGCCACCGGATTTACTTCATGCATTGCTAGAAGAAGCGCGCGAGGTTGCCGCGCAGATAACGCCAGGAGAGGCTCCTGCCACGAGCCCTCACGAGTCCCAAAGCAGACAAAGGGTCACAGACTTACTTAGTATGACTCATGAAGGCCGATATCCGCTGCGAAATCGGAAAGCTAAGTCGGACTAATGGCGTAAACAGAGCGGAGTTGTGAACTGGTTAGAATTGTGTTAAGTTTTCGGAGTTGGTAGTTAAACCTTTCGGTCATTAAGTAACACCTTCACAGGAGAGCATGCGGAGCGCATGCAGAACCTGCCCTACTTCCTTTCGTTATCTATATTTTTGTCTGTGCCGTGATCGTGCTAGAAGTGGGAGCTCCTTTGTAACTGTGGTAAATTTATTTCGTCCAGTTTGGACTAGAAAGGAGAGGCTTGGGTGCTGAGTTTCATGTTTATCTGTAAAAGAAGATCAGTGCTGCCCCTGGAGACGCCAGTTATGACAGCGGAGGCATATGGTGTTGTGCAGTGGTGTTGAGTGCAGCGAAAAGTGTTTGGTCGGAGGCACTGTGCGAGGCGATTCAGAAAGACAAGGGGAGCTGCATGGACTGAAATGTTCGGAGAACATTCTTCTGGAGGGTGAGCGAGTGTGACGTTCCTTGTGTGTGCTACGAGATTCCGCGTTCGACGGCGCGGCATAGACGGAGACCCAGATGACAGCGGCATCATCAATTACCCAGCCATGCTCTTTGAGAGTGACGAGCAGAACGAAGGGGTTTAAGCCCAACCGGACCCAACCGGACCCGCCGCCGCCGCCGCGGGGAAACGGGCTTTATCCTCCCCAATTGCCGTGGCGGTTCCAGGGGAGGCCTCCCGAGCACATCCCAGGACAAGGGACCACTTTCCCGGCCGATGACCCGCGGGAACTCTCAGCGGGCCAGAGCGCGCCTTACCTTGGGGAGCGGGTGTCAGTTGATGGATGGAGAACGGAGGCCGGTGACCCGCGGGAACTGCTGTCAGCGGGCCAGAGCGCGCCTTACCACAGCCGACGCTATGCGCTACCTCGAAGACAACCTTCTTTCCCTCGGACTCAACACGTGAGGGGGGCGAGACCATAAGTGCGGTGGTATGTTTGTGCGCCCAAGTGAAAGCCCTAGCCCCCCTCCTTCCCCTCCGGCGTGGGCGTCCTCACCCTAGGGAGTGGGGGGAGAAGAGGATATAAAAATCGACAAGCAGTACGGAAGAAGGACGCTCAGGACGACATCGTTCGCCAAGAGGGCCTTCAGCGCCGAAGCCCGACGGCGTGCAGCTTCTGCCAGCAACCGCTCGAGCCCAACTCCGGAGCCACTCCATCGCCCCCATGAAGTCGTCGGCACGTAAGCTCGGACGCCCTAGCCTCTGAATCTTAATCATGTATAATTATTGAATATATCTGTTTGTTTAAACTGAGCCATACGGTGTCTCTTTGCCTCTCCGTCCCGTGTGGACCTGCGCATTATGGGGGTCATCACACTATAGACCTTTCCTATTTCTGTCTATAGCTGTCTATACAGTCTGATACATTTTTCTATAGAGAGCTTAAGACAATTGTATGGTTCCAAAGCTATAGCTTTAGTGGCATAGATTTTTCAATAGCTGGCAATAAGTGCCTCTATTGGTGCTTATAGACGTTCGTAAAAGGCCATAGACGGACATAGCTTTTTCCTTAGACGCCCATAGGACTTTTTTGTATTGGCTGAAAGCATTGCAAGTCTGTTTCAGTGCTGAAAGCGCTGAAAATCTTTCCGACTACTTGCATAATGACAAAAAATAATAAAGTTAGCAACTCGCATTATGTATGCTTATTTGACTGTTCGAAACGAGAGTGGAAAAAAAATGAAAGGAAAAGTGGATTACTCCACGCGCGACATCTATGGTTCAACACGCGAACCGAAAATTTCATTTTTAAATGCGAGAAATGCAAGCTGTTTCATAAACGTTTTAATAGCCACTTGCCTTCTTGCGTTTTGCTGTGTGCTTAAACGCGATGCCACGGCGCAAGGTACATGGACGCGGAGCAGCTGTCGACAGTGACGGAGAGCCTGACTCGCGACCAGCTCACATCGTCTTCATTACTACGGCGCGTCAAAAATTTTGAATGGCAAATAGCGGATTCCTTGAAAAATAACAGTCGCGACTCATCGGAATGAGGGGTTCGAATCACAGACACGTTGGCACGTGAGAACGGCTCGTGACTGCCCAGGAGCAGTGCATATAGTCGGCCTCACTGAAATAAAGCGAGACACGTGGGGGCTATCATCTTACTCGAAAACTCTCCTAGCGTGTGAACAGGCCAGTCGATTTGACCCCAGAACCATATTTATGTTATGAGCAAGATTTTCACTTATTACTCTTTCTACTTGCGTTTCTTTTAGGAGGCACAGCTGGTTAAAACGCTCGTCAAAAAACCCTTAGTATTTACTACGGGTGTGCGAGTTGTGCCTGTTCCAAACCGAATCGAATAAGATTAGTGCAGCTTTGTTACCAAATCGACTACGAATAGTTCAGCGAAAAACCGAATCGAAAACAAACCGAACAGTGGCAGAACCGAATCAAATACGAATCAAATATTTTACAAATATTTGCTACATGTGTTAATATTCAACGAGCAATCGGGAGAAACAGCGAAGCGCTAACTTTCCTAGTTATAGCTGTATCTGTTAAAGGACGCTACTGGGGAGGGGGGGGGGGATCGCAACATGAAATCAATGTATTAACTTTATCACTGTCATGTTATTAGCATAGGAAAAGTACCTTTTGCTCTTGATAAGATAACAAACTACAGCCACATCTAAGTACATGAGACAGGCGAGAGCTACGGCGAGGCATGGCCTCCAAGGTAAGGCATAAAGGCCGGGTTTGCTGAACCTGCTTAGGCCCCGCCGCGTCTCCAATCTTTGAGGCTCTGTATGAAGATTTGAATACCGCCAGGCGAATGGACCTCACCGCGTCTGCTGGACCCTCTATCCCCCGCATATCGGTCGCGACAGCGTGGTACGCGGCGTGCATATGGTCCCTGTTTTTGAATTGGTCGTGAAAGACAAATACGGCGGGCCTTATTTGAACTTCGCGCCAATATTTGGAAACTATTCACAAACTTGAACATATTCAATTTGTTTCGAACAATTTGAGCATACACTATTCTAATCATTCGAATAAACGAATAAGTAGGTGTTTGATTCGATATTCGAAATTTCCGAATATTCGCACACCCCTACTTGTATTTACAAAGAACGATCTTTCGACGGTTAGTCTGCCTTTCCCAAAGTGGCGCAGGAAAGGTCATTTTATTCTTGTGTGGTCTCTTGAACCTTAAGTGGTGATGTGGGAGGGGGCAGCTTCTGCGGGTGACATTCTTATTCTCAATACCTTGGCTCTCGAGCTGCGTTTTTACTTTACAATTGCCACTCGTTGCTTTCCACGCTTGAGGTTCTTCAAATGGGCACGTATCCGTACCTGCGAAAGACTATCCGATTGCAGCTAGCATGGCAGAGTAAGTCTTCGATGTGCCGTGTTACAGACCCTCTTGCCTCCGAGTCTTCTATCAATTCCTTCGAGGCAACCATGATTATGGCCTTTTGACGATCCGGTTCACCGACTCTCAAGTCCAATAGCCCTGAACAGTTCTGACACCATATATGGTCCCACTAGTAGACAAGCAAAGCAATAAATCAGGAAAATAATATAAAATGCGGACTGTGTTGCGGGCATGCGCTAGCATGACCCGATGTACCAACAAGTCACGGTTCGAAACGCGAACGCAAGCCAGTCGCTACCCAAAAGTTGGCAAGCTATCTTGGCTTGAAACATCTGTGCAGCGGAGGATAGAAACAGTAAAACAATAAAGAAGGCGTAGTAATGGTGCTCGCTCAGAAATAAATAAGGTCAAGCGATGATTCGGCAAATTAATATCGAAGAAGGGAGTTGCTTTGGACGCGTTGAGGAGAATAAATATACGTACTGTAGTCATGCGTTTGTTCCTCATGCTGGGGCGGCCTAACAATGACGCCAGCTCGCCTTCGCAAGCTGTTACGACATTGTTCACTGAAAACAGATGTCACAAAGAACTATTAAGCACTTGAATTTGTATTTATTTTGTAAATCATATCGAGGTGAGTTAACTAGCACGCATATATATATATATATATATATATATATATATATATATATATATATATATATATATATATATATATATATATATATATATATATATATATATATATATATATATATATATATATATTATATATATATATATATATATATATATATATATATATATATATATATATATATATATATATATATATATATATATATATATGCCCTGACGAAGGGAATACGATTCCCGAAACTGTTGGCACAATAAACCTTTAAAACGAACAGTCGCGTTTGTAGTAATACTGTACTTACACTTGTAAACTGGCGCATTGGAACCCCTACAGAATATATATATATATATACATATATATAGCGGAATGTTTATTTTTTTAAATGTGTAGTGGTGATCAGTAGGATAATAATACTTCTATCCATCTATCGCTTAAAGGAAATTACTTATAAAGCAGCAGAAAAAACAACCATGCCGCCGGTGGGATCCGAACCCACGACCTCCGAATATCGCGTCCGGTGCTCTACCAACTAAGCTACAGCGACGGCTGTCCAATGTACTGCTCTCGTGGGTATTTGTGATTATTGGGTGTAAGCGAACCGTGAGAGTGTTCACCAACGCCACCCTCGTCCATAGCGGCGGACGTAGCAAGTCCTGTAATACCGCGAGTGTCAATAGAAAATTTGTGGAGCTCCACAAATATTGTCCAACCCAGACATTTCTAACGAGATAGACTTGGCGTGGCCGCTTTAATTGAGGAAAAACGAGAGCCCGCGGATTTTAAAAACTACCACGTGACAGCGCGCTCTGCGCACCCGAACGCGCCGCGATTACAGCGCTCTCATTCGTGCTTTGTAAAAAACATCGCTCGCTTCGTGCCTTTCGTGCTGCACACGACAGAGCTTCGCGTTGTGGTTGGTTCCAAGATAAGCGCCAGTGCGTTCGGGCGGTCGTTGAAAGAAAGCCGGCTCCCGTTTCTGCAGCGATAACTGCACTCTCACGCTAGCAGATTGTAGAACGCGTCGCCAGCCGCCGCCGGTAACATCAGAACCGAGCAAAGATAGAAGCTCTTTTTCGTAAGCGAAGGGAAGGCGCGGCGCTAGCGATGTTTTTTACAAATCACGGATGAGAGCGCTGTAATCGCGGCGCATGCTGGCGCACGGAGCGCGTTATCACGTGGTATTTTTGAACTCCGCGGGCTTTAGTTTTTCCCGAATAAAAACGGCCACGCTAAGGCTATCTCGTTGGAAGTGCCTGGGCTGGGCATTATTTCTAGAGCTCCACAACTTTCCCATTGACGCCTGGACGTTTCAAGCTATATTTTAAAAAATAATTAATTAACCTTGAATAATTATGCAAAGAAAACGAGCAAAAAAATTGTACTGAAATTTTAGGTAAACCCTAACAGCAACCACGCGATTTCTGTTCCGAAGAATGCTTGTTTTTTTTTATATCTTTGTCAAAGTTAGCTGGAACGCCCTGTATATATATATATATATATATATATATATATATATATATATATATATATATATATATATATATATATTTCCTTTTCTGCCGCCCCTCTGTAGCCCAGCAACATCGACGGGCGAAGACATTTCTACGGCGTCGTTTTCATATAGTGTGATCTGGGCTCTGTGCTGTTGGTGGGTAGCGTAGCACCCAAATCGGCAACAAAGGGTGTCCCTAAGCAGCTGCGCGCCTTGCACCAGCACGGCGTTCGTGGGGTGGCTGTGTGCTGAAAGTTGCCCGGTGTCGTTTTCGGGAGTGGTTCTGGGGAGCTACTGAGCTTGCAACCGAGAAGACTGCGTCATCACCACTTAGAATACTGCGATATAGAAGTTGTCTTTATGTGGCAGCTGTCACCCTTTTTACTAATTGCACGACCTACGTAGCACTGAGTTGGTTATTATGACTATAAATTATATTTTGCTTTGATTGTTATCAAATTTGTACAGCATATAGAGTGAAGCTGAAATATAAGGTATGACGAACCCTCATCTGGGCGGGTGGTAAGTTCATGTCACAACAGAAAAAATGAGTGCTCACCGAAAGTTTGGTAAAAAAATGCTAGACGTTCGAAAATTGTTCGTAATGTCTAACATTTTTTGACGCTTAACAAAACATGTTACATTCTTCTAGCTTCCAACATCTTTTGGCCACACCTCTGGTCGGGGCTCGTTTTTTCTGCTGCGATATTGAGCCAAGCTCTTCTTGCGAATTCTCAGTGCCGTGCCAGTGAAGCAAGCAACAGCCACGGCCATTTCGTACTATTGGTTGTGTTTGCACAGAGGATGTTCGCAGCCGCGAAAGTGGGATTCTTGTCCTCGGTCACATTTACTTTGCGAGGTAAGTTTCACAGAACTTGAAAAAATTCTTCAACTATCACTTTTAGTTTATGCTCAGCTCTACCCGTTTGTTTCACAGATCTACGTTTGTGGCCGCCTGCATAACTGCTTTACTTTTACGTGCGCTTGGGCCTCTCCTAATAGACGTGCTCGGTTTCGATAAAGCACAAAAAGTCCCTTTTGTCTTATTTTATCAGAACTCAAAAGTTCAAGGCAGGAAAATAAAGCGCAGTTGTAGTCAATAGAAGATATTCTGGCCTTTGTCAGAAGTAAGGAACCTATTGGGGTTTCCTTCTGAGCCATGCTGTGTGGCTCGTCATGCAACGCCAGCCTCTAGATCTCTTCAGAACGGGATAATCTGGCGTCCTCACTCCGCCGATAGTTGTGACTTTCACCGACTTGGAAGCAAACACCTTGGACTGTTTACTTCTGACTCAGGCTGTACGTTGCTCTCAGGTGCTTCAACGCTGCTAAGGGAAAAACCAGTGGAACAGAACGTCGACCACGAAAGTGGCTCGATGTTATCAGGGCGGATGCATGATGGGGGTGAGAAGACGCCAACGCCGGCGTTGACGCCAACGCCGGCGTGGCAGGTCAGGGCAGAGGCACGTAGACTGCGATAGCATCGGCTCTCAAGTCAGTTCTTCTTTCCAGTCACACATAGCCAGCGGGACGCTGTGACAAAAGCGCGGTGAGCACATCTAAGTCGGCCCGCGTCATCGAAGCGCCAATAGTCCAAGAGTACATGTCCGCCACGCGAAACTGGAAGGTTACGACAGTCAGACCTCAAAGAAAGCGCAGGCGCTACTTTGCACTGCGGCGTCTTGTGGGCAGTGTTCTATTAGCACCGCATGACCGTCTTTCATGTGCCGTATAGAAATGCATACACATAAAATAGAAGTCAGCTATGGCTCTTTTTTTCTTTAAGGGACGAGGTTAGGGGAGGGGGGGAGGCTAGAATCTTCCCAGAGGCTTTTGCCGCGTTTGATGAACATTGGCGACGAGATAGTTTACTTGCCGTCGTTGTGGCATTCTGGAAATTCCGGTTGTCGTGTCGTGCCAGGAATGACAACCCGTCGTGAACGCGAAGCACCCACGGCCAGAAAGTAGGCGTTCAGTAGCAAACACGCAAGGTGCGCTGCCATTGAGAAGGAATTTGGCCAAATGAAGGCCCAACACCAGGGAGCCTTTCAGTCGGGCGCATAAGCCACGTCAACGCCTGAAATGCCACGTCTGGAAAGACAGCTGGCCATTGGCGGCGCCGTTTTATTCTTTCTTACCAAGTCAGCCTGCGGCCTTTTCTTTGTTCCTCTGCAGCTCTTGCGTCTTACATTTTTACCCTAAGCAGAAAACAAAAGACCTGCTCAGAACTAAGCGGTCCATAAAAGCGTCTTCAAGCAAGTGCTTTTTGTCAATTTTTACAAATGCACAATAGCCGTTCCAAACCAGTCGTTATCTCATCCCGGCTGCTTTTGTGCACATAAAGGCGGAATAATTGTGGAGAGCAGGACAAAAATAGCCTGTGCAGAGAGACCGCAGGCGCCATACTTATCGCACGAGGCAGTGTTTTGAAATACCTTTAAATTGCGCAACTTTGTCTCTCTTCGTGAAAAGCATGCTCAAGAAAATCTTAAAAAGGCATTGGCATCCAATTCCACGCATACGATAGGAGTGCCCTGCACATGTCATTAATGCGACAGCAGTACTAGTCCCATTACGAGAAAAGCCGGCGGTGTGTGCGAGCGTGTGTACTCGGTGATGGTACAGAAAATCCCAGCGATGGCAAGAAAAATAGGGTGACGTCAGTAAGCGCACGTATGACGCACACAGCAAGCCGGGTACCGCCGTTTAAGCGAATCGTATGCATGTCGTTCGTCTATATATACTCGCCACTGGTCGACCTAAATGTGGCGCCAGTTTTCCCGGCAGCATTCGTGCCTTAATTGTGACGCAACCGTCTGTCGTGCAGCGTTCCGTGTGGTGACATACGATTTCTCATTGCATGTACCTTACGTGTGTTAGTCAAGTTGGAGGCTAGCTTGCGACAGGTATTGAAACCGAAGACATATGCACCTTCAATTGTATGCCTTCCCAGACTCTTTACCTCTTCCCTTAAGGCGCGGTTGAGGTGTCCATCGATATGTGAGACAATTACTGTGGCTTTCATTTCCTCAAAAGCCAATTTTTGTATCAAAATTGTGATGCAACCGTTCGTTATACAGCGTTTCGGGTGGCGTGCGTGCTTGCGCGGGTGTGTGTGTGTGTGTGTGTGTGTGTGTGTGTGTGTGTGTGTGTGTGTGTGTGTGTGTGTGTGTGTGTGTGTGTGTGTGTGTGTGTGTGTGTGCGTGCGTGCGTGCGTGCGTGCGTGCGTGCGTGCGTGCGTGCGTGCGTGCGCGCGCGTATGCGTAATGCACTCAGCTACAGGAATGCTTTCGCATTTCCACACGTAAGCAGTCTTAAGTGTCTTTGCCGAATTTTTTTTCTGCTATCACATCTTATGTAGAGCACGTATACGGAGGGTGCGGCAGAAGTTGAGATGGCACCGTTTCCAGCATTCTTAAGCCGACACTACGCGCTTTGTTCTATTGACGGAGCTTTCTCCCAACTTAGTCGCTACTTTATAAAAAATTTAAAGATATTACTAAAATACATTTCCCACAATCCTGGGGTTCAATTTCTCACTCTTCCTCAAGAAAAGCCTGGCTCTCTAGCATGTCTCAAAAATTAATATGTTTGCGTGCTGTGGTGCCCAGTGTTATCTAAAGACTGCTGCCTACGTAACCTGTCGACACACCAGCCGATTAATACAGCGTATGGAACACGTTGTCAAAAGCGACCTAAGGTGCAGTTGTAGGCACCGATTATCGTGAAACAAATACAGCATTCTTTCCCATTTGCATGTGTATAGCGCTCTAAAAAGAGAAGCACCTGCTCAGATAACAACGAACGAATGTTCTAGCCTGTCAACAGGTTCAAGTGGAACATCTGAACGGCCCTCAGTGAATCCAAATTTTTCCCTTTCAGCTGCTAAATTATTCCTTACTGCATCAGCCAGCACGCGTGACAGATGGAGCAGGTAATAGAAAGGCAGGGAGGTTAACTTGATTCAGGTCAGGTATGCTAACCGGTGCATACAAGAAGAAGCAGATACGCTGCTTTAACCTATAAGTCATACCGTTCGTCCGCTTAACAAACAGCGATGGAAGCGTCATACTTCGAGACCGGTTTTCGATTTTCGGTTTAAATCTGGTGGCATTGACATTACTCGTAGTGCAAACACACGAAGCACGGAATCGGGCAGGGAAACTGAGCACCAACACCTGGTTAAGCAACGCCGGTTGTTCCCGCTTGCGGCTTCTGAGGTCGGCACAGAGATCGGGAAGCTACGGTTTTCCGAGTTAACAGAACTTTCTGATGTGCTAACGAAAAGAAAAAAAAGCTGCCCATAAATAAGCACTGTGTAGTTAATGCTCTTATTTCGCTTCCGTGGTGCTGCCACTCATTTTTGTGCGGAGTAATGGCATCCTTTTCCTGCTTTCAATCGAAAAAACATGCTTTAACGGGCATTAAGAATGCGAAAATAAAATTAGCCATCTATATTTTGGACTTGTTGCTTCACTTTTAACGCCAAAAGGCAGGTGCCATGCCTCCAAAAGCAAAGGTATGGAATGAAAGCACTAGGAAACCAACTGTTCGTCTACATATGAAAATTTTTCTCGTTCAAAACTTTTCCAATAGAAACAAATCTGGCCGATTTCTAAAAAACAACAATCGTCAAGTTTCGACGCACTGCACGAAAAGGTGACGACAGTAGTTGAACCACAGTTTTCTTGCATCGCCTTGCTATTCTTCCACAGGTGGTCAAGCCTTGTTGCGACCTCCCTAGGCGCGCGATAATTGGCTGGTTATATAACTGTGACAACTTTCAAACAGTAGTGTTGCCATGACATCACAGAGCTTTCGGTAACTGACGCTGACAACGCTGCTCACACCCTAAATCCTCCCTCACACCCCTGTAGCTGTAAAGCGTTGTGGCTGGTAAATCAAAGCGCGGTGTAAACTGTTCGCTCCTTGTTTCTTGTTTGAAGCAAACCTTCATTTCCCTTTTAAGGCATCAGCCAAGCACACTTGCTAAAGAAAAAAATAACCCCTGACTCACTTCGTTAAACAGAATGCGACGTACGTGAGCTAGCCCAATATGTATGGACACTTCACATAGATTAGGGAGGAGGAGGAGGAGGAGGAGGAGGAACAACTTTATTTTATGAAAAGAACAAAAGGTCCTCAACAGTGGGCTCCTACTTGTGCAATGGTCCACGGGCCAGAGGGGGCAAAATACGACACGGGTAAAACACGACACTTCGTTCCTTAGTGCCTCTTATATTCTGAAATAGCAATCAAATTAACTCCATATTTCGGTGATCTGATTGCACACGGCTATACAACAAGTGGCTTTAAGGTTGGCCAGATTGGTTGCACATAAACAGAGGAGAAATTCGAACTGAGCCACAGTGAACGAGAAATTAGTCGAAAATGGGCGAAATTTTGCACGCCACATTTTTCAAAACTGTGCAGCTCAATCAACCTGGCACCCTAAATTACCGCAAGTATTTATGTAAGATAATTGGTTACTCATCGTAACATATGCAAAGTTTATGAGTTTTCGAGCCTCTGATAATTCCAAAATATTTGTTTTTACAGAAGGCTACATGTGAGGCAAAACACTATACTTCGTTGCTTAGCGCCACATAACTTCTGAAACACAATCAAAAGAACTTACTATTTCGGTGGTCTCATTCCAAACATGTCCGCTGCAACTATCTTTCAAGTTGACCAGGTTGGCTGCTTTTAAAGAGAAGTAAAAACTTTGAAGTGAGCCATAGTGAACGAGCAATCAGTCGAAATGGCGTGAAATTCTGCAGGCTACTTTTTTCAAAACTGCGCAGTGCACCCAACCTTGCATCCTAGATTGTCTCAGGTATTTAGGCAAAACAAATGTTTACTGAAGATATTGCGTGAAAATTATAGGATTTTTCGCTCTTCGGGTAATTAAGAGAGGATTATTTTTACTGCAGGTTACATGTGGAACAAAACGCCATGTCGTGATGTTCCGCAGGAACCTTTGCAAATGTGATAGGTTTATTTCCTTATCAAAAGCACTACTCTTGTTTTTCCACTCTCTAAGATAACCGAGATAACTGCTCGGTCTGGCATGTACAGTCACATTCAACACATCGTGTTCACGCACTGCGAACCGAACCATGTCACATGTCCATGTCAACACAACTGAGCGAAAGAGCAAAACAGGCAACAGCTGCGAAGAAAGCAATAAATTCAAAATCTTTATGTAGCAATGCTACACGCAGAGCCCGGCGGTAGAAGCGCATAGACTGTAGTGAGGCACGGAACAAAACAGAACCGGGCTCGACCTGAGCACACTGTCTGACATTTGAATTGACTCGAAATGATTGTCTACATGTCCTTGACGCCAGCCTCGTGTGCATTCATCGCAAGGGTCAGTGAGATGTTGATTTTGGAAGGGCGTCTCGTTTTGACTCGTGCGCTCTCTGAATTTGCCCCATGGGGTGGGGCAAAAAGCGACATTTTGAAATTTTATGTCTGATGAAATTACACTGCGTTTTTATCCAGTTTAGTGTTTGGTGATCGTGGGGCCAGTACGGTAGAAAATTATTCGGCAGCATTTGTTTTTTGATATCCATGAATAAACAATTAATGGCTGCAGTTTGCAAATTTGTGTCGCGTTTTTCCCCGGTCTCTCGTAGTTATGACGGTTTTGAGACAATGCAAGCGGCAGCTGGCACGCGCAATTTCTGCCTTTCCACTTGGCTTGGGCAGCCTCGAAACTACTTTGCCTCCGTTCCACGTGGCTGCAGCTGCCGCTAAAGCGGTTTTAGTAATTCACCAGGACATATAACGCCTTTTTACGCCGCTATAGGTATATGTACAAAGAGAAAGAGAAGATCCGGAAAAAAGTCGCTTTAACAAAGTGCTGATCGTAATCACCATGCGTACCCAAAAATTATGTACAAAAGCATTTTTGAGCGGGAAACACTTTATGAATTCCATTCTTTTATATAATGAAAGATTTCAGTATAGCAATCAATATATCCGCCGACCACGCGACGGCAGTCTTGATTTTTTTTTTGCTATTAGCGTTTTTGATATCGCCAAAAATGTTTACTGGTGGTTTTCTATGGCAGTCTTAACTGCTAGATGTGATCGATGGAAAAACGTTAAACGAAATGTTTTCTTACACGTTAGAAGAATGGACCATTGCCTTCAATATTTCACTAACAATATCTTTCAAGTTTTAAACATTGAAAATCTTTGTCAGAGAATATTGGACATGTTAAGCATAAAGTGATACATCAGCGCTGCTTCAAACACTCGGCTAACTTCTGGATTACTGTTCAAAGGTCCAAGGTAGGAGTTCGTCAATGCTCATCGTAGTTCTTATGAGCAGGTTTTTGTTGGGAGTTGACGTTTTCAGGTATATACAGCCCCAAATACATACTTCAGTTGAAGTGCCCACTATGGTAATCATAACCTAGGGCAGGCATATATCTTCCTGAGAGCTTGCCTAAATTGTAATTCATATCGGCGTTTTACAGCGTCTTTAAGAAAACGTACCATGTATGCTGCCTTCATGTGGTTGGAAATAGTAGTCATCTTTTCAAGAAGTGTCGCATAAAAATGGTGGCTTTGTCTATTTCGGCTTTCGGCTCCTGGCAGCCTAATAACTTCCAAGTTTATTGTCCTTCGCCATGAGAATTTTTTATTATTTGTATTCAAATACTTACCATCCCGTGTATTAACATAACAAAATATGCGTGCTAATACGTTGTTGTAAGTTTCTGAAGGCACTGAGACCCTTCGCACAGGGAAAAAAGAAATCTCATGAACTATTATTGAAGCAATGAGTACAGCTTTTTTTTTCATGCGTTCACAGGAACATTCAGACTTGAGGAACATATTTCGATTTACGCTCACAAACCAAGCTTTTGCTCGAGTCTCAAGTGGACATGATAGTAAGATGCAATATAGACTGAAACCAGACCTTTTGTTCCAGAGCAAAAGTTGCCCTTCGGACGACTGACTTTCAAACGGCCCTGACTTTCCCTGCGGGCCATACTTTCAGTGCCATTAGCCATCCATCTAGGAAAAAATGGCGGCGGTCCCCCGACGACAGAGGTCCTATACATTCTCGAGAGCACCCGTATATGGCTACGTCGATGGCAACATTCTTAGGCTGTAGCGAAAGCCAGAGTTTTCGATTGCCACATACGGTAAGGACGCCAACGACATCAACGCAGACGCCGCTTAGCCGCAGGGAAAGTGCCCAATACGTTAATCGCTGCGAGAACAGATCGCGACGGTTTGCAGCTTCGTTGCACGCAGTGCAGGTAATGAGCGTTTTATTTATGAATAAACCAACGCCGGGCCGTTCATAATCTTGATGGGAATGCACGTGTAAGCGCCATCACGCCATCACGCTCAGCGCCGAACGCCTCGGGCACTTCCGTTTGCGTGTGCATATGCCTGAGAGCGCACTCTTTTCAAGGGCGAAAAGCACGCGAGTGGCGCAAAACGCGCCTGTCGAAAAGCACCGGCTGATCGATAGACACGCGGCCAGTGCACGTCGAAAGGGAGACGCATTTCAATAGCGGCGGAGGGAGACATCGCTCTACAGTCGTCGCACCGTGTCTAGGGATGGAGACAAGGGAGAGTTTCGCATCGAGGCTTCGAGTTTTACACGGCGCAGGCACAGTGTAAGCGTCGGGTTTGGTTACGTCGCCTTCACGACACGAGCGACTCCGGCTCACCGCGACATTATCGGAATCCGCGGTGCCCTGGCTCCGCTTGCCAGGACAGGCGAGCGCGGCCGGCAATCGCTTTAGTTCGCCGACCATCAATAATTTATAAGTCCCGGGCGTGCGCGCGACGACTGCCGCCGCGTTAAATGGCTGGAGTCGGGGCTGGACGGAGTCGCCCGCCTCGCCCGCGGCCGGCCAGAGGAGGACGGGGCCCGCCCGCGCACTCGCGAAGCGCTCGGCGAGGGGGAACCTCTTTTTCGGTGAGAATCGCGGCCATTCAGGGCAGCGCGCTGGAAGAGGCGCTAATGACGTATTTCGGTATTAGGCGGCCGCCGAGCACTTGGGCGCCCAGAGCCGCGCGCCCAAGTGCCTCGCACTGGGGTACCTTATTTATACATCCGATTCTCGAACTCGCTGGAATTCGGCTCAGCACTTCTAGGCCCCAATGGGCGAACGGGGGGAGTTCGTGCGCCGCCGGAACACCTCGCCGCCCCTAGGGGAGCGCCGACGAGGGGAACGCCCGGACCTGTCTATTGTCGACCTTTTTTATTTATCGGGGTCGTCGCCCAGTACGTTAGGCTCATTAGGCGCACATAAGACCCGCACCTCGGGAAAAAGAGAGGAAAAGGAAGACGGACTTCTTTCTAGAAAGCAGAGCACTCAGGAGCTGTAACTGAGGCAGCGCTGGGCCAGGCTGTGAAAGGGTCGCTGATGCTCGCACCGTTTGGCTGTGACTGCTTTTTTGCTGGGCAGTTTTCCACCTGGAGAGCTTGAATGAGCAGGCGACCGGGTGACCCCGATGATGGCTTTGCAAGTATACGGTGCAAAGCAGGAACTGACTAAAAATGCTCAGGGGAACTGTTTAGAGGGGGACGACGCCGTGAAATGCATTGCATCAGTTATATCTGAGTCAGTTAGAAGCCCCTTTAAGGGAGTTATTTCCCTGAATGGACCAGCAGAACATCACAGGATAACGGAAGTGAGTTTGGAATCGATCAATTTTAACTGGAAGACGGCGGAGGCAAATATTGCTAAATGCACAACCGAAGGGACAGATGAAATTCAAATCAAGCTAATTAATGAACTTGGTCAAGCAGCAAGGAAGCGTTGTTAAAAGCATTGAAAACTGCTCTAACAAATAAAAAAATTCCGGACAGCTGGCAACAGAGACGAATGGACTCGATCTAAATGAGAAAAGAGATAGTATCAACACAATTTTTTTCCCACCGATTACGACAACTTCGTTACATACAGGCTGACAATGCAGGCAGTGAAATTAAAAATGCTGACATGAATAGAAAACGATAAGATGCTCGGAGAACTTCAGAACAGGTTATGAAGCGGTTGGCGCTTAGATGATAGCCTGGTCGTGCTTACTCAATGCCTAGAATTAGCTAAGGCGGAAAACAGGTGTCTGTATTTAACCTTTCTGGACATAACAGGTGGGTACGACGACGTAAGTACAGAGCTCCTGTGGAACAAACTGAAAGGTGAAGTTGTCGGACATGAGATGAAGGAATTGCTAAAGGAAATTACAGAGATAATAAAGTTAAAACTGCATCGGAAAGGATAAGAAGTACGACAACAGTTCATGTACAGAAAATATTAAGGCAAGGTAGCAGCTTTTATTATCACTGCTGTTTATTATTTGTGTGATAAATATGGAAGCTACGTTTCAAGAAAGCAATGTAGGTTGAAACAAAAGTTGAATCATTTCTTCATAGTCTCTGCATTGTTAGTGTATATGATATAGCGCACTGTATCTGAAAGGGCTTAAACGAACCCGGCCGCACGGTTTCCTCCAATTTTTTTAAGCTCCACTGTCGGCGCAGCTGGTTTTGTTAAAACTTGAGCTTTGGAATGAAGCCATGATGACGTTGAAATCCTTTTTTTTAGGGTAATGTTCTTCATGCGAACCGGACTCTGAGCACTTGACAATATACAAATAAACTTCAAAATCGTTTCTAATGCTCTTCGTTTGTCACTGAAGTAATTGTCTGTTGCCTCTGCAGTTGCCCTGTGCTAAAAGGTGCAAGCTCTTGGGGAAGCCAAACAGCTATTTCCCCAGCACTTTGCTTAACAGACATTTGACGCTGAACATTCTTCGTTAAACGCTAAAAAGTTTTTATTAGGCGAAGAATATCTTACTGATACCTGTGGTTAAAACGTTTTTTTTACTTAAGGGTAGTAAGAAACAACATTTCCTCAAACCACTTTAAAATGGTATGACTCGATAGCGTTAATAGATTAATACCCATACATGCGGTATCAGTGATTCTCGGCAGCCAGCTCTGCCGGCGCTTATGAACCCTTTGACCCGCGTGTGGAAGAGTGCGTGACCTTCATCGTGCTTACAAAGAACATAACAAACGGTTTGAAACCTCCTGGGCATGAAGGCAAAAATCTTCCATTTCTGCTGGCAACCCCCGCAACTTGAAATAGCCGAGAAGGGATGATGTTCCTATCACAACGATGAACCTGTCTCCTTTTCCCTTCTGTCACCGAGTGTGCAGAAGCGCAGCGTATATGTCATCTGTCTGCCAATCAACGAACGTAGGAAGAAAGACGACTGACCGGGCCAACTGCACTGATATCGTCTCTTCTTTCTTAATTCTTCCCCATTTTTTTTAGTGCGCTACCCGCTGAGAGAACACCGTCAGTGCACGCAGTAGTGTCAAAATTTTCGGCCTACTTCTTTTTTGAGCATCGAGTATCATTAAAATACACGATTCACTAAAACCATATTTTCGTTACGAATATTTTAATACGTTCATTTTTGGCAAGCGATATCTAACACCGATAGACAAAATCTATCGAAAGATAGTATCGAAGATACACGCGTCTGCGATACTGCCCATGCCTTGTTTCAAACACAGCGACCGATGGGCCTTGTGGGAACCAGGTTGCTGCTCCATAGTAATGCGAGAAGGAATAGCTCCCTGAAGATTCATTTCCGCGCAGATAGTTCTTCGCGCGGCTGTGTATTTTGCACGCAGGCCCGCTGTTGACTCAGGAGTCATTTTCTTAGCCATTCTTCGTGTGGCATCTCCTTCCTCGTCCCTACAAGTTATGAGGAGGAGGGGAGGGGCAGGAGGAGAGAGGGACGGTTGACAGGTGGCAAGCGGAGTGAGGTAATCGCCTCTAAACAGCACCTAACAGGTGGAGAAAGCACACGGAAGCCGACGCCAACGACACCACCAGACAATTTTTGCCTTCGTGACCCTCCCAATGCTATCGCGTTAAAATTCCCCGTTATACTTTTAGGGCATAGGATGCAGAAAAAAGGTGTAGAGGAAGAGAGGGTATGGAGATGGAGGGTGGCTATAGTAGCCTAGACGTCCACCTCGGATACTGCAGGGGGTTGGTTCAAAACCCACCGAATTCCACCACCCAAGCATGCCACCGAAACCCTGTACAGCATATCACCGCACTCCTGTCCAAGTCCGGATTCACCTCCAGCTGTCTTACTTTGCGGGATAAAAAAAAAAAAACAGAACATGTCTTTGAAAACTTATTTGCCCTCACGTCACAGTTAACGCCCAAACATTCTCGTTACCACTCGTAACCGTCCTGTAACTTTTATTCTTAGCTGTATTTGTTTCGAATCCAAGGTTCTTGACTTCGGTTCCCAATCCACCTTCAATACGAAACTCAACAGCGATAGTCAACAAGTCAATCGCCAAGGCTCCCTCCGCTTGCTAACTAGCCTTACGATGAAAAGCTTAATGAATCGGGGGTACTGGATATCGTATTTCATTCGCTGTATTGAATATATCTTAAAGTACGCTTTTTAATTTTTAATTTCTGCCCAACGTACTTTCTTGTTATGTTCCCTCCTATAAAACCATTTGAGTGTGAAATGGCTAAAATTACATTATGCCTTTAGTGCCTGATGCGCAAGAACTGTTCAGAGACGCCAATTTCAATTTGAGTAGATAAACATAAAGCAAAGAAAAAAAAACACGCATGGAATAAGACAGCAGATAAGACCACAAAAAGCTAGATTGTGGACTTGCCGCCAGCAGAGAGAAGAGATTGAAGCCTACGCGCAGATTGCCGCTCAGGGAAAACGTTCCCAACTGACGTCACAGCGCTCACAAGCAACGTTAGGGCAGTCACCCACGCGGCGCATCTACTCCCGCTGGCCCTCTGGTTGGCATGTCGTGACGCGCCGAAAAAGGAAGCAAAAGGTCTTCGCTCTCATCAGGCTGCTCATGAGGGTTGCTTATCTTTCCCTCCTGCTGTGACTGGAATAGAAGTCTGAGACAGCAATTTCTCAAGATAGAGTTGCGTAAGATACAAGCCCCGGGGGCTATTCGTTAGCTGTAAAATTCTCTTGGGCTGTTACTTGGCCATCCCCAGGCGGTGTACTTTCGCTTCCACTCCGTCATGCCAATGCCTCGTGAGCGTAAGTGCCCCAAGGTTCTCCGTAACAAAACGTATGTGGGCTGGCTGCACCGTTTTAGATTCGATACAAGTTCGGTATCCTGGGATTTTGGTCGTGGCCTGGATGTAGGCAGAAAAGAAGCAATAAGGATACGCCAAAATTAAAACTTTAGTTTCGGGAGAATGTACTCAATACTAGGCAGATTTAGTACAGCGTAGCGTCCACTTGCATTTCCGCACGCAGAGCAGTTGCGCTGCGGCTGGGTTTTTATGGAGGAAAAACGCTAAGGCGCCCGTGTGCTGTGCGATGTCAGTGCACGTTAAGGATCCCCAGGTGGTCAAAATTATTCCGGAGCCCTCCACTACGGCACCTCCTTCTTCCTTTCTCCTTTCACTCCCTCCCTTATTCCTTCCCTAACGGCGCGGTTCAGGTGTCCAACGATATATGAGACAGATACTGCGCCATTTCCTTTCCCCGAAAACCAATTATTATTATTGGTTTGGTTTATAGGGGTTTAACGTCCCAAAGCGACTCAGGCTATGAGGGACGCCGTAGTGAAGGACTCCGGAAATTTCGACCACCTGGGGTTCTTTAACGTGCACTGACATCGCACAGTACACGGGCCTGTAGAATTTCGCCTCCATCGAAATTCGACCGCCGCGGCCGGGATCGAACCCGCATCTTTCGGGCCGGCAGCCGAACGCCATAACCACTCAGCCACCGCGGCGGCTCAATTATTATTATTATTATTATTATTATTATTATTATTATTATTATTATTATTATTATTATTATTATTATTATTATTATTATTATTATTATTATTGCGGCACGCTTCTTTACGCCTTGTAAATTACACTTTTAGGTGAGCGTGAGAGACTCAGTGCCCCACACACGTAAAAGCGTTGTGGAGCCATCTAAGGAATGTGATTGAAGGCACATTAACGATATGTCGGAGCAGCAATTTCCACGCGCAGAGTACATTGGAAGCTTTTCTAGTTTTTTAGGCAGCAAATTGTTAATAATAGAGGAAAATAGGACCGTCAACGCAAATCAAGAAAATTTCACCGACCAGTATCGTTCGGTGATAACACCATATATACTTAACTTGAAATTCGCCAACCTACAGAAAAACGACGGCTAGACGTCGCTTACACCTTAGCGTATTTAAAAGCGAACTCCGCCGTTCAGAACAAGCTATTACCCTCGCCGCTGTGGCTCAACCAATTTGGGCCATTTCTCGCGCAATTCGAAAGCCGAGAGCCTGCCGAGCGCAGACAGTACATGAAATCGCGTCACACCGTGGCGCACATGCCACGTGACTTTCCCTACACCACCTGGGCTGGAGCAACGAAGCGCGCTGAGCACCGCAGCGCAAGCGGGCCAGAGAATCATCTCGTGGGACGTGCACTGCAGAGTGACGCGTTTGATAGACGTCGCTGTGAGTGCGTGCACAGCAGGCGCGCGGTTTTGCAATTGCGCGAGAAATGGCCAGAATTTGTCGAACCGTAGAGGCGATGATAATCGCGCGTTTGAAATTCTAGAAACTAATATGGCTACTACTACTAGCCAGCTACAAATCTCTAACTGCAATAAGGCACCTATCCGTAATAGTTGCAAAGTTAAGAATTTGTTTCATGGCTTCACTAGTTAAAATTACCCGCCTGTTACTGCTATGTGTATAGCAAAAAGCGTCTCGTAATCTTCAAAAACCTATATTTTAATGTTAGTGGCGTGCTTTCGCAAAACACATGGCATAATTCGTTATGACTGAAGAGACTGTAATTTTCGAAAGCTGTGACGCACCTTCGAGGCACTGCTTTGAAATGAAAGGTTGGCTGGTTGGTTAGTTGGCCGGTCGTTCGGTTTATGGACTTTAACGTCGCAAAGCTATGCAAGCTACGAGAGACGCCGTATTGGAGGGCTCCGGGTAATTTTGACCAGCTGTAGTTTTTTAACATGCACTCACATCGCACAGTACACGGGCAACTAGCATTTCGCATCCATTGAAATCGACCGCAGAAGCCGGGATCGAACACGCGTCTTTCGGGTCAACAGCCGAGCACCATAACCACTGAGCCGCCGCGGCGCCTGAAATAAAAGGAATCAGCAATAAAATACAGTGAGGAAGCATAGACAAAGAAATTTATCAATGTTTTTTTGGTTTGCAACTTCAGAAGGAGCC
Source organism: Amblyomma americanum (assembly GCF_052857255.1). Classification (NCBI taxonomy): domain Eukaryota; kingdom Metazoa; phylum Arthropoda; class Arachnida; order Ixodida; family Ixodidae; genus Amblyomma; species Amblyomma americanum. Next base: position 265,413,155 of record NC_135497.1, read on the forward strand.
ACAGCAATGGCACAATTATTAGAGGTGGCATAATTCCTCATTCGACATAAATAACGAAAAGACAGCGCTGGCATTTCTCCGATATCTATTTAAATATGGCTTCAGAGTGCGGTAGCTCTTGACGTGCCGATGAGAAGCAAGGCCGAGCTGCATGTCGCGCTGAACTGACTGTTGTGTGTTCTGTTACGCAGCAATGATAATTCATTTATGCTTAAAACAATCATTCTATCTTAATCCTTTTGTTTCTGCAGCATAAGTGATTTATGGTCTCTCGCAGTACCACTGAGCACTGAGGCTTCAATTAACACCGAAAGTTATTTGTCGGTTCAGCCAAAAAATGTCGCTGAGACTTTGCCCCCAACAAATTCAGACATAACAGGCATGCAGGCAACCTCTCGTAAACGCGGCCTGCTTGTATCTAGAGAACGCTCTGAATGAGGAATTGCCGTGATCAGTCTTCCGAAAGAAAATTTGGCTGCTTAAGCGTTATACAAAAGAGAGAAAAATGACGGATCGGGCACTCTCTTTTGCGGCATGCACACTGGCGCATTGAAGTGTCGATGTCAAAGCTTCGAACTCTTTCCATTGTACATTCGGGCTGGAATCGCAGCAAATTATCCGTCTTTAGCAAGCTGCAATCGGCGAAAGAACGAAATCAGATCTCTGGTCGGTGCCATTTATTGCTATGACGTCGTGGCGTGGACACCTCTGATGAGGATGCCGACCCATTTAAATTATCCCGTCTAGACCCATCAAGTAGTGTAACAGTGCACACTGGTCAAGTTTCGCACATCATGCATTTGTTCGCCTCACTGCAACCCAAACGAGTGTAATCGCTCTTTTATGCGTGCTAAGTACAAATCCTCAAAAACTAGAGAAAATTGCGGCACAGTTTGTATATAAGTACGCCAACGAAGCCCGTTCGCATAAAGAAAGCGATTCAAGGAAAACAAGTATACTACAGTCCAGGGATACTGTTATTACTTTTTTTAAATGCGGTTTCCGAAAACCGCTTTGCTGCACAACTGCGTTGTAATGAAACAAGAAAAAATTACTGTGGTAGGTTTCTCACGTTACCTCTCTTCTCCGCAGGGAAATGTGCTGCGGAGAAAACGAACAGATGCCGAAAGAGACCATCGTGCACGGCCTCTGCAGAGCCGTGTGCCAAGTCTACCTGTTTTGCGCAGCTACAGTGCTCCCTGCAAAACTTTGGAAGGATAGCATAACAGCAGCCCAAATACACCCCGCAACAGCCCTGCGTAACACGGCTGTTGAGTACAGATTTGCAGCGAGACCGGGCGTAGAAAATTGTGAAAGAAGATTTTGTCAGGGGGCCTATGCGTTATCCTAAATGCAGTCAGCCTCATACAAAGCTCCAAGGATACTTTTCATCTTGCTTCGTCATCCGAGAGTCAGACAAAGCCCAGTTATACCAATAAAAAATATCGGTGGATAGGTGATCTCTCAAAGCTCTAGCGTTTCTATGATGCAAAGAAAAAGGCAACACTGGAAATTTTCCAGCGTTGCCTTTTCTTTACATCACAGAATTTACGCCGAAGGAAAACGTAGCACTTGTGTCACCAAAAAAGAAAACAACAAGAGGGCAAACTTGTGCTTAAACGTATATTGAAACAAAGCAGGGCGGTCCCTCCGTTAAAAAACAACACCATAAGCACTTTTTAGGGTCAAAAAACAATGAAATCGAATAAAATGAATTCTAGCCGCGCCTTTATCCCCTTTAGCCAGGTAACCTAAAACCATCCCGTGTGGCGCAAAAGCTATTCGCTTCCTGCGCGGGGCGTACAAGAACGGGTGAAAGAAGCGGTTTACTCTGTAATGAATGGCTGAGAGAGACACGGTCATTCTCATCAATAAGATCAAGCTATGTTGCAAGGAAAAATTACCACACCACCTACAAGCCTCTGGTATCTTCCTTTTCTTTTCCGCCATTGAGAGTCAGATTTTTTAACTGTGATCATTCCAATACAACTAAAATTATTTTAAACACGAGCATTCGATAACCAGACCAAACTTTGACGAGATGCGTTAAATCTAATGGCTAAATCAGCTGATGGCGAGAAGGCCAACGTCGATCCTAAAATTGCACCGGATAACTCACGCGATACGATAAGTTCTACGTTGAAATCCACGCTATTGTGTGCGCGTTCACGTTTTATTAACATGTTTTATTTTCGTGAATATTTTGTGTTTCTGAGTTGTTTCCTTCTTAGGTGTAGATAGACGATCAAGTGCAGTGCTGGTGAGCCTTCGTACCCTTTCTTTGTGCTTCTCGGCCTTCTGTGCTTTACCTTCTGTACGGCCACCAGCACTATAAATAGTCCGTACTCTCAGGCATTAAATCCACCAGATATGCCGACATCACCTTAACTGCTGAAAAGAAGCGAGCATGCCGAGCTGATCAAGTCAAAAGCCGCCTCGCAAACTCCGTTTGCGATCCCCCTCTCCAAGTTAGGGCAGATGGGATAGAGGCCGAAAGATGGCTTCCATGGGAAGCACTACGAAAGACTCTGAAGGCCATGACTGAAGAAAAAGTAACGCCGACCAAAAGGTTATTGTTCAAAACGAAGTTGTTTCGGCTTCCATCACTGAGCCTTGATCACTGAGCCCAGTGATCAAGGCTTCCGTATGGAAGCCGAAACGTCTTCGTTTTAAACAACAACCTTTTGGTCGGCGTCACGTTTTCTCCTTACATGAATCTTCTACCCGACCAGACGAGTTTTCGTCAGAATTTAGATTTCACTCTGAAGGTCACAGCGAAGGAACGTTTTAACGAGTAAAGAAATACATGGCAAAGTATATCAGAAACTATGAAGAGAGGATAAGAAGTAGAACAGAAGCAATGCAGAGCAAGGATAATACCTAATGCTAAAACACTGTCATCGAATAATGATAATTGAACACCCCCGTAGTATTTCTCGGTTTAAATATGCCCTGAGTGGACCGCCAACTGAGATACCGAAGTAGTTGCACTGTGCTGCAGCGCGTTCAACAAACACATTCATTGTGAGGGTGCTCATGGCACGTTTTACACACCTTCCCAGGCACGTGCTACAGGGCATCTGATTCATGATTCTTTTTTACGCTGTTCTGTTTATGATAAATAGAAACTAGTGGCAGCGACACCGACACCATAGCATATCTAACATGTGTGTTCCAGAGTTGTTAGAAAATAATAATAGTAACCGCAATAATAACCACAGGGTTACGCGAAAATACATTGAATGTTTTACTGTGACTCGTTTAGTGCCTGTTCGATTTGTGCCCAATGACATTTCCATAACCTTACAATCTGGTGAAATTATTTCGCAATAGAAGTGGGGCGGAGTGGAGTTCTTAAGGTTACGTGCTTCAATTATAATCTTATAGCCTGTAGCCATTTGCTAGCATGATTGTGTGTGTTTGGCGTTATGCGCGTAGAACTACCGCGCTAGTGCGCTCCGGAAAACTGGTTCTCGCCCAAGAGTGCAGCGAACCTTCCTCGTGAGGTTTTCATCGCAAGTCATTCTGGGCGCAGAAGAGCTATAGCAAGCCTTTATTTTCAGCTTGACGCCTTTAACGATTAATAAATTCGCGCCCGAGGCCACATTTTACCAGTTCTTCCGCAGATAAACGTTCGAAGACGAATCAGCTCGAAATAAAGCCAACCAGATAGCGTTGTGAGAGAACATGCATATGTCTCACCTGGAAGGAAAACACAGCCACATGCGCTGAGATTCAGACCGCAGTGTGGGTACGTTAGTAGCGCCACTCTGTACAGCTATACCATCATTTTTGTAAACGCCACAGCCATTCCCCCGAAGTTCCTCGAGGATGCGCTCCCAGCGGACTGCCTGGTTGTGATGTTCCCGTCCGAGCTTCTATCCTGCGACGCGTGTTGGCTCGCGTCAGCGTCCCATTAGCTTACGTAACGCAGTTGTTTGCACGCGCGCAGGTGACCAGCGAGCCTCTCGATAGCGACTAAATACCGACAAAGGCTCGCTGCCGAGCATAAATAAGTAACGAGCACGAGTGGCACGTCATGCGTATCTGCCGCTTGCAGCGCATACCTGTACGCGCCCTATTGCACGCGTCACGTGCGCCGGCGACGAGCGAGACCGGGCCCTGCAGTGTGCGCGGAGCTATAAGCCAATTTTTTCATGAGGTTTCTTTCCCTGCTACACGCTGCTCCAGATTAATACATTACTCTCGGCTGCACCGAGTGCAGTGGACGAAGTAAAAAATTATCGCATCCAGACTGCGGTCGTCGCACCTCGCGCCGCAAGCTCGACCAAATTCATTACGCACCCCGCGGTAAACGCCCGACCGAAGGGCACGCTCAGATTTGCGTCTCCGGCTTTCTACGTGTATGCGCAGAGAAAATGTGAAGCCTAATTGTCTCCGCAACGTTGTTCAGGCCATAGTGTGCAATCCTCCCCCTCCCCCCTTCCGCAAGCGCAACCATAGAGCTCAGGGCTCGAAATCCAGTTAATAAATGCGGAGGGCATTGGCGCAAAGAAGCGCCAATGGCGCAAAGAAGCGCCGCCACAGGGGAAAGAGAAATGGAACTAATGGGAATGGGCACAGGTTTATGCGCCGTCGGGATCAGCAGCGCAGGCGGCATTTTGTCAAGAAGCAGTTCTTCTGGGACGTTACCGCTATATAGTTTTGTACTGTATACAACGATTCAGAGCTCGCTTCTTGGTGCAAGAGGTGTCCTAGCGACTGTCGTTCAGTCGCAGAGCATGAGGCAGCAGGATCGACTCCCGGACACTTCGGCGACTGCAGTGGAAAGTAAACGCGAAGTCGCCTTCGTGCTTAGCGATGTCAGGGCGCGTTAGAGAATCCGAAGTGATGAAATAATCAAAAGCCTTCCCCTATACAGCGACACCCATACCTCATGGCATGGTTAAGGTGTCCACCGTCAGTGAGACAGTTACTGCACGTCTCCTTTACTCATAATTAGGGCCCCTCGTTTCAGGGTAAAACCCGGCTTTCCCGATTTTTTCGTTAGAAAGCAGAGTTCTATACTATCAGGTTAGACGCGATTTTTACACGCAAGGGAGCTTTCTAAAGAACGTAGTAGTTTTACAGTGCACAAAGCTAAACGCATTGACCAGAAATTAGCGGATATGTTGCGCTTATTCCCGGCTGGTATTTTCTGTTAACTGATGGTTTTAAACCCCGAATGACACTCATAATTCACGACGGGGCCAAATGTGAGAACAAGCTCTAAAAGTACGTTTTAGAAGCTGCAGCTCATATATAGTGTGACCGGACGACTTACTGGCATCATTGTATTAAGCCACGTCCTGTTATAAGGCTTTGGTGCTTTTAGAATGGCTGCTGTGATATTGAATGAATATTTTTCGCGATGCACAAACAAAGGCAGGGAGGTCTTGCACAGATATGGATGTATGTTACAGCTCAGTAATGTACTGGACGAAGCAATTGTAATATTGAGTAGTTATAATAGTGAGAGAGTAATAGTGTTAGCATTGTGCGTCGACCATAACTTCCACTGTCAACATTAATGATCGTCATTATCTCCTATTTTCGTCTTCGTCGATAGCGCCATTCATGCGGTTAAAGGCCCCGTTCCCCAGAAAATCCGTCGTTGCCGTCGGCAATGTCGGCGTTGTGAGCGAAAGATCACAGGCATGGCTGTGGCAGGTGGTCCCCAGAGAGCAACCTAGGAGGCAGGCGGGCCACCTACGTCACGTGACCTTGCACCATCATCACAACCTGCCGGCCGGATAGTGAGCAAACTGCCCACCATGGCAGGTGGCAGTTCAATTAATGACGGGTCGCACGGGAAGAGCAACCTGAGTCGCACAAGGCCCACCGTTGAGAGCACCTGCCATCGCAGGGCAGTGGCTGATCGCTTAACCGCTGCACCACTGCTCCAGGAGGGGTACGATGATTTGGCGAAGAGTTTTTAAGTGTAAGTTCGATTTGCATATCGTTGTGAAAATATTGAGCAAAAATGTTCTCGGAATTTTATGTCTCGCAAAAACACAAGCGCTAATAGTAAATAGCCTTGTTGCGAAAAAAAATAACTCGGAAAAACCTGAATTATAATTTTTTTTTCTGAAATAACTCGATTCGTACCCAAATTTTACATAAAAAACATGAACCCATTCTTGACCCCTGTATTCTGAAAAAAGAAAAACTGGAGAAGATGTAATATGTTCACAGTCTACCACTTCTTTCACCTACAGAATTGTTTACAACGTCCGTGTGACAAAAAAATAATATTATCAGCTTGCGCAAGACTTCCGCATGGCCGTTGCCTGAATGGAGAAAGAAAAACATTCATAGCCCTCCGACTGCTGCTTTTAGCAGCACTGCAAAAAAGCGCTGGAAATACTGGCAAAGGAAGTGAGTAGCGCTCTTATAATTATTTTGACGTGCTGTTGCCTTCTCATGATAGATCAAAATAGCGTACTATTTCAGGTATTTTTCGGCAACATTTTTTTTTACGCAACTGCTTGGTCGACATATGAGTACATAGGTAGTTGTTTTGGCGCAGCATTAAACTACACGAACCTGCAATCACAGGTACAAAAATTTTCAAGCAACAAGGACGCAAAAACGACAATAACAGCAACAGAAGCAGCACAAGCAATTGCACCTACGAAAACCAGCTTTCTAAATTTTTTTTTTATTGTGTGAAGGGCTCTGTTGCGAATGCGCTTCCTTCTGTAAAAGCCGATAATATGCTATCGGATTGTTGTGGCCGAACAAGATGGCGACTTTTTCAGTATACTAATGAGTTGCAGTTATTTCGTGCCAGATCGATAACTTCGCTCACCGCTCGTGTCACATTGTTACGAGGCGACGAGAAGAATGGGTCTCCGGGGAGTGCGCAAACTACTTTAACGTAGTTCACACGCACTCAGCGTCGCGGCATGGCCCTTCCATTAGCCACCTTCGATGATGCTCTAATGGAAGCCTCCTCCGGACATTCCTCTCCACCGCCACAACAATGTCTGTTCGCTGCAACTCAACGTATCCCATAGCATCTACCGCTGCCAACGGAAGACTGATAGCCTCTCGTACCACATAGTCTTAACCAAATGATAGCATGTATGGACATTACGCCGACACGCCAAAGAAATGGGAGAGCAAAATTCAAGCGCAGTCTAAGCGCGAACGCGTTGAAAAACAAAATTTAGTCTGCATAGATTTTTGTAACCTTCAGAAAATACAATGCGTGCCGTATAAAGGTCAAATGTCACTGTTGCAGTTTCGGATGCTCTCAGAAGGGGCAACTTCGATGTCTGATAGTTGGTTGGCTCGAACAAAATACGTATAAAAATTCCACATTAATATTGTTTCTTCTGGCTTAAGTACTTTGTTTTCTAGGTTAAGTGTTGTTTAATTTGAAGTTCTGTTATTTTCTTTTTTGAGCTGTATATGGTGAGTACATGTGGTTTTTGAAATTTGTGAAAAGTAGCTGGCGCCGCTACCAGGCTCCCACCTCTCCTTTAGGGTCCATATAAAAAAAGTAATTACCACGGTCATACTAAACCAGCTAAAAGTCAAACAGATTGAAAAGATTGCAACTTTTCATGAATGCTGCAAGCATTAAGATTTGATCGTACTTGGAAAGGACGATTTTTTATAAGCGGTGCAATAATAAAGTTCTGCACATCGAAAAAGGTGACATCTGAGTTTTACAGCCATATTTCAAGCTCTTCAACTTCAAGATAAACGTAGCGCCTACGAAAGAAAGCATTCTTACTTTCGTGCGCACAGAGAAGTACACATAGTTCGCGCTTTGCGGCGGCCGCACCGCACGCGAAGAGCGAAAACCCGGCCGCTCTATGTTACGGTGGGCTTAAGCGAGAAATGTCCTTTTCGCGCTCAGCAGAGGCGTAAACTCGATGTGAACCTGGAGGTGACTTTTCCAGCGAAAAGGTCGGGGGTGAGTTCACTTTCTAACGGAAGCGAACAGTTAACATCATTTTAAAGTTTACCAAGTTATAGGAGCAAGTTTAAGAGCGCCGTCGCCTTCTCCCCTCTGTCCCTCCTCATTTTGAGGGAAATATTTTCTGTGAGAACACCTCATTTTCCAGCCATCCCTCATTTCTTTTTCGGCGAAAAACGTTCAAGAGACAGTGTGCCGTGCAAATAATACTCACTCCCCCTCATCCCACCACAACAAACCTCTCCAAGAATTCCCCACAAATCTTCCCCTTTTCAGTCGCGTATAAGGTACAACGTGAAGTCCGCAGTCGGTATTTCCTGTTTTGGGGCTGTGTGATTTGTGTATATTTCCCGCTCTTGCTCTCTCTCACTCTCTTCACCCTCCCGATCTTTCTTTGTGTATATATTAAAGCGTATCGCATATAACACTATTGCTCATTAGCTGGGTGCCTAACTTTTCACTATAATGCATGAAACTTTGTCAACACCTCAATTTGCAAGACAGGTGTCTTTTGGTGCCGTTTTTTAGGGGCCTTTTTTTTTCTTCAAGTAACTGGAGTTACGTCGCTGTGCTATGGAAGAACCGCAGCGCAGCCACAGCGGTGATGAAATGTTACGGGCGGCAGCATGTTGCAGGGACTCGAAAGGAAGCGGAAAAGTCACACGGCGTTGTTAGTACCAAACACAGCAGCATATCCTTGGGGATGCAGTACCGGAAGCAAGGCGGTCTCAAGTGGCGCGGCGCGTGAAAGGAAGCGGAGAGGGAGCAAGCTCTTCCAGATGAGGACCGTGGGCGCAAGGCTCGCTGATTAAGCACTCGCCGCCATCTCTGCTAAGCGCTGGCGCACAGAAGAGCAACAGGCAAAGCAGCAAGTGGAGGCAGCTCGTGCTTTCCAGGCGCTCAAACACCCGACGAGGTGGCGACCGAGACTTGCGAAATGAAAGTTCAGCGCGTCCGGCGAAGTGCTGAGGGACGTCGGGCTGCTGCGTGTCTCGACGTGTGGGCGACGCTGGAAACAAACTAAAAAAGGGCCATCTACCTCGGCTTGCAGTCCGTCGGTGAAGCATTTACTGCACTCTTAAAAGAGCCGGACTCTTCTTCAACTGCTGCGTCTGAACATGATGCACGAGAAGGGAGGACATGCCAGGCTGTCCCTCTAATCTGTCCCCCTCGCTTTCACTGTTTTGACGAAAGCTGGAAAGCCGCTAAGGGTTCGTAATTAAACCTGAGATGGAAAAAACTTGCCAAGGACACTTAAAACTGCTCACGTGTGGGATTGTGAAGGGATTACTGTCCATAGATGCATTGTTTACGCGTAATGTTGGTACATACATTAAAGTTCCTTTCTAGGAGTTTGTGCCAGACCACAAACAAATCGGACCCTCTAGCTGCATGGCAATGAGGTTGGCCGAGTTTCAATGTTGTGGACGCAAGACGTAGACGTTTGGCTTTTATTTGCGAACTCAGTTTATTTCGAGCGATAAGACACCGCCCACACCCACGCGCGTATGACACCACCCAGAACGCTGTACGACGAACGGCTGCCTCGCAGTTTTGTTACGAAAGTCTGGGAAGGCATTCAATTGAAGGTGCATATGTCGTCAGTTCGAATCCCTGTTGCAATCTAGCCTCCAACTTCACTAGCACATGTAAGCTATATGCAAGGAGAAATCGTATGACACTACCTGGAACGCTGTACGACAAAAGGTTGCGTCACAATTTTGGTACGAATGTTGTCATACGAATGTTGCCGGGAAAACTGGCGCCACATGGAGGTCGTCCAGTGGTGAGTATATATAGACGAACGACACGTATGGGATTGTCTGAAGTGGCAGCGCCTGGCTTGCTGTGTGCGTCATACGGCCGCTTGATGACGTCGCTCTATTTTTCTTGCCATCGCTGGGATTTTCTATACCATCTGTGAATACACACACACACGCCTTCGGCTTTTCAATAATGGGACTAGTAGTGCACGCAATAAAACGAAACTAAAATCGGGCAAAAAAATGGTAGAAATGAGAAGACCTTCGTCTTTTCAGCCTCAGTACTAACAAAATAATACATCAAAGGGGAACCTTGTAATCAGCAAAAATATTTGGGAACCCGAGAAGATGATCAATCAAAATTCGGCGGAGAGACTCATGGTGCTTACATATGAGAATGCTAAAGCATTAATGTGCTGAGTAATGAATGTTGCAGATGACTACGAGCCATAACTATGACTACGAGGCATGACCATGAACTCTCTGCACAAACTCTTTACACCTTACCTTACGTTACTTGTAAG